>NW_026126691.1:1200000-1800000 GCF_943737965.1 Phodopus roborovskii | reverse complement strand
AGTGTGTGTGGGGTGGGATGGGAGAGGGTTTGGGGGGCATGGGAGTGATGAGGGAAGGGAGAGGGAACTGGGATCAATATGTAAAATAAAAATTATATATATATATATATATATATATGAAAAAAAAAAACAAAACAAAACAGTACCCTCACAGCCTAGGTCAGAAGTAAAGCTTATGTGTTCACTTCAACATAGGGGCTTTCTCCTGATCTCCATCCCTCCAGCTTAAATAAGCAACTCTATGTAGCTAGCCAAGGTAAGAAAGCAACAGCAGTGAAGAGCAGATTATGCTCTGTCCAGAAGTCCAGAGGTTGCCAGAAGCAGCGATAAAAGGGCAGCTTGCCCATGCAAACTAACAGGAGTGGCACAGTGGAGGGGGATATATTTTGTAAGTGTTGAAATTGGGCAAATCTTATTGTCCCTATGATCTACTGTTTAAGGCACTAAATGGAATTCATCCTAACATTTGTTGACAAATTGACTAAATGACAATACATTTCATTGCCAGTTGTCGAATAAATAATCCATAGACACAGTGCAAGGTGACTAAAATATGGAGTGTATTATTTCTCCCTTCAAAATCACCCCTATTTCCCTTGTACCTCTGTCTCATCAGCACATGAAATAGACATCGCTCTTGTGGTTTTGCTAAGTTCAATAGAACTGTCTTTCATTGACTTCATCACCAATCTTAGACAAGGCAATTAACTTCATTTAGTCTGCTAGCCCTCCTTTCTACAATGGAGATGTAATGGTGGATGCTCTTGGATCCCTTTTAGCTCTACCATCTCATCTGACCCATTTAAATGCTTTATCATTATTCCACCACTGGAAAGAGGCCAGGTCAAATGATGTCCTTTCAAGCATAGACATCAGTTGCATCTGTACCCTTGGTAGATGGAGACTGGTCTGCTCAATTTGTCATCATTAGTCCTGTGGTCTTAGAATGGGAATGCACTGTAGTTCATATCTGTCATGGTTAGTATTTGGAAGTGTCAAAGCCTGTGAGAGTATTCACATATTTATTCCTGTGTACCACATATGCCATCCAACGCCTCCCCTTCATCATGTATCTGTGACAATATATTGAACAGAAAATCTCCATCAGCTGACTCCTGATAGACTCTGTTATTTATAGGAATGTCAGAATTGCTGCCTATAATTGGCTGAGCTCATAATAAACCATCCTGGGAATGTTTTCTTCTCATATCTCTTCTCACTATTAAACTCTCCTCCTGTGTTCCCTCCTTCCATCAGGGGCTTCTTCATTATTTACACAAGAGGGAAATATATTCCAGAAGAGGCATGAGTTACATTGGTAGGTGATTCTTGATTCTTTCAGCTTGTGAAGTCACACTCTCTCTCTCTCTCTCTCTCTCTCTCTCTCTCTCTCTCTCTCTCCCTTCCCCTCCATAATCTCTGTCTGATTTAGGATTTCACTGTGGCAATGGCAATTAAGGGTGAACAAAACAGAGTCTACTGGAGTACTTTCTTTCCCAAGCAGAATACATTTCATAGATCCTTGTGACTCCTGGAGACAATGTTGAATAAGTAATAGCATCATTTCTCATTTTATTTAATTTTAATCCTGCTTTTTCTGCTTATTCTTTTGATGAGACCTCAGGAAAAACCATCAACTTTCTTAGTATCATAGTTGTGCTATCTGTAAAATGGGACTACCAATGATTTCTCACTCACTGGATTGTTAGGACAACTTACCAAATCCAGATCATAAAGAGCTAAATGCAAACTAAAAACATTGAGTACCCCAGGCCCACACAAAATACAGAGTATAATTTTTTTAATTTGTTAATTATTTATCAACCTCCTTCCCACCTAGAATTTTCCTGTATCAGAAAAGGTTCAAAATTGAAAGGACATTGTGGGAATACTTGGCCCTCTTCAAAAGGGTATAGATTTACCCAGATAGGTTTTCTATTTCTCTTATGTATGCAGTTCCTTAAACTTTACATACATGCCATATTTAATTTTTATCTGAAGTGAGTTAGGCTTTCCATTTTTATTTTGTGGCTCAATTAACCATGACTATCATATCTTCTTAGATACTGAGTTGCAAAATCAAGGATGTGTTGGTGGTACCATCCTTGCTCAGCAATGGTTTCATGGTCATAGTAACCAGCTCCCATTGACTAATTTAAATCTATCTCCACCAGGACCAACCAGCAACAATATAGAAAGTTAGTCTCAAATTTCAGTGGGTACCATTTATATACAACAAACACTGACTTAGAAAAACTCAGATTTAGGCTAGTTATTTGCTTTGAATTCAGTGTCTTTGATGAAAACCCCAATGTCCAATGCCATTTACAGAGATTACTGTAAGTCTGTGTGGTCCTGATGAAATCTCCAGTTTGACAGGTAGAATAAAACTGTGTTTGTTAGCACTGTCTGTCAGTGTTCTGCAAGAAAATTGGCATTAGCAAAGCAAAGGTGCTGAATAGAATAGAATAGCTGTAGGAATTTACCTGACCCTGGGGTCTGGGGCTGAGAGCCACTGAATGCCTCCCATGTGGCTTTAATAGCAGTCATCTCATAGCTTCTTTCACCATCTTGTTCCCCTCCAAGAGACTTGGGTTATTACCCTTAAAAGAAAACAGTAGACTGAGACACAATCTATCCTCTATTTTATTTTTACAATCAGTTATTTCTCCTTTCAGAGAGTCTTAGACAGATTTCTCCATGTCTCCTCCTATGCTCCTGGCAAGCATCCTATGAAGAATGCACAGAAGGTATTCACTTTATTGTTGATATTTTTTTCCTAACTCATGAACATCACATTCTCTGAAGAAGATACAATTGTCCCTCCATTTTATTAGTTTTCCTTTCTTTGTTTGGATGGGCAAAAACTGGAGACTTATCCCACTTAAATCTCTGATACAGTTCGATTTGGAGTATGCAGAGACCATGAATGGTGAACTAATATCACATTTTGATTGACAGTTGAAGGAAAAATGAAAGGCACAGCACACATCTAGGTAGATGCGGAGTCAACAAGGGACTGACTGTTAATGCTTACTCTAGCATTCCTTCTTTAGCATTGTGCCATCTTCTACTTCCCAGAACTGTGGAAGTTATGGTTTGGTTTCTACTTCTCAGAACTGAGGAAGTCATGGTCAGCCAACACAGGCATGTGCAGTTCTAAGCATTAAGCCTAACAAACATTCCTTTGAGTGGTAGCCCTTTGTGGTTTGCGTTCTATAACAAATTCTATTTTCAAATGGTTCTGTCTCAAGCTAGCTAATGCTCAGTCTTCTACTAATCATCCATCACATGTGCTCTGTCTCTTCATCCCATCTTTGAGTGATGCTCAGAACAAGCTGACGATGCCATCCTTCCACTTCCTATCTATTACATAGCCCTTTCTCTGCATCCCATCTTGAGTGATGTTCAGAAGTAACCTGAGTGAGCCCTTGGCTTTTGCCTAGAATTTCTGGTTTTTGTTGAATATTTTGAGACTAGATGGTGCTAGCTTGCTTTCTGGGCTCCTGAGAGGGCAAATATACATACACCATGATATTTGTAATACCTAGTATTATATTGAAAAAAATTAAGGTGAGTTAACAGACGAAATCATCTTCAATATTACTTTGCTAGCTGTCAGCATAGTGTAGTGTAGAGTCTAAAGTGCTTTATCCACATTTATGCTTCAAACACAGCTGCGTCTCTTCGGGGATGGCAGGCAAAGTCTTCATACACCCATCACTGTCAGTTGTCTCTCTACTTTAACTTGCTGTGGGATGTAGGCTGATGCTTTATCATTCTAGGGACTGTGTTCATTGAAGCCATAATACTTCAAACTCTGTGGTGCAAGTGTTTTCTTGCCCCATGAGAACTTGGAAATTAAGGCAAACAAATTTCATATGTTCCCTTTAGTTTTTTTCTCCTTCTCATCTTGGCTTCCATTTTCTTAAACATCTCTTAATAATGTTGGTAAGAATCTGTATAGTGAGAGAAAAATAAATTGCAGGTTGGAAATTCCTCTATCTATAATAAGCAGGGTGTCTGAGAAGTTCCTGTTGTTGCTGGGGTTATAGACAATTAACTCTTCTACTTGGATGAGAGAGAGTCCAAATGCATAGCTGAGGGGATCAACTCTGTTACCAACCCTAGGTAGTGTTGGATATGACTGCACAGTACATAACTCTTCACCACCCTTGGCTCTGGCTTAAATTCTGTGCAAGCAGAGTGTGTGCAGCTACATTCTGTGCAGATCATGCCTTTAATCTCTGTGCACTGCTGCTGCTCCTGATTATGCAAGAGAGGACTGAGCATGTAGCTTCTTTCATGCTAACAGAGATGACCATTGTCTAGTCTGGCCTATTACACTGTACCTACTGTTTTCAAGGATGGTGACTTTTATTTCTCTTTCAATGCCTCAGCGGCTCAGCCTAGCACACCAGTGTGAAATGCTTGCTTAGAACAGAGCTGAAAGAAGTGGAGTATCTGATGGGAGTACAGACACATTGAGGGGATTTGGAAAGAAGAATTAGAGCTGAGTCCTAGTCTTAATTGAAGTGTAGGAATTACCATTCTCCAGGGGTGAGAGAATTTGATACCAGACTCAAATCTCATTTCTTTCATTACAGTGGAGCAATGCAGCACAGCTCAGCTAGATTTGAAATCTCTTTTATTCCCTGTGTCCCTTTGTCTCTGAGGAGCTGCATTCCCATTGTGTGAGAGCATGGCTACCCAAATGTGAGCTTGGATTGTTCTCAAGTCAAAACTTGTCCTCAGATATGTTAAGGAGAATTCAAGAGTCTGTCAGAGACCCATGAATTATGACTCAAGATGATGGATTATATGAACCAAAGCCATCCAGTATAAAAAGTTTAGATCGCAAAGGAGGAAAGGCAATTAATTGTTTGCAATGCATGTAGATGTATACATATATATCAAATGAATATGTTTACATAGATGCAATAATATTAATATATTCTAAATATATGCATATATTCCCCACCGTGTATATATTGTGGCCTACAGAAAACAAAGCTCATGATACTGTGCTTGGTATAATGGGTCTCTGGCCTTTTCTCAAGTAATTCACTAGCATGTTGTATTATAAAGCTATCATCACATAAAGGCCTCCCTTCTCTATAACTTGATAGTTGATCTAGTACAATTTCTTCTGGATGTTATGATCAGTACAGATCAGGAGGCTAGTATCATAACAGAGGTTGAGAGATATCCCCCGGAAACAACCGTGCTATTACCCAGCTGGACCATCCACTTTCAATTATTTCAGCCTCTTTCCTTGGTGATCTTGGTAAGAATTGGATCCAACTTTGAAGCGGGACCACTCTTCAAGCCTCTGCCTCTGCCTCCCCTCTGAGCTCTGTTCCTACCTGCAATGTCCATCGTCACAGATTTTTATTTGTCTCTTCCCCAAATCAAGGTGCTTGTCCAGCAGTAATTTCTTCATTTCTTAAAGAAATCATGGTTATATTCTCTCCTCCATCTTTCCCACTGTCCACTGAAAAAGCCTGGAAAATGTAGGTGGGATTTGTTTGCAGGAAGTAAGTTCTGCAGGCAGGTGGAAGAGAGGACAAAATGGGAAAGGTTTGAATCTAGTTTATCCTTGGATAATACCTTATTTCATGCCTGCCACATGCCAAACTTAAGACCTGCTCTGTTCCCAGGGTCTCACTAGTGATGGCTTGAAACAGAAGAAGCAATAGAAGGCTGTGTTTGTTTGCTGTTTATTGGACTTAAAAATAAAAAGACATGGGAAGCCTTAATTAATGGTAGTCATGTTCTAACTTTGAGTAAGGAAACACAGACTATCATATTGACTTCATATAATTTTATCAATAATTCCTTTAATATTTAGAAAGAAATAGAATTTTTAGAATTCCTCTCTGTAATCCCAATTTACCATGTCTCTACTTCAAAGCAAATATCAACATGTATCTGGCATGTGTCCATCTACTTTTATACTTTCACGCCACTAGTTTAACAGTATGGGAGTTAGTTTAGTGCCTTTAAAAATTATTCCAGTGTGGTAAGTGAGATGACCCAATGTATAAAAGCACTTGCCACTGAGTCAAATGTCCTAAAGTCAATCTCCATGAGCCATGTGGTGAGAGCAGAGAACCCATTCACACGAGTTGTTTGCCTGCTTCCATAGGAAAATATGGGGGGATTGTTCATTTCATCTGTGTGCTGCGGCATGTGTGTCTCCGCCTTCACAAGTAGACAAAATAAAAGTTTAAACATATGCCAATAGTATTACAACTACTGGTAACTCAAAGATATTGTCAGTTTTCATTTGCTGAGTTGTTTATTCCTCTGTATTATTTTGTAGTGCTGAAGGTGGAGCCCAGGGCATTACACATACATTGTAGGTAAACCCTTCACTACTGTGTTACCTCCTAAGGTTGTCAGTTTGTTTTGGCAACTAAAGCTTGGTCAGAGTTATGCTTTTTGAAAATTATCCAGAGACTTCATTCATTTTCATTGTACTGCATTGTCCTAATATGAAGCAGTGGTCCTTTACTAGGGATTCTATTATAAACAAGTACTTTAGAGGTCTCACACATTAAGCCTGTGGTGCAGACATGTGAGAGCTTTTCATTGGGTTGGTAAGGTTGCATAGATGTTCTGTTCCTGGCCTGTCATTTATTTCCAACTTGTTTTCCAATCAGCATTTCCAATGAAGCTGATGTTTCTTTCCCTAACTTTCTAAATAATGCTTCTTGAACAGTTTTTCTCACCTCATAAAAGTGGCAATTAAATATGTTTTTCTCTGTCACTTAAGCCACAAATTTTAGAACCATTTTTGATTTTTTTTTCCTCACAGATATTCAGTTTATTGATATATCTGGTTGGGTCTGCCTGACTGATGAGCAGTTTCCACAGGGAGTGTTATAGCTACTCCTGGACTGTGATAGTAGCTTTTGATACACTGCCATCCAGGAAGACACCTGCTAACTCAAAAGTATGAACCTTTAAATATGGAACTCAAATCGTGTCACTTTTCTTAAAACCCCTCCCATAATAAAATCCCTAGTCATTTCTATACCCTACAAGTTGTCAATATCTTTTGACAACTATTTAAAACTTGGTCAATACTATTATTGAAAATGATACATGTTGATATCTAGAAAATTTGTGGATTATTTAAATTATTTTAGTGATTTGGAGCCAAGATGGAGAGTGGGAGAAAGCAGTATGCCGGCCGGCTCCCCGGTATGAGAAATACATAGATCAGCAGAAATGGGTTAATACTTAAGACAGAGCTAGCCGATAAGAAACAAGTACCTGGCCAATAGAATTATATCTAATACAGAGTCTCAGTGTGTTAATTGGGGCTGGCGCAGCGGCGGGACAAGATCAGGCAGCTACTCTTTACAAATGGCACCCACGTGGCTAATAAGAACTTCCATTTAAAATTTAACAAAAGCTTAAAAAAGGGTTTTAGAAACAAAAGAACAGAGACAAGCAAGGTTTCTTGGTAACAGCATGTTTCTCTGTTGGACTCTGACTTGCGAGAGACAAGCAGATTGCGCGGCTCCTTTAAGAGAGGTTTCCTGACTCAGCATAAGTGGCAAAAAACCGCACGGCTTTTAACAAGCACTGCTAACAATTTATTGGTGTGTATGAGAGATGGCAATGGCAGTGACCACATCTCCAAGCCGGCAGCATGCCTGCTGGATGGCAGCGTTGACCAGGGCAGTGACCACAGCTTTCATTGCTGGCGGTAAAGGTACCCACCACCATCTTTGATAACCTCGGCAGAAACAACAAAGACTTTCATTTTAACAATGTTGTTGTTTAACAGATAAAGACTCATGGCCAGAAAAAGATAAGATTTACAGTAAAGACAGATTCATATGAAGAAAAACCTCTAAAGGTTTACAGTGTGTTTTAAAAAAATATGTAGGCTTGGAAAAACAAAAACAAAAAAACATGGTTTTAAAAAGACAGAGAACAGCTGGGTGTGGCAGCACACGCCTTTAATCCCAGCACTCGAGAGACAGAGGTAAGCAGATCTCTGTGATTCCAAGTAAACCTGGTATGCAAAGAGAATTTCAGGACAGATAAGAATTACACAGTGAAACCCTGTCTCAAAAAATGAAAAAAAAAAAAAATAGAAGAGAGTAATAATAAAGCCCCGTAAAAATGAAAGGCTCAGAGAGAATCTGTATACTGTATGGCATTATATTGTCTTTGTATTGTTTGACTGCTGAGGAAACAAAAACTGTGGAAGGAAATGCTGCTGGATTAATTAAATTTATATATTTTAAAAATGCTTTGACTCCAAAATTTAAGTCTAAGGACAAGTTACTGGGGAAAAGGATTTCTACTTTTGTTTCCACAGAAAATAAAAAGCTGTGGAGTCCTTCCAGACTAATGTGGTTATGATCAAGCCAGACCCCCTGAAACAGAGTCGCTGGTGATCCAATATTCAAAACAGCCAGGATTTCTGCGTCTTCTTAGGATCCCCATGACAGCGCCCCCTATCAGCAGGAAGTAGTTTGGAAAGAATGACACCCAAATTCCCAAATATTGTTTATAAATGTTTGTTTTCATTTAAATGGGCTTGGTTATAAATGGTTAATGATCACAACCAATATTCTTTTTAGAGGTAAAAGGGGATTATGATATAGATATGAATACTTTGTTTTGGAATGGATTTTCATTTATTGATACAATTGAAGGTCAATTTTGTGATATGTATATTTCTCCTTTTGTTTAGGTATTGTGTTTATATAGCTCATTTAGAAATGTAATGTATAATGTAGTACATACAGATTATAGATAATTACCTATGATAGTCAAAGCTTAGAGTTAAGTTAGTTAGGTTTTCAAGATACACAGAGATGTATTTGAGATAGATAGGAATTCTTCAAACTTTTCAAAGACCTACAGAATATGGAATTTAAAATGGTTTAGGGTTTTTCTCGACAATGAGACATAAATGCTCCTGGCAACACCACCTTCGTCAAAAAGGAAGATGGACATTGAAGAAACTTGTTATGGAGTTTACTTCCAATATGTCAAGACTAGCCATTTGGACAAGATACTGCTCTTGTCTGGACTGTTTGACTTTATGCTATATAAACTGGACATGCAGGGCCCACATAAAAGTGACTGCTGATTCAAGATGGACATTGCTACAACGGTCCTGCTTCATGAAAGAGTCTGCCAGACAGTCTGCAGGACACAGAGAAAAATGACTGACAAGCTGCCAATAAAAGAAGACAGTTTAAAGTTTCCTGCTTTGCTGAAGAGTCTGCTAGACACACTATGGCCTATGGGCTGAAGATGGAAGATTACAGAGGAACTTCGGTTGACTAACCAGGCAATGAGTTGTCTCTGTCATTTCTAGAGTTTATACACTATCCTTCTGAGGGAGTTGAAGACAGATAGTTATGGTTATAGTTTTCCTTAGTTAAGCTTAAAGATAAGTTACATATATGATTTTAGACTCACAAATATAGAATAGAGAGTTTCTTAAATCTTGATAAATGTTAATGGACTAAATATTGTTAACTGTGGCTCTTACTTGATAACTGTTGTGTTATATATTTTGCTATGTTAAGCTTAAAACCCTTCTTTTTATTTTAGACAGAAAAGAGGAGATGATGGGAGATGTCATTCTGTATATGTTTCTCATACTGGTTAATGAATAAAGCACTATTGACCAATAGGAAAGGAAGATAGGAGGGACTAGGAGCCAAGGAGGAAAGAGGAAGTAGGAAGGAGGAGCCAAGATGGAGAGTGGGAGAAATCAGTATGCCGGCTGGCTCCCCGTTAAGAGAAATACATAGATCAGCAGAAATGGGTTAATACTTAAGACAGAGCTAGCCGATAAGAAACAAGTACCTGGCCAACAGAATTATATCTAATACAGAGTCTCAGTGTGTTAATTGGGGCTGGCGCAGCGGCGGGACAAGATCAGGCAGCGGGAGGAAAAACCATACTCCTTACACATGTTCACACAGGGTAAACAAATATTCCACAACAACCATGCCCAACATAAATAAATCATTTTTCAAAAGAAAAAAAAATTTAGTGATTCATCCACAGAAACTCCATCATGTCTGTGGCATATGCAATTAAACTGGCTATCAATAGCAGAAAGTTAAGAAAATATTACTAAGAGACCAAAAAGCAAACACCTAATGGGAACTAGAAAGAATGATGAAGCTCTAATCTTTCTAATCCTGATTCTTCCTTATCTCAGACCCTCACGATGCTGCCTCAGGGCCTTTGCCCTCTTGCATATCTCCTGACATCTGCATGTACTGGTTCCACCCTATATTCAGAGCCCTCTGAAAAGGCTTTTGAACAAAAATGCTTCTCGTGATCACCTTTATCAACACATGTCCCAAAACAACCCCTGTTCCTTCACTATCTTCCTTTATGTTACTCAATCCTTATTGTAACACTTTCTTTCCTTACTATGGTTGAAACTTCAAAGGTGGAAAATTTGACTGTTGTTTTCATTTCATGGGCACTGGGGACTTAGAGTGTTGACATTATGAGTGAGTGCTCTGTGCCTGTGTTATTGGTCATTCCAGAGCCCCTCACTCACATTGTCCATCAGAATTTAGAGCAGTGTAGACTCAATAAGCATCGGTTGAAAGGGGATGCCTTAATATGGACTGAGTGCATCACATATCTTCTGTCCATATCTGCAATACATATCTGTATTGCAGAATGTTCGCACCTATATTCCTTCCTACTAGATTCCAGCCATCCTTATGTGTTTTCCACAAAGGACTTTAGTCAGTTAAGTTTAAATAAGTAATTCCAAAGACCCCCATTTTATTCTCTTTGAATAGCCCCCTAGTATTCTTTTTTAAAGCCTAAAAAGGGATTTTATTTTTTTATATATTTATTATTTTTTTATTTTACATGTTGATCCCAGTTCTCTTTCCCTTCCTCCCTCTCATGCTCCTGAACCCCTCCCATCATATTCCCCCCACTCCACAGGGAGGGTGATGACTTCCAAGAAGGATCATCAAAATCTGTCAAGGTATTTGGAGTAGGGACTAGGTCCTCCCTCCTGCCTCTAGGTTAAGGGAGTATCCCTCCATGGGGAATGTGCTACCAAAATCCTTTCATGCACCAGGGATATATGCTGGTTCTACAGTCAGAGGTCCCTTAGACTGCCCAGGCCTTCTAACTGAGACCCACATTCAGGGGGTCTAGGTCAGTCCAATGCTGGTTTCCTAGCTATCAGCCTGGGGGTTCATTAGCTCCTCCTTGTATAGGTCAGCTGTCTCTGTGGATTTCTGTAGACTGGTCTTGACTCCTTTCCTCATCACGCCTCCCTCTCTGCAACTGGATTCCATGATTTCAGCTCAGTGTTTAGCTGTGGGTGTCTGCCACTGTTTCCACTAGCTACTGAATGAGGGCTCTATGAAGGCATATACATTAGTTATCAATCTCATGATCAGGGAAGGGCATTTAAGGTAGCCTTTCTACTGTTGCTCAGGTTTTTATTTCGGGTCATCCTTGTAGGTCTCTGGACATTTCTCTAGATCAGTTTACACATCAAATGTATAATGGCTCCCTCTATTATAGTATCTCTCCCCCCTCTCTCTTTTGCTCTCATCTATTCATCCCCTGACTCAATCTTCCTAGTCCCACATGTTCTCCTCTCCTCCCCTTCTGTTTCTCCTGACTCCCTTTCCTCTCACTGTGCCTCTACTCCCAATATGCTCAGGAGATCTTGTTTCTTTCCCCTTCTATGAGGGACCTCTTAGGTTCCTCCTTATATCCTACTTTCTCTGGAAGTGTGAATTCTAGGCTGGTGATCCATTGCTCTATATATAAAATCCATATATGAGTGAGTACATACCATGTTCCTCTTTTGTGACTGGGTTACCTCACTCAGGATAGTTTCTTCAAGTTCCCTCCAATTGTTATGGATTTCAAGATCCCATTTCTTTTCCCCACAGAGTAGTATTCCATTGTGTAAATGTGCCACATCTTCTTTATCCATTCTACACTTGTGGGGCATCTAGGTTGCTTCCAGGCTCTTACTATTACAAATAATGCTGCTATGAACATAGTTGAACAAATGTCTTTGTTGCATGGATGTGGATCATTTTGGTATATACATAAGAGTGGGATTGCCAGGTCCTGTGGTTTCCCATTTTCCTGAAGAACCTCCATATTGATCTTCCAAATGGCTGTACAAGTTTGTACTCCCACCAGCAGTGGAGGAATGTTCCCCTTTCTCCACATCCTGTCCAGCATAATTTTTGGTGACTAGTTTCTTAAGTTCTTTGTATATTTTGGAGATCAGCCATCTGTCAGATGTAGGGTTGGTGAAGATATTTTCCCAGTCTGTGGGCTGCCGTTTGGTTCTGTCCACTGTGTCCTTTGCCTTACAGAAGCTTCTCAGTTTGAGGAGGTCCCATTTATTAATTGTGGATCTCAATTTCTGTGCTACTGGTAAGTTCAGGAAGCAGTCTCCTGTACCAATTTGTTCAAGGTTACCTCCCACTTTCTCCTGTAAGAGTTTTAGTGTGCCTGGATTTATGTTGAGGTCTTTGATCCATTTGGACTTGAGTTTTGTGCATGGCCATAGACATGGGTCTATCTGCAGTCTTCTACACACCATCATGTAGTTGTGCCAGCACCATTTGTTGAGGATGCTTTCCTCCCTCCATTGTATACTTTTAGCTGTATTGTCAAAAATCAGGTATGTGGGTTAATATCAGGAGTTTCAATTTGATTCCACTGGTTCACCTTTCTACTTTTGTGCCAATACCAAGCTGTTTTCAAGACTATATAGTAGAGCTTGAAGTTGGGGATGGTGATGCCTCCTGAAGTTCCTTTATTGTACAGTGTTGTTTTGTCTATCCTGGGTCTTTAGTTTTTTCATGTAAAGTTGAGTATTATCCTTTCAGGATCAGTGAAGAATTATGCTGGGATCTGGGTAGGATAGCATTGAATCTGTAGATTGTATTTGTCAACATTGCCATTTTTACTATGTTTATCCTACCTATCCAAGAGCATGGGAGATCTTTCCATTTTCTGGTATCTTCTTTAATTTCTTTCTTTAAAGACACAAAGTTCTTGCTATATAGGTCTTACACTTGTTTGGTAAGCATTACCCCAAGATACTTTATGTGGCTATTGTAAAAGGCGATGTTTCTCTGATTTCTTTGTCAGCCCCTTTATTGTCTGTTTATAGTAGGGCTACTTATTTTTTTTTTTAAGTTAATCTTGCATCCTCCTAATTTGCTGAATGTGTCTATCAGCTGTAGGAGTTCCCTGGTAGAATTTTTCGAATCGCTTACCTAAACTATCATATCATCTGCAAATAGCGATAGTTTGACTTCTTCTTTTCCAATTCGTATCACCTTGATCTCCTTTTGTTGTCTTATTGCTTTAGCGAGCACTTCAAGTACAATATTGAAGAGATGGAGAGAGAGGGCAGCCTTGTCTTGTTCCTGATTGTAGAAGAATCACCTTAATCTTCTCTCTATGTTGGCTGTTGATTTACTGTATATTGCTTTTATTATGTTTAGGTATGTTCCTGTTATGCCTGATCTCTCCAAGACCTTTATCATGAAAGGGTGTTGAATTTTGTCGAAGGCTTTTTCAGCATCTAGGGAGATGTTCATGTGGTTTTTCTTTTTCAGTTTGTTTATGTGGTGTATCACATAGATAGATTTCCTAATGTGAAACCTTCCATTGGGATGAAGCCTTCTTGGTCATGGTGGATGATTTCTCTGATGTTTTCTTGGATTTGATTTGCCAGTATTTTATTGAGTATTTTTGCATCAATGTTCATGAGGGACATTGGTATTTAGTTCTCTTTCTTAGTTATGTCTTTGTGTGGCTTGGGTACCAAGGTAATAGTAGCCTTATAAAAAGAAATTGGTAATGAACCTTCTGCTTCTTTGTGTGGAACAATTTGAGAAGTATTGGTATTAGCTCTTCCTTGATTTTCTGGTAGAATTCTGCACTGAAGTCATCTGGCGCTGGGCTTCTTAGGTCAGGAGGTTTTTGATGACTGCTTCTATTCCATTAGGGATTATAGGTCTATTTAAGTTTCTTGTCTGTTCTCGATTTAATTTTGTTAAGTGATAGCTACCCAGACATTTTTCCATTTCAATTACAATTTTGAATTTTGTGGAGTACAGGTTTTCAAAGTATGACCTGAAAATTCTTTTGATTTCCTCAGTGTCCATTGTTATGTCCCCCTTTTCATTTCTGATTTTGTTGATTTGAATGTTCTCTCTCTGCTTTTTGGTTAGTTTGAATAAAGGTTTATCTTGTTGATTGTCTCAAAAAACCAATACTATGTTATGTTGATTCTTTGTATTATTTTCCTAGTTTCTTGATTTCAGCCCTCAAATTGATTATTTCCTAGCACCTACTCCTCCAAAGTGAGTTTGCTTGTTTTTGTTCTAGGGCTTTCAGTTGTGCTGCTGATTCTCTAATATGACTATCCTCCATTTTCTTCATATGGGCACTTAGTGCAATGAACTTTCCTCGTAGCACTGCTTTCAATGTGTCCCATAGGTTCGGGTACATTGTGTCTTCATTCTTGTTGAATTCTAGGAAATCTTTAATTTCTTCCTTGACCCAGCAATGGTGCAATTGTGTATTTTTCAATTTCCATGAGTTTGTAGGGATTTTGCAATTTGTGTTGTTGAATTTCAAGTTTAAAGCAAGGTGGTCTGATAAGATTAATGGGGCTATTCCATTTTTTTAAATCTATATATCTGATGTGGTTTCCTATGTTGTTCAGTAGGTGGTCAATTTTAGAGAGGGTTCCAGTTGGATCTGAGAAGAGGGTATATTCTTTTGTGTTTGGATGGAATGTTCTATAGATGTCTGTTAAACCCAATTGGGACATAACTTGTGTTAGTTCTTTTGTTTTGTTTTTGTGTTAAGTTTCTGTGTAGTGACCCTGTCTAGTGGTGAGAATGGGGTGTTGAAGTCTCCCACTATGAGTGTGTGAGGTTTTATGTGATTTTGAGTTTTAGTAGTGTTTCTTTTGTGAATATGGGTGTCTTTGTATTTGGAGCAGAGATGTTCAGAAATGAGACTTTGTACCGATGGACTTCTCCTATGATGAATATGAAATAACCTTCTTCATCTCTTTTGATTGATTTTGGTTTGAAATCTATCTAATTTGTTAGATATTAGGATAGTTGCACCAGCTTGCTTTTTATTCCATTTGTTTGAAAGTTATTTTCCTTACCCTTTGCCCTGAGGTAATGTCTGTCTTTGAAGCTTTGATATGTTTCTTGTATGCAGTAGAAGGATGGATTCTGTCTTCATATTTATTCTGTGAGCCTGTATCTTTTTATATTTATATTTATATTAATGTTGAGGGAAAGTAGGACCATTGATTGTTAATTCTTGTTTGTTTTAGTTTTTTTGTTGTTGTTGTTGTTGGTATTGTAAGTACATCTGCCCCACTTTTTCTTTTGGGTTCTGGTAAAGTGAGATTATCTATTGCCTATATCTTTGTGAGTGTAGTTAACTTCCTTGGCTTGGAGTTTTCTTTCCACAACTTTCTGTAGCGCTGGATTCGTGGACATGTATTGTGGAAATCTGTCATTGTCATTGAATATCTTTTTTTCTGCATCTATAGTGATTGATAGTTTTCATGGGTATACTAGCCTGGGCTCGCTTCCTTGGACTCTTAATATTTGTAGAACATCTATCCCGGACCTTCTGGCCTTGAGAGTTTCCTGGAGAAGTCAGGTGTAATTTTGGTAGGTCTGTCTTTGTATGTTTTCTGGCCGTTTTCCTTTGCTGCCCTTAATATTCTTGTTTATTCTGTATTATGTTAGGTGCTTTGATTATTATGTCGCAAGGGGACTTTTTTTCTTTTTTTTTTTCTTTTCTTGTCCAGTCTATTTGGTGTTTGGTATGCTTCTACTTTCATAGGTATGTCCTTCTTCAGATTGGGAAAGTTTCCTGCAATGCTTTTGTTGAATTTGTTTTCTGCACCTTTGAGCTGAGCTTCTTTGCCTTCTCCTGTGCATATCATTCTTAGGTTTGGTCTTTTCTTGGTGTCCCATATTTCCTGGAAGTTTTGAGTTAAAGATTTGTTGTATTTAAGATTTTCTTTGGTCGATGAATCTACTTCCTCTATTTTATCTTCAGCGTCTGAGATTCTCTCTTTGATCTCTTATAGTCTGTTGATTATGCTTGAATCTGTAGGTCCTGTCATTTACTCAGTTTTTCTATTTCCTGCATTCCCTCAGTTTGTGTTTTCTTTATTGTTTCTATTACAGTTCAGGTCTTGAACTGTTTGAGTTGTTTCCTTCATCTGTTTGATTGATTTTTCTTGGCTTTCCTTACTTTCTTTAAGAGATTTGTTCATTTCTTGCATTTTTGCTTGGTCTTTTCCTCTATTTCTCCCATTTTTTTAAAAAAAGTTTTTCTTCCATTTCTTTAAGAGCTTGTCTCATATCATCTTGGAACACCTCTATCATTTTTATGAAGTTATTTTTTAAATCATTCTATTCTGCTTCATCTGCTTTGGTATGTTCCGGTCTAGTTGGTGTAGAGACCCAAGATTCTGGTGGTGCCATTCTGATCTTTCTATTGTTTGGTGTTTTCTTATATTGCTGTTTTCCCATTGCTTCATCCAGTAGATTCTCTCTCTGTCTCTACCCTGTTCTCCTAGTGGATGTAGGTGGGTCAGGAGTTTGATGCCTGCATCTCTGGATGATCCAAGCTCTGTTGGAGGTCTTTCCTTCAGCAAAGGGCAGGTGATGGGATCCAAAGATCAGTGGGCTGTGGCCTCAAGATGGTCCTGCATTGATAGGTGTGTCCAGTGTGCTCAAAGCAGACCTAGGAAGTTTCATGGAGTTGGATAGGTGGTTCCATTGTGTTCAAAGCAGACCCATGAAGTTCCATGGAGGTTGGTAGGTGGGTCCAGGGTGCTCAGAGCAGACCCATGAAGTTCCACGGAATAGGAGGGGTTGTTGAACTCACACTCTGCCCCAATGCTCACCCAGAGCAATGGGCCAGCAGAAAAATTGTCGCCCCCCCCCCAGTATTCTTTGCCTATTTATGGAAATCTTTTTTAATAATAAATCAAAGCTTTGAAGACCCTTAATTGGTATCTCTTTCATTCTCTTTTAATGTTATTATAATTCAGTGCTACACTCAGAATTACTTCCTTTTTTATCCTCTACTTCACAAAGTTTCTCTTTAACTATGACATCTATAGAATGATTTGTTTGCCTCTTCCTACTCCTCCTCTTCTACCACCTTCTCTTGATTCTGTAGTACAGGCTGGCCTTGAGGTAGACATCTATCTAACTGCCCCTGCCTACACTAAGAGTGTATTTTGATTGTCTTCATGACATGTTTTAAATATTTGTTACTATAACCACAGAAAGGTTAGTCCTTGCTCCTCAGCAAGGAATCTTTGTTTTACAACCCACAAGGCCATTACAGAAACTAACAACCAGTCAAAATGCAGATTTGTGAAGCCCAGTCCCAACTAATACAAACACAACACAACTCTGACACCTACAGCTCAGGGATTGCTGTGGAGGAGGGGGCAGAAAGATTTTAAGAGCCAGAGGTTCAGGGAGTTTGCTGTGAGACTGGAGCATCTACATCCATAGACTCTCACCAACATGACTATTGCATATGAGCTGAAAAGAGACAACAATAGGCATGCTAATGTACATGAAGAATGTTCATAAGGCCTCAACCCTAAACAAAGAATTACAGGTATCTAAGGAATGCTGAGCATGGGAGAAGGAATAACACACCAATTGGTTATCCTGTACCAAATAATCATTCCCGAAAATATATGCATACCAGTAACACTATACAGACTAAGGGGGTTATATTTAAACATTTCAGAATGGTGTGTGTGTGTGTGTGTGTGTGTGTGTGTGTGTGTGTGTATGAGAGAGAGAGAGACAGAGAGAGAGAGAGAAAGTGTGTGTGTCTGTGTTTGTGTGTGACAACAATTAATTAAAAAAAAAAAGGAGGCCATGGATTTGAAAAACAGTAAGAAGTGGTGGGGAGCAGGGTTTGGAGGGAGAAAGGAGGAGAAGGGAATGCTGTGATTATATTGTTATGTCAAAAAAAATAAATAAAACTACTTAGAATATATACTAGCTATTGTAGATTTGGAAACTATGAAAAGGCACATCAAAAGTATTTACTACAGAAAAGTAACTATGATAACTAATTATGGTGGATATCTTTCTGCGCCATTTCTTGTCAATTTACAATCAACTAAATAGGGTTCTTACTATGTGTTTAGTTTTATAACCTTCTATTTCATACCAGACAGGGTGGATTTACCATGCCATTAAATAATCTTCAAAAGCAATTTTTTTAACAGCTCCTTAATGCCCCACCATATGGAGGCACTATAAAAACATAAATCATCCAAATTTTAAAATATCTCTCAGCATAAATTAACATATAATTATGAGGCAAGAAAGGATGAATATTTTAAGGCATTTGATACTTAGTTAAGTATTACTATCCACATATGGTATTTCCAACTTCTGTTTCAGTGTCTGCACCATTCTCCAGCCATTACTAATACTATTCTAACTTTACCAGTTGGATGAAATGCTCTTTGTGCTTTGAAAAATTCCTGTAACTGCTCTTGTTAATTCTTAATATCTAGTTACTATGTTTTATTTTCTCTCAATGAAACTCTAGGTTTTTCTCCATTTCTGGGTTGCTCTGAGAACCAGATACCAGATTTTGTTTGTCACATATCTTCCATTCCATATTTCTTCTGTGCATTGTCTTTACTTTTATGACTCCTAAGTTCGATTGCTTGGGTAATTGGTGTTAGCTGCCTGTCATGTGTCTGCAGCCTTGTGTGCTCTGCCTTCATTGCTTGTAATTATTATGTTTGTATCTGTCCTCATTGTAAGCTACCACTGACTTTTGATTATTCTTTGATCCAATGGATGTTTAAAACATGTCCAAATTTATATTAATTTTTTTATTTCATGTTTGGTGTTCTGATTTTATTTTATTTAGCTTTGAGGATACTGTTATTTTTTTCCTCTAAACATCTTTATCAAATATGCTGAATTAACTGACAACTCTTTAAATGCATTTTGTACATTTTTTCTTTAAGGATATAAGAGAATGTGTATTTATTCACATGAAATTAAAAGATTTCATTCTTTCTTGTTTATTCTGTCACAGACTGAAATTATATGATGTTTCTCAACTTGGTTTTGTTGTTTCTTCTTTATTTATGATTGCATTATATGTGACAGAAGTTACTTGGCTAGCATCTTATGACTTCTATTGCTGCAATGAAACACCATAACCAAAAGCAAATTAGGGAGGGAAGGGTTTATTTGTCTTACATTTACACATCATAGTCTATCATTGAAGGAAGTCAGGAAAGAGCTCAAATAGGGCAAGAATCTGGAGGCAGGAACTGATGAAGAGACCATGGAGGGGTGCTGCTTACCGGCTTGCTCCTCATGGCTTGCTCAGCCTACTTCCTTGTAGAACCCAGGATCACCAACCCAGGAATGGCACCACCCGCAATTGACTGGGTATTTCCCATCAATTACCAATTAATAAGATGCCCTATAGCCTTGCCCACAGCCAGATCTTGAGGAGTCATTTTCTTAATTGAGGTTCCCTCCTCTCAGATGACTAATCTGTGCCAAGTTGACATAAAACTAGCCAGTACACCTGGCCTCCCATCAGGGATTCCTTTTAACTGCCACAAATACTCTCTTTTCTCAGTTTATTGCTTCTGACTCGTATGTCTCAGTGATAACTATTTTTTAAAAAGTTGCCTGCCCTAGTTTGTGCTTGTGCATTTTTACTGTGCATATGTGGGTATGTGCTTATGAGGGCAGGTGGCCATAGAAGCCATTTTATTAAATCTGTTCAGGTAGTCTGAGAAGCTAGCTGGTGTCAGAATTCTTACCTGTTTTCTTTTTAACTAGGGCTATCTTGTGTTCTTTTTACTTCATCAGTTAATGGAATTTCTGTGCTGTTATCCTTTCATCAGTTGATGAGTTTTCTGTACAGATTATGTCATTTTTCTTCTGATAATAACTATTCCAGAGAAGAACCCAGACCAGACTTATTTGAGAAGTAAGCTTTTCCTGAGGTTTTAAGGTAAGAGAGAGAGAGAGAGAGAGAATGTTAGTGTATGTGGTTGTGTGTGTGAGTATGTGTGTGTTTGTGTTGCTTCTGTCTGCATTTTCCCTAATGTGGATGTTCATTTTACCCCATGCTTCATGTTTCCATAGCTACTTCCATAACCTAAGCAGCTACATTATCTCCTTTGCCTTCATCTCAGAACAACTTCTCCTTTGTCATTCCTTTCCAGTTTTGCAGTTACTTTTTTCTTGGATGTTTGTGAGGACCGCTAGCAGATGATTCTGAAACTCTCTTCTAGCTTACCTGAGCTCTGCAACTTACTTACTTCATCCAACAGGAAGAGTTCCTTTTCTGGGTGCCACCATGTACACCTGTGATTTCTGTCTGCTCACCTTGGGTCTTTGAAGAGTACCAATGATGGCACTATGTGAACAGACATGCTCTGGGAAGGGTTCTTTTTTCCTTATTCCCTCTGATGTGGTCAGAAATCTTGGAATTTTTTAATTGAGGAGTCTTGGAATTTGCAGTGCTATCAATCAAATTAGGGTCTCTATGAAACATTCTTTGAATCATTAGAAGTGAGATTTGATATGCTTTTAGAGATACTTGGGCATCTCAAACAAGCTAGGAAGTCAGGGGGCCTTTGGTTTTACTTGTAATCAATGCTGTGTGTGAGGATTATGGTCTCCAGTAGCTGCTTCTCCAGAGCTCTTCTTTACTCCTTTGTAAAACTACACCAGAGAATAACCTGTCCCTAACACATTCCTCTATTGTTTTATTGTTTACTTGAAGTAGTCAGTTATAGATGGCTCTATTTTGCACAGGGAAGCTAATGAGATTGAAATAGATGTTGGGATTCTAACCTCTGGAGCATCAGAGAGGCCAGGATGTAGATGGTACCTCATGACTGGGCTCAGATCAGCTAATTTGACCCACCCACTACTCATACTCTGCTTCATTGCCTTGCAGAAATGTGAGAGAACACCATGGTGGGAAGCCTCCTATCTAGGTCAGATCCTTTAATTGCAGAGGGTTACTGTGAAGATAATCTCAGATGTAGACAACAAAACTCTCATTTAAACAGAAGAGCTGCACTTACCAATTCTTGTTGCCTTCAAACGTTTGGAAGTTGCTAATAGAAAATTGGGACTTCCAAAGGTGATGCAAAAGTTAGTATGGCAAAATAATGACAGAAAAATATCCATTAGGCAAAGACCAGAACAGAGAGCATAAGAGGCAGGGGTGCTGGGACAAAGATCTGAAAGAAAACTATAGTGGCCACAGGCTAATAGGAAAATGATAATGGGCCAATAAGAAATAGGGTCAGCCCAGGGAAAATGAAGAAATGAAGGTCAGATATAGAACTTGGCATTCCAAATTCTATGAAAGGGTCTTGTGGAAAGAGTGTTGCAAAGGGTAGGTAGTAAATTACCTAATTTGATTCGTGAACACTGAGGGTTCATGTGTTTAATTGAGTCTAAGTAAATACATCTTTATCAAGTAACCACAATATTTCAGATGTTATAGCAGGATTCTCTCATGATTCCCAAGAATTCCTCTGGGAAGTGTCTCCATTATGTCCTAAAATGTCTCTACTTTACAATAAGCTACGTGTAATCTATCACTTCTGCTTGTTTGATTCTGCTGTGCCTTATATTGCCCTGGCTTCTGGATGCCTATGATTGCATATATTCAAGGAAAGATCATTGATACTCTATCTGGACACAGATGTCTCTGGAATCTAGAACTAATTCTGAACAGTTAAGTTTGTCACTATTAACAATGACCAGGATTCCCCACCACTCAGAGACCCAGAATGCTCTTGCAATATGAGTGAGATGCCAACTTTTAAAAATGAGACTAAGCCTATTGTACCTTCTATGCCTTGGCTGTGTTGGGTCCCATAGTGCAGATACCAATTTGACCATTCTGACAAGAATAATTGAGCTGCTAACAAGATTTAGTGCACCTTCATAACTAAAGTGTGTGTGGAATCAAATAGAGCCCTCTGGTCTGGGTTCCAAAATGTACACAATCTTCTGTTAACATATGTTGTAATAATTTTTAGGAGTGGAACATATGTTTTACTTTGAGGTGGCTATGATAAGCATCTGCTTGGAGGAAGGATCTGAACACCATCAAGGCACATTTGTTTGCCATGTTATGGATTGTCTCATCTTTTCTTGCTTATGAATAAGTCATGCAGGCTGAATAAACCAGTAACCACAACAGGGTGTTCCATAGTGGGCTTAAAACATAAATTGATGCATTTGGAATCTTTTTGTTTCCTGTAGACACTAAAAGAAACCTCTGTTTTTAGTAGACAATAGCATAGACTTTGACAATAGGTGAGCATTTTGGTACACAGATTCCATAAATTCCTCCATTAAATCAGAACCTAACAAAATGGTCGAGGGTCCCATTCTTCACAGCTCTTTCATTCATTGCATTGTTTGAGTGAAGTACAAAAATCTAGTGTCTTATATAAAGAAAGAAGCATTAGTTATAGTTGAGTGTGTGTACAGTCCACATTTATGTGATAATTTATATTTAGAGGCTGAAGAGCTCTGTCAGCCATTAAATCATTTGTAATGTAATATCAGGGTCCTGAGTTCAGGTCCACAGTGTGCCCATATAAAAATCTGAGCATGAGGATACATGGTAATAATCCCAGCACTGAAGAGACACACAGCTGAATCGCTGGAGCTCACTGGCCAACCAGCCTAAATCATCCAGTTTCAGGTTCAATGAGAGATCCTGTCTCAAAAACTTAGGTGCAAGGTGGTTAAGACACTGACATTGACCTCAGTTCTCTGCACACACTCACACACCTGGACATGCTCACTGCAGCATGTCATATACACCTTCATACCTATTCCCAAAATGTACATATAACCCTGAGAATTCATATTCAAGATAATGAGAACAAAGCTCAGAAATGTTCAGAAAGTTCTTAAGTGGACATTTTATAGTCAAATCTCAGCTGAGAACCATGTCTTCCTGTTTTATCTGGTGTGCTTGATGCACATCTGGAAAATGCATGCAGGGGCATTTACTATGAGGTTCAGTCTAGAAGGACAGCATTTTGAATTCTTTGATTTGGTGTTAATAAACAATTCTTAGGATTGGTCAAGCATGGTATGGAGTACTAATACAGCCCAAAACGATCTTTGACTGTTACATTAAAAACTCTAGTCTTGTAGCTGGAGAGATGGCTCAGCAGTGAAGAGAAGTAGCTGGTGGCTGACATTCTTCTATAACTACAATACCAGGAAATCTGATCCCTCTTCTGGTCTTCATGGGCACCAAGAACTCTCATGCCACACACATATACATACATGCAAACATACACATAAAATAAAAGTAAATAAATATTTTTAAAGAGAACTCTAATCTGTATTGTTATATAGAAAACCAGAACTAAACTAAAATAAGTTGTCCATCAATTTCCATTGTTGAAGCAACGCTGTCAACATGGTTAAGACTATATTTGTCTTTGCCCCAACTTGGCTATCCTAAAACAAGCAAACAGAAAACATAGAAATAATGAACTATTGTTCTAAAAGGCCTGGATTGTCTTTAAACATAAAGGACTGAAAATGAACACTGAAGGTGATTTTGGTCTGTGTTCACTCAACTGGAGGTGAGCTGTTCCTTTCTCCTCGGCTTTGGCCTTGTTTCCTTTGTATTTGCCATTTCCTTTCTCAGAGCCAGCTGTGTGTATTTCCCAGTTGTACCCAAGGACAACATAGACTTTTGCCATGACTATTTGCAATCTTCTGGTTTTGTTGAAGAACAAATTATGATATTTCACAGAAACAGGAAGAGGGTTGGGGCTGCCAAGAGAAGCACAAATGTGGATTGGTTTTCATGTTTCTCCTTGATGGAGAATCCAGGTTGGAGATTCTGCTATGCAATGGCCTGGCTGTATTTCTTCTCTTTTTCCCTTTGTGGGTTGGGAGAGCAAGCACAGAGAGTATGGAAGGGTTAGTTTATAAGTGTGCATGACTTCCTCATTCTGGAGTGCCAGAGTTGCAAAGGCCATTAAAGGTTATGTTGTCCCTGCCATTGGTGTCAGTTTGAGAGAAAGACTGGAGAAGAAGGTGAAAGAGATTTTGTTTATGGAAGAAATGTCTCCTCAAATAAAAAACCATTTCTTTCCTTTCAAAGGAAACTGTGCAACCCACCAGCATTGCTGAAATGGAGTGAATGGTGGCATTAAAGGATAGTATTCCAACTTTTCACCAGTATCCAAGTTCCTCCGGGTAAATGAAAAACATAAGGCATATTAAAGATAATGGATTGGTGCAAAATTCTAGTCTTAAAATGCTCCTTGTGCCCAAGACTATCTATGGTGAATCCTACACTCTGCTAGTCACCTTCCCTGCTAGGTCTTCAGGTAGCACTCTACTTAGAGGTTAATATAGAGTGGAACAAAACTTGAATACTGCTTAGGAATTTCAGAAATGCATCTTAACAGGAACCCTGATGTGTTAGCAATACTCCTTTCTCTTAAACAGTTTAGCTAACAGGATGGACTGTGCTGAACTCATAGCAAGCCCATTTTAAGAAGGCCCATTCACATCCCCGAAACCAAATCTATGCTGCAAGCCTTACTGGTTTTGCTGTGCATCTGAGCTTCACACATCAGGTGGCAGTTGATGAGGGCACAAGAGTCACGGTGTATGACCCTGTATCTGTCTGGCTTGAGTATGTCACAGAGAGAACGGCAACACAAATTCTCAGATTCTCCTACCTAGTATGCGGAAGAAGCAAAAGCCCATGAAGGATGGAAAGAAAGCACCCAATAGATGTGCCCTATTATTTGGGCTGCATGGTGAATGTGATGGAACAGAATGTAAGGGAGATATTTTTTACCTAATATAAGCCCAGGGAATCTAGCTATAAGAACTGCATTTTTGTTTGTATTTGTGTTTTGGGTTTATATTGTTGTTATTGGGTTTTTTTTTGTTTATTTGTTTTGTTTGGGATAATGAATAGCAAACCTATAACCTCACATCTACTATGCCATTGCTCTACCACTGACTTAAACCCCTGATCTCAACTATGTGAATGGTAGTACTTGGCCCTGAGTAATCTTCTTTAGGGTTTTAGTTGAAGGATTTGAGAACTGCCATGAGTATTTCTCAGAGACCACCCCTATGCATAGTGTCCTATTCAGAATTTGTCATCTGGTTTCTCTTTTGTTCCTGATGCTACCAAAAGTTAGGATCAGTAGCCAAATTCAACACCCACAGCATGGTTGGGTCATGAGCGTGTCTTCCAGAGATGAATGGGTTGAGGTAATTTTCCCACCATTTCTATTTTAATTTTAACTCATCAGGTATACTTTGTAATCAAGCCTTCCCAGAACATTACCTTATTCTAAAGTTTTACCATGTAAGTCAAACAACACGCTTAGCCTCTACCATTGACTAAGTCCTTACAGGAAATAGAACATAGAGCGAGGTCAAGCTCCTGAGCTGGAACTTCTCCACCCATCAGAAAGCAATGGCAGAGGACAATGTCATACGACAGCATGGCAGTATGCCCAGGAAACATGCATTGTGCAGGCCCTTGGGCTGCACTTTATATAAGGTAGCAACTTAAAAGCAATGCTCATGGAAGGCCAGGAGAAGGTTTTTGTGAAAGTTGCACTTATACCAAAAGGGTGATAAGTACTTATGAGGAGAGGTTGAGACAGGGAATTGAGTTCTTACAACCCAGTGTTCAGAAGAGACCACCCTGTTTTAATCACCCACCTGTGGTCCAGAGACCTTTATTTTTTTCTGCCTCTCAAAGAAAATTCTTAATTTTTATCCTGCCACTCTTATTTCTTAAGGCCCCGAAATGTTCACCCTGATGAACAGAACTTGGGTGATTTTTGTCTCTGTCTTCAGTTTATCCAGGAAGACAATGATTAAGCTGAGGACATCAAGTTAAGTAGCTTTGTCACTGTTTTAAGTGTGACATTCACTATAAACTTGATTATCTTCTTGTAATGCCTTGGTTGGAATATAGTCAGAGTGACATTTTGTTGCAAATAAGTTGCAAATAAGAATAATCAAGACCATGGCCTTACTATCCCTTCATTTTGCCTTTATTGCAGACCAGTAATGTTCTGGGTGCCTTTTCCTATCAGGGGAAATAATTATTTTGTTTGCTTGTTTTTTGTTTGTTTGTTTTAGCTTTTCCAAGTTCAATGTTTTTCCTTCCCTTCTCTGTGTCAGCCTCAGTTCAGGTCACACATGGTAATCCATATTATTTCTGGATGTTAGATTGCAAAGCTACCTAGTCGCTAACATTTGTAACCCCAGTCAGTGCTCCTGGAATACATTTTGTGTCATTCACAGACATGTTCAGAGCACTTGAGTTTCTCAATGCACTTGTTCCCAGCTGAGGTTGAACAAGATAATGATCTACTCCTTGTCTCAGCTCTCAAGCTGTCAACCAGAATCCTTCCCAAGGGTATACATGCCTGCTATGTTTTTCACTGTGTTTTGGTTTGGGTTGGTGATTTTGCTCTTTAATATCACACCGTAGTGCCAAAGTGCTCTGTAGTATCCCCGAAGTGATGATGCCAGATTGTGTTCTTACTGTCATGTTAAGTATTGATCACAGAGGAGTGACTATTGTTGACTATAAATTTGATATTAACTAATCAGGATGGTATATAAAGTAGTGTTCCATAGGAAGCAAGGTTATATCTTTTGTGCTGGGAGAGTATGTACATGAGCCTATGGATTTATAGAGGCATGTCTGTGGCCATACATGTAGAGGTCAGGGATTGGCAATGAGTATCTTCCTTAATATTCTCACTCTATTTTTTAAGACTGGATCTCTCATTGGACATGGAGCTCAACTATTAGGCTAGGCTGGCTTTCCAATGAGCTCCAGGGATCTGCCTACCTCCTCTTGGCCCCTCCTCCCCCAAGCTGGGGTTGCACATCCATGATGCTGCATCTGACTTGAATGTGGATACTGGGGATGAAAACTCTGGTCCTTGTGCTGAGGGGTAAGCACTTCACCAACTGAGCCATCTTGCCAAGGTGATACCTTGATCAACCAATAAAAAAATAGCATGATCAGGGACTTTAAAAACCTAACCATGTATTCCCCTAGCAGCAATGGCTCAGTATTTGCTATGGAATTAACTACCACACATAGTAAGACTCAACAGTAAATGTTTATTTTGGCTATTTTGATGGTAAATATTAGAGGCCTCCGGTCTTGAGGAGCAGTATATACTGAGTAGATGGCATGTTACCTGAGGAAATGAGTGAGTTCTCTCTCAGCTTGGATATTCCTTAACAAGCCTGATAAAAATGCATAACTCCTTAGGCAATTTAACTTGGACCAAAGTTTTTTTTTTTTTTTTTTTTTGTTTTTTTTTTTTTTTTTGTTTTTTTGTTTTTTTTTTCACAACTCTACTACCTTGCAAAAACACTGGCTGTTTAAAAATAAATAAATAAAAGTTGGCCTCACTACTGTTGTGTGTACATTTTCAGTCTGAACCTCTATGGAGGAAAGCCACCCCTCTTCAGACAAGGGTGGGTTGTTGGATTTTATATTACACCTTGACATTTCAATAAATCTTTGGAGCTGCAGCAGCAGCCTACATTGGATATATAATACTGGTTTCATTTCTAATAGCAATCAGCATGTTTGAATAACATGCTGTTAGCTTTTAGTTCTGTGTAAACATTTAGATGGATAAAAATGACTTATTGGTATTTTATTTGAAGACAAATGTATTGATACTTTAGTCAAAATCTGTTAGTCAGTTGATCTGGCCATCTTACTATAATGGACACATACAAAAACCAATGTAGCACTTGTATTTTAAGATCCAGGGATGGATAGGTTGGAGATAGCTTGAATTACTTCTCTTAGTTAAGTGATGTATTTGGACTTAATCATCTGTGTACCTACTTTTAAGTAATAGCCTCACAGGTATAGATGTCCTGTGATCACAACATTGTGCAATGGCTCTGGTAAGGCACACAGCTACACTTGGCCTCTCAAGTCTTAATTCTGTGACTTCTTTGGCTTACCATGCCTATGAAGCCATCTTACCCAGCCTATAAACCCAGCCGGAGACTTTGTAATCTGCCATTCTTCTGGTGGTGAATTCCAAGTGTCAAAACAGAATAGCTGTGAGTCAGTGAAATGTGAATGCTTTCTCTGGCCCCTACTAAGAGCCTAGCCAGACACACATTTCTTATTCCTTTTGGTAAATAGACTCAGATTTGGTATGATTCAATGGACTACAAAATATCCCTGCTCAGCGCTCTTCTGGGCCTGCTAATTGCATGAAGCTTAGCAGATCCTCTCCAAACACAGCACCAAATAAGGGCTGGCTGGAAATCAAAATGCCCTTGCCAAGCACTTTTGATTTTCCAAAGGAGTTGTAATGTTCCTGGAGATGTTTATTAATGGAAATGGGAACTTTGTGGATGAGGGTGAAGTCCCACAGATAGATAGCCCATTACCAGTGTTTATTATTTTTGACTCCAGGTTTCCACCTCCATCCCCTCTGAAAAAGGAACTTTTTTCTATTACTTGGGACTGATGATGGAGGTGGAGTTCAGGACCTCGTGGAGAAATCCAGATAGTTGCACAGCCTGTTAATAAACCCTGGATTTTGCCTTTCTGTTCTGCATCACTTTGCCTCCAAATACAAAAGCTAATTAGTGCATCCAGAGAGGCGTTAAATGGATTTCATGCTGGTTAATAAATGCTTTACGTGCTTTGGTGCCGTTGCAATGTGTGTGGTTGACTGAGAGTAGGGTTGGGGAAAAGAGAGGATTGCTGCTAGGTGAGCATTGGAGATAAGGGCTTATAACTCAGGTGCATCTTGCTTTCACCCAAATTCCCCTCTCTTTCTCTCTCCTAATATTTTCCTTGACTTTTTCTCACAGGCCTGCCCTCCAAAGATGTAACTGACATTTTTCTGCACTCTCAGTATTCTCATTATAGGTAATAGATGTTCACTGGACAGTCCCTTTGTGTTGTGGTTTGATTGTGAAATGTCCCCGGCAGGCTCATGTGTTTGCACATTTAGTGGAAGGTTGTAGAATCATTAGGGAGTGGAACCTTGGTGGCATAAATGAGTCACAGGGCTGGGGCAGGGCAGGCTTTGAGACTTTATTGCCTGGCTTCATTTCTAGATTCATTGTTCTCTGCTTCCTGAATGTGGATACAATGTGACCAGCCAGCTTACTTGTCCTGCCATTATTCCTACTTTGTCTGAGGCTGCCTTTCCCATTTTGATGGATTGTCCACCCTCTGGAACCATAAACCAAAATAACCCCTTTCTCCCTTAATTTGCTTTCATCTTGGTGTTTTATTAAAGTAATGAGAAAGTAAGATTTTATAGTGTACAGTTAAGGAGATGAAGAGCTTCTACTGAGGTAGAAGGAGAACATGCAATATCTGATACACTTAGTATAAAGTTAAAATATCCCACCCTGTGACTCTTATGTAGTTATTGGTCTTTAACATCTTCCTTAAAGTCTAGTCTTTCTTGCTTTCCATATCTGTGGTTTTCCAACTTTATTGCACTGTCAAGTTAACAAGCAAGGTTCCAAGCAAGCAACAAAACAAGCTCCTGATGGTAAAATTGCACACTTTGATAGTCTTCAGAATTTGAACACATACCAGAGTCACCATAACCCTCTAGAGATGGTAAAATTGGTCTCTACAACCAAAGTATCTGATTAAGTAGGTCCAGGAGTCAAAAATCTATATTTCTAACATTTAGTTGCTAACCTAGGACCACAGGAAAAGGGATCACCTTCCATCACTTATTGTGGTGGCTTGGATAAGAATGGTTCCCATACATTTGGGTGTTTGAATGTTTGGTCATTAGGGAATGGTGCTATTTAAAAGTGATTTGGAGGTGTGGTGTGTTTATCACATGGGGTGGGTTTTGAGGTTTCGAATGCTTAAGACAGGACCAGTGTCTCTCGTTCTCCCTGCTGCCTGTAGATCCAGATGTTATTTTCCAACACCATGTCTGCCTGCATGCTGCCAGGCTTTCTTCCCTGGTGGTAATGGACTAAACATCTGAAACTGTAAGCAAGCCACTCCATTTAAATGTTTTTCTTATAACAGTCGCCTTGGTCATGGTATGTCCTCATAGCTATAGAACCCTAAGACAGTTAGGATCTCAGGGTGGTCTCAGCTTTGTTGTAAATTCTTCTGGTTATTCTGGTGTGTCACCATGATTAAGATGAGTATGTTACCAGTTCCTGCCTAATTAACACCCATGGTAGAAATAGACTGTTGTCCATCAGGAATCCTTTTGCTTATTTCCTGTGATTTTTTTTTTTTTGGTTTGTTTTTGTTTATTTCTTGTAGGTAGAAAAAGTCTTGCTATTAGGGACGACTTTGAACTTTCATAACGTCTCTCAGAAAGCCAAGCACAGTGTGAGTGCATAGTATCACATTAGCCATGGAAATGTACAGTAATATGTATTGGGAGATTTGGAAATCTCCTCTCAATTGACTAAAAGACCTAGTACTTTTAGTCTCTCCATTTTCTAAAAATCCCCTAAGAAAGCTTCTTGTATTTGTTGGCTCTGCAATACACTGCACAGTGACCTCCTCTTTCCTAACCATAAAGGGATGCTTTAGTGCTACTTTGAAAGTAAGCATCCTGCCTGGAGTGCTATATTTAGAGTAATGAAACCCATGTTCCCATCCTAATCTGGTGTTTTGATTATTATGATCCTGGAGACCTTCCCTAATTATTTAAGTTCTCATTCATTCATTAATAAAACAAGGACAATAACATCTCCTTCATAGATGTCAGAGGATTAAATGAGTTTGTGTTTAAAACTATTCTGAACACAATACAAAACTCAAAGGGCCACATGTTCACAATGACATTCTCTCAATCACACCTTGTCCTGGAAAGAGCTGGGGGTATTCTTGGATTTTATGTAATGGTAATGTTCCATGAGAACATGTTTCCATGCCATCCAGTTGTCACAATGTGTGATCAAGACATGTTTAAGCCATTCTCTCAAAGTCCTACCTGATGGGAAATCTTTGGAGGTTCCCTGATTAAGATGGAGACTACACTGATTAGATTCTACTGCTGAAGAACTCTCCTGTTTTCACACAGCTTGTAGGTAGCAGGCTGTGGCTACCCAGATTTCCATGGCAACCCATTGTTTATTTTGCAGGATGTTGCCTCCAGGATCCTTCATATTAAATATGTATGCATTACACTTACTGGTTGTCAGAAAATATCCCTGTCCATTGGTAGTGTGTCTTAACTCTAGAACCACAAGTGTGTTTGGGGAGTGTCATAGAAATGTGAAATAAAGCTCCAAATATAAAGAGAACAGAGTGCTGTGAGCCAAAAGCACCAGGAACTTGTCCAACTACCATGAGCAGTCCTGTCCCCTGAAGGGCACTGTCTGATGTTAACTTTCTTCCTTACTCGAAGAGTGGTCTGCAAACTCACCTGGACACCAGAGATCTGCTCCATAAGAACCTGCATTTATTTTTGCAAGAGCTGAGGTGATCCACATAGACATGGATGTTTAAAAGGAGGATAGAATAGTCTTTTGGAACCCACCTGGGGAATAGAAGACATTACTAGTAATTTAAATCCAAGTGTACTCAATTTCTTCACACGTATGCAAATGTAGAATAAGCCATGCTTTTCAATAGATGGGTACAGGTAGTAAGCAGGGCCCTGAAGACAATGCCTAAAGGTCTACTGACCAGGAGGTCCACAGTCATCCTCCTCACCCAGGTTCTCGTTGTATGTCCATCACCTCAAGTTGTTTTGTAGTTTGGCAAGACAGCTAAACTGTCCTATCTGTGTCCAATTCAAGTGGAGAGAATAGAGATTCTTCCCCCAGACACACAGTTCTTTTGACATCCCAGCACTCTGTCTATACCTAAGTATAGAGGAGCAGGTGTTCCTCTACCAGGACTTGCCCTTTAAATAGGTCCAGGGGAAGGAATTCAAGTCTCTTGTCTACCAGGAAGTGTTTCAGCCAGACAGCAACTCTCTTCAGTTACCCAGTGCATCTCGCCATGTATGACCAGGAAAGCACACAGGAACAGTGGGGGTGTGGAGCTCAGCAAGCACTCCTGAGAGTGCATAATTAAAGAAAACACCTGTGTGGCTGCTAAATCACTTCCTGCTGTTTACCAGTGCAGATGCTGTGCTCAATAACCTCACAAGTGCCTCATTCCTCCCACCCAGCTGAGACAGCACACAGAGCGTGAATGCAAAAAGATGAGAGTTATTAGTTCAGGACCCTAGAAAGTATCTCTTAGGATTGATTTGTTATTAGCTCACTAGGCCCTTGGTTAAGCTGGCTGCAGGTTGGGATGGCCATTGGGCCGTCTCCCTCCAACTGATCAGCACTTGTCTTCCTGGAGAAGTCCTGGAAGAACCCTCAGAGCTGTGGGAGCTAGAAACCCTTAAGGCACAACTTCAGAGCTGTCACTGTGAACCAGATGCAGTCAGTCTCCATGGAAAACAGCCAACAGCAGAAAGATGAGCTATGAGCAGGGCCCAATGATTTTGTGGGAAACACAGGAAAGAGAGCTGACAGTAAATCAAAAGGCAAGGCTATCAATCTGAAGGGGCCTCTTCCTGAGACTGAAGTTTATGGCAAGCCTTAGTTACCACCAGGATGTTATGGGGCCCCAGCCCAATAGACCTGGGGAGGCCTCCAGCCATCAGCAGGGAGCTCGGCATTCAGATTCCAGCAAATTGTAATTTGCTTCTTCCAGCAAATTTTGTTCAGTGGGAGCTTCAGTGTACCCGAGTAGATGTGTGAACAAACTTCAGAGACTCAGTGAAGAGGAATGCTGGGTGTGGGAGGGGGTGAGTCAGAGCAACAGATCTGAATTGAGAAGGACAGACAGCTACAGATCCACCCCAGCCTTTGCTATATTTTTGGTGAATTTTGTAGGAAGGTTGCTTCCCTTCTGGGGAAAAGGTACACATAAAACAACAAGATTGTCTTCCACCTCTCTAAAGAAACTGTGTTGATACTTCTTACTCTCGATGGAGCCCTCAAAATGCACTTTGGACATCCTGATGGATATAGTTCTTATTGAAAGTTAATTTGTCAAGCACAGTGTTTTAGTTAGGGTTTCTGTAGCTATGAAGAGAAACTATGACCATGGCAACGCTTATGAAGGAAAACATTTAATGGGGTATGGCTCCCATTTCAGAGTTTCAGTCTATTAGCATGGTGAGGTACATGGTTGCACACAGGTAGACTTGGTGCCAGTGGGGAAGCCAAGAGTTGTACATCCAGATGTGATAGGAAGAGGAAGTGAGCCAATCAGCCTGGCTTGAGCTTCTGAAACCTCAAATCCCATTCCATGCAACATACTTTGTCTAATGAAGCTACACCTACTCCAACAAGGCCAGCTATACCTCAAATATTGCCACTCCCTGCAGGACTACGGAGGCCATATTTTCATTCAGACCTACACATTCCACTCCCTGGTTCCCATAGACTTTTAGCCATATGGTAATGCAAAATGCATTTAGTCCAACTTCAAAAGTTCCCATAGTCTGTAACAGTTTCAACCCTGTTTAAAAGTTCAGAGTTCAAGTTTTTTCTGGGAATCATGTAATTTCTTAACTGTAATTCTCTATAAAATCAAGATGAAAAAGCAGATCACATAGTTCCAACATGGCACAGGTTATACATTACCATTCCAAAAGGCGGCATAAAGGAAATACTGGTCCAAACCAAGACTGAAAACAGGCCTGGCAAACTTCAAACTCTGCATCTCCATGTCTGATGTCAAAACACTCCAGCTTTGTTTACTACAACTCTTTTCTCATGGACTGATTCCACTCCCTGTTAGCAGCTCTCTTCAGCAGGTACCCTACCATTCCTGCATCTCTGGTATCTTGAGGTCTCCAACAGAATTTAGGCTGTGTAATGGCCTCTCCGGGCCTCTATGTGTGGACACTACTAACATATGCCTGGGATTAAAGGTGTGTATCACCATGCCTGGCCCTAAGCTTTTCTTTAATTCCTTTTCAGTTTTTAAATTCCTTTTTAACAAGTTGGAAACTTAGCTAGGGGTGGTCTTGCTCTGAGGTTACCACTCTCTTTATTCCACTTAGCATCTGGCTTTTATTAATCTGTTTGTACTTCCTTGTGCTCCTTTTTTTCACCCAACTGTACATTTTGTGTTTTCCTTTGCTTAGCTTGCTCCTTTTCACAATAAATCTGCATAAGAGTGAACAGTAATAACCACATGACAGAGTCAATTCTAAGGTGTTTTGAGATTTCCTCTGCCAATACAATTAATTCACAACTCTGCAATTTAACCTCAGGTAGATTTTTCTGACAAATGCAAAAAATAGCTATATTCTTTGCCAAAATATCACATGAACAATCTCTAGGCCACTTACTAAAATTCTCTAGATCCTCTTGAGCTGGGCTCCATAAGTTCAGATCACCCTCAGGAACACTGTCTTCCAAGTTTCTGCTAAGATGACCCATTAAGTCTCATTTAAAGAGTTCAGCTGGTTTAGTAAATCAAAACCCCAAAGTCCACAGTCCACATTCTTCCAAACAAAAGCATGGTGAAGCCTATCACAGCAATACCCCAGTCTCTGGTACCAACTCCTATCTTGGTTAATGTTTCTATTATTGTGAAGAGACATCATGACCATGGCAACTCTTATAAAGGAAAACATTTAATTGGGGTTGGCTTACAGTTAAGTCCATTATCATCATGGCAGCATATAGGATGACATAGTGATGGAAATGTATCTGAGAGTTTTACATTCGGATCTGCAGACAGCAGGAAGAGTGACTCTGGGCCTGGTTTGAGCTTCTGAAACCTCAAAGCCCACCCCATGTGACATACTTCCTTCAGCAAGGCCTACTACAAAAAGGCCACTACTTCAATAATGCCACTCCCTATGGGCCTATGGGGGGTTATGTCATTCAAACCAAGACACACAGCATACTTGAATTCTTCTAATAGGGTGTGGAAGGTGGGTGCAGGAGAAATATGAGCATCTTCTACTCTAAACGTGCAGTGAGTCCACTTTTGTGGAAGGGTTCTGGTAGAGACAAGAGATTCATAGCTGGGACATACTGGATTGGGGAGGAACACAGAGGGAAGGTAGTAAGAGCTTCCTGAGAGAAATCATGTCTGTTCTAAAGCTTGAAGGAAAAACAAAAGTTAATTGTAGATGATGATGGCAAGGAGAGGTGTTAAAACCATTCTAGAGGCCAAATAAACTGGAAGTCTAGGGATTGCACATGTGGGGCTTGAGTGGTCAATTGCTGAGACATTAGCATGGATTTGTGATGGTTTGAAAGAAAATGGCTTCCAAATGGAGTGGCACTATTAGGAGGTATGCCCTTGTTGGAGGCAGTGTGTCACTGTAGGGGTGGGTTTTGAGTTCTCCTATGTTCAAGCTACACCCAGCTTTACACTTCATTTCCTGTTACCTGCAGATCAAGATGTAGAACTATCAGCTCCTTCTCTAGCACCATGACTGCCTGCATGATACTATGTTTCCCACTTTGATGAGAAATGCACTAAACCTCTGAAACTGTAAACAATCCAAATTAAATGTTTTCTTTGATATTTAATTTGCTGTGGTCATGGTGTCTCTTCACAGCAGTTGAAACACTAAGATAGCTTGGTATCCAATCAACACACATACAGCAAAGGACTTAGAGAAAACACTCCATGGTGAAGATGGTTTTCCACATTAGAGGTCTGGGGGCCTTGGATGATGTTGGAAAAGACACAACCACTAGACACTTTAAATGAGGCCTGCTTATTTGTCTTTTAAAATGGGCTATATTTTCCTCTGTACCTCTAGATGACTATGCAGCCATTTGAGCATAAACAAGAACAGAGACAGGATCATAAACTAGCTTAAACACCCCATCTCAAACAATATAAGACTTCTTTGTAAACTCTAGGTTTCTATTTTATCTGTTTTCCCTCATTTCTTCACTGCCATCAAATGGATGTTATTCTTTGTGTGTCCATACTTAATACTTGTACGGATGATCATCTCTTGAGAGGCAGATCTCTTTTGATGTGCTATTCAAGTGTTCAGTTCCACAGCAGGACCTCTTCAAAGGAGCTGTGCCTCTGTATGCCATAAGCAGCAGGCTCTGTGTCCAGGCCTTTTCACAGCTTCCTCAGACCCTATGTTTGGATATATAGGCCAGGCTTCCATGTTGGACACCAAATGTCGTTGAAATTTCTTTGGACTGCCAGCCCCCAGATAATGATGCAAAGATTTATTACAAATTATAGAAGCTTGTCCTTTAGTTTTGTTCCCAACTAGCTCTTATAACTTAAATTAACCATTATTATTATTATTATTATTATTATTATTATTATTATCATCATCATCATCATCATCATCATCATCATCATTATTGTTATTAATCTACATTCTGCCACATGGATCTTTACCTCTCCTCCATTCTGTTTGTTTGTTTGTTTTTCAAGGTAGGGTTTCTCTGTCTAGCCCTACTTGTCCTGGAACTAGCTCTGTAGACCAGGCTGACCTCAAACTCACCTGCCTTGGCCTCCTGAGTGCTGGGATTAAAGAATATGCCACCACTGTCCAGCCTCTCCCATTCTGTTTGTCCAACTCTTCCTTGTTTCCCTGGTCTCCTGTTCTCCTGACATGCCACTTTATAACCCTGAGTTGTTCTCTCTCCCCAGAAGTCCCGCCAGTCCTCTCCTGCCTATCTATTGGTTATTCAACTCTCTATTAAACTAATCAGAAGGTGCCATAGGCAGAAACACATCTTCACAGTGTACAAAAAAATTAACTCACAACACAGGGGAATATGATTTGTACTTTGACCTCAGACATAGGGCAGCCCTTCTCTATATTTAATAGGACTTTAGTAGATGTATCAGGACATGGAAGAAGTTACCATCAGTACAGAGAAGCCATGAATAGAACTATTTGCCAAGGGCAAAGAGAAGAGAGTGGCCAAGATTAGCATCAGTCTTAATTTTTGTAGACAAGACACTTGATCACCTAACAGCCCACTCTAGGATATTCCCATTATGACAGTAATTAATTGAGACATTTTATCTTGTATAGGGATTTGTTATCTAGTATTACATTCCTCAGGAAAGTATACAGGAACAGTAATCAAGCCTTGACACCTTGGTAACTTTAATTAGGAGCTCCTCCAAAGCTCAAATAAGCATTTACAGATAGGCATCTTTTTATGGTTTCTTCTGACCTCCTACTTTGCATTTTGGTGTGCAGTTGATATTTAAACCCATTATAATTTCTCTTCCTGGGAGGAATTGATAGACAATGTCAGTTTCATTGTTCTTTGGTTGTTTCACATCCAAAAGCAGCCATCTTGTTCCTATGATGTCAAGGCTTTGGAACTACCAGCAACATGCAGTTGGGTAAAAATGAACCCCAAGGAATTAAATTCAGAAAAGGCTGCCATCCAGGTCCCAGGGCTCTAGAGCTTGAGATTTTCTTTCTGTAAATGCACCAGGACACCATCTCCTGCTCCACTGTCCTTGGAGCCTTGATTAATGACTTATGAGTAAGGCTAGTAGCTCCATATTCCTCCGAGGCAGTTGGTACAAGAAACACAGCCAGTTTCAGCAATGGTCTGGTCGATCTTAATGCACTGACCATAATAGAGGCATATCAAAAGCATATCCAAAGCAAACCTCAAACAGATCTTTGAGCAACTGTCTCCAAGGAACACACACATCTGGGGGCTACCATGTGAGTTCTCATGACAAAAATAGATCAATATGGGAATTGGCCAGGTATGTTAGCATAGACTAGGTACATTATCCAGCGTATTTAGTTTCTCACAGTTGTGAAGTCTAGAACTCCAAGGTATTCAGAGGGCTGACTCCAGAGAAAAGGGAGGGGAAAAACTGTTTAAGCCTCTCAGCTGGGCTGGCCATCTCCTTGTGCTTTCTTACCATCTCTCTGGGAATACATGCATTCAAGTACCCTTATTTTTAGAAGGATACCACTAATGAGATGAGGGTATATTCCAGTGCTCTGTTGGACTTGAATTAGAGTCATATGGACACCATCTCCAAGGGACGTGTGCATTGCAGGAGAGGACATGTGGTCAGGAGATGAAGGGGTACAGGCAGAGAAGGAGGAAAAAGGGCTTGCTATTTGAAAATGCCACAATGCAACCTGATAGTGTGTGTGCTAATTACAAATTTAAATGAAAAAAAAAAAAAAGAGGACACACTGAACTAGAAGCAGAAAAATTCTCAAAACAGTAAGAGCAACAAAAAGAACCTGAACAAGTGACTCTTTACAGGACATTGTTCAGCCTGTAAGAAAGCTGGACAAGAAGAGAGAGAACATTGAAGCAAGAAAGATGATCTCTGCATGAAGTGAGTACCATGTCCTTACAGACAGAGCAGTAAAGGAAGAAGGCAAAGTTAGGAGTCTTCAGGGTTAGGACCAGACATCGGAGGAGTGAGAGGCACTAGTGGCTTGTAGCAGAGTTTATTCAATGGGACTGGTGCTGGGAATATGAGGAAGGCAGAGGAACATCCCTGGTAGCCTCCACTTCCTGCTATGGCATCCTGTGTCCTGTGGAGGAGAAGCTAAGGTGTCTGCTGGTAAAGGAGAAAAGCAAACTGCTAATTACAACCCTAATAGCACAGCCCACAGCACAAACCCCTGAAGCTTCTAAAAGAGTTAGATCTTGCCAAAGTTTTTGTTGCTTAACAATATGTGTATATATATATATATATGTATGTATGTATATATATGTATGTATGTATGTATGTATATGTATATGTATAAGTATATGTATATGTGTATATATATCTCACACACACACACACACACACACACACACACACACACACACACACACGTGGAGAGGGAGTATGTGTCTTCACTGTTCTGGAGAATAAAGTTTAATGGCTGCACAATTTACTCCATCATAAGAATGTACCAAAACGCACCCCATTTCCCCCTTCTCCTGTGTGTGTGAGTGTGTGTGTGTGTGTGTGTGTGTGTGTGTGTGTGCATGGCCTTACATGGTTCCCCAGGATCTGAATTTAGGGTCTCATTCTTGTACAACAGCTACTTTGTCTTCTGAGTCATTCCCCCAGTGTCTCTGGCACTTTGTTACTCTTAAACCCCCATAATCCACTAAATCCAAGTGCAGATTAACCCTTAATAAATTCTTGATGAATGATTTTAGAAGTGGGGTTACTATATTAAGAAAAAGTTTGAATATTTTAAGGGTTAAAATATTTTTTAAGTTACATAATTCATGGATTATATTTTTTTAACTCTTTAATGCAATATAGTGAGAGTATAATTACCCAGAACACTGAGTTGAAGAGAAATTTGAAATAGCATCAACTGCAAGCAATAAGACTGGAGACATAATTATTTCACAGTGAAGCTAAACCTTGCCTTTAAGAAAACATTAAAGGTGAGGGGACTATTAACAATAGGACCTGCTACCGCTGGTGAAAGACACCATGTTGCTTCTGCCTTTAATGCAATTGCCTTCCTAGCAGAACTAATTTTGTAAAGTATTCCTCTAAATAATCCAATTTGCTTGGTGCTTGTGGTTGGACAAAGGCATAGGCTGGGTTTGTATCATAGTAAAGACTCATTTGATTTACTCGGGCTAGAGAACATTGCTGCAGACCTACAGCAATGGTCATGTGTTTTGATTCCTTCTTTAGTTTCGGAGTCTCAGGCATTGTGATTAAAAATCTCTATCATGAAATAGTGGCCTATGACAATTTTATTTTCTTCCTGGAATGCAGTTATATTTCTGAGGTGTGGCTTGTTTGGTTGTGTGTGGAGGTGGAAGCCCCTCTCCTTGACAGACACTTGGCATTCCAGTGTGGGTGTTTTCCTTTGGGAAATCTAAGTCCAAGCTTCTGCTGGCTCCCTGAGGGTGATTCTGAGAAATCTACTACCTCTCTCTCATGCAGGCTTTCTGGTGCTGGGTATATGTACTCCATTCTATAAGGCTAAATAAATTGATAAATTCAGCTGATTCGGAGCGTTTACATAATCTTTCCAATGTCAACAGTCATTTAAATTATCCTAACTTTATACTGAATCTCCAAAATCCAATTACTAGCTAATAATAATTGTCAGTTTTACTTTAAACCTTTAATGATAGGTCACAAGGGACGTGTAGCAGAAGGATTAAATCGCTGTAGAAGGCAGCTATGCCCAGCCTTAAATTACTCGCCCTTATCTCTGGCTCACAGAGCGACTATATGTTTTGTCACTATTTTTTGCTAAATAGAACAAATGTCACCCAAATTAATTTCATCTGCCTTAAATTAGCTTCTTAGCATGATTTCTCACTTCAGTCAAAATTTATTTCTTCGGGAATTTAATTTCCTTCTTCCTCTCTTTTATTTGAGAGAGGGAGATTGTTCCAGAGCAAATGTCTTTTAATCTCTGGCGGGCAAGTTGGGAGGCTTGCATTTCATTAATAATTGCTGACCCTTTACGGGGAGTGTTGGAGATTTCCGTTTTATTTAAGCTATTGTATGCTTTAAAGCAGGGCAGAGTAAGGCCTTTCTGAGTAATCATAGATAAAGCTGTGAGCCTTGCACAAACCAAGAAAACATTTATTTCACACGAGGGATGATTCAGCAGGGAGTTGGTAATTAGGCAGTTTAGTTGCTTTTGCTACTTTTTAATCATCTTCAGGTATATACCCTTGACAACAGCTATCCTTTAAGTAAGGCATGTGTTTGAGAAAGACTATAGGAATTTGAAAATTAAACTCCTTACATAACACAAAAGAACACAGAGGGTAACTTGATTCTGAAATGTATCCTAAAGATACCATGAGAGTACCCAGTAAGTATTCCATCTGTTCCCCCAAGGCACCAGAACATTCCATGGAGGGGAGGTAGATCATGAAGAGATCGTTTTTCATCATGACAGTGTGAAGAACTCTGTGACCTCTCTAGTACAACAAGTATGCCTAGTGAAGATTCTGAAATGAAACCCAACTACCTGGCCTTGGGGGACAGAGCAAATGAAGAAAGCATTGCTTAGGCAGACTGACTAAAATGCAGAATGAACAATGAGATTGTGTGGTTACCTGAACACAGACCCCCTCCTTTCTTCCACTTCATCTTAAGTTAGTAGAAACTCTGCTAGGGACAGGTGTGGCCAAGAAGATGAGGGAGGGGTCCCTTTCCCTTTGGCTCACAATGAAGGGATCAAGTATCTTGTCCAGCAGTCAGTCTGCCAGTGTATTTTATATCCACCACCCATGAATTGCACAGGGTCAGCTCCTGATAAGAGTAGCCAAGAGCCCGGCTCCTTTTCTTTATCAGACTCCCATTCCTGGTGTACAAGCATCAGTCCAGATGAAGCTCCCCCTCTTGGTGTGTTAACATCACTTGAAACAAGCTTAGAGTAATGGAGCCCCATCACTTTTGTCCCTGATTGACTATTGGGTGGAAGGTCCACTCTGGAAGAGGATGTACAGAAGTCCACAAGAACAGAAAGTTCTTAAATTTCCCCAAATAATTTTTTATTTGGAATACTATGGGTACTCCCAAGGTTCGCATTCTCTTATGAAATGGAGAACTTGGCAATAAGACATTAAGAGGAAACATATAGCTGAATTCTGGTTTACTAGAGAAAAGTACAAAGAGTGCTAGCTAAGCTGTAAGAACTCCCTAAGGTTCATCGTAGACCTCAAGGTCTCAGAAGGATTGCTACCCAGAGCAACTAAGTGACATGAATGACGCTCACAATATTGTGCAGCTGTCTTCAGGGCCTGTCTTAAAAACATCTTCATTCCCTCAACAAGAAACTCTGGAATCCTGAAAACACCAACTCTGCATCGCCTCTCCCACTTGGCAGAAATAGTGAGGTCCAGAAGTCAATCAAATGGCATGCTCAAAGCATTGAAATTAAACTGCTTTCAATGATTTTATACCCAGCAGAACTATCCTTAAATATGAATTATGAAGATGCTATGAAGATATTTCTAGGCAAAGAGAAACAAGAAGTTTTATAGCCTATAGTCTTGCCTTCCAAGATATAAAGAGAAATGGTGTGAGACAGAAACCAAAGACTCCAGACATGAGTTCAAAACAAGATAATAAACACAGAGCACCTTTGAAGGTACTATATAACAAGAGAAGAGAACATAAATGCTTATATCACCTCTTCTCATTCACTTGAAAAGTAATTGTAGACAAACTAGAAATATCCCACAGTTCCACTTGTTAGTATTCAGGCATCTGTCCCATCTTGTCCTTGGAGTTCTGACAGGATACACCCTAAGCTGCAGCCACTAAGAGCATATTTACTATGTTCCCTTTTAGAAGCTCCTGCCTACCTCCCATCCTTCTCTTTCTCTTCATTTCTCTCTCTCCCTCCCTCCCTTTCTCTTTCTCCCTCTCTCACCTTCTCTCCTCCTCTTTCCTCTCTCCTGCTGATCCTGTCTCTGGAGGCTGATCCCCCCCTTTCTTCTGTTTATGTTCCCTTTCCCTAATAAAAGAACCTTCTGCTTGAACTCTGTTGCACAGTTTTTCTCTTGCCTGCCACTTTTATTAAATTATGACGCCACTTCTAGGTTAAGATCAAAGAGAATTTAAAATAATGACTGAAAATAATATTATTTCTACATATATATGTAGGCAAACATGCACAAAGGGGAGGGTAGAATGGAATTATGTAGGTAATGTTTTTTTTTAAACTCTTATGTACTTGTTAGTAATAAATTTTCTGGAGTATTGATAAGTCAATCACTACTGAAAGCTCAAGGTGTAGAGAAAATCAGAATTTTATTATGAAGAATTTACAATGTTAGATTAGAAAACAGAAAATAGGCACTTACAGAAGAAATGAACAGAGAAAGAGCAGAATAAAGAATACATGTGACTTGAAAGCAAACAGTGAAATGGCAGAGACAAATTATATCACCTCATAAAAAACACCAACTATGAATGGACAAGAAATCCAATCAGCAGGTAGAGGTTATCAGATTAGACCAAAAGCTGAACCCATAAGCCCAGCTATGTCGAAGTCTAAAACTGAGAATCTAAAGTTGTGGCACACCTGGGTAATAATTAGGGCTCCAGGTCAGGTTGGTCAACTTTTTAAGACTCTGTCTCAGATTTTAAAACATTAAAAACTAGACTGAGGATGTAGTTCAATGGTAGAGTGTTTGTCTAGCATTAACAAAGCCCTGTATTCAATTCCTAGTGGTACACACACACACAAAACACACACACACTCAACTATATGTGCATGTATACATATCTATTTGAATAATTTTAGAAAACATAGAAGCAAAACCCAGACCCAAGTATGTGTCTGAGTGTATGTATAACTGTGAGTGCAAGTGTTGGTAATATAGTTACAGGTGGTTTTCAGATGACTGACATGAACACTTGGAGCTAAACTTGAGTCCTGTATAAGAAGAGGGCTCTTATCTGACACACCACCTCTCTAGACTCTGAATTTTTAACTATATTTAAGTGTATTCATTGATGTATTTGAGGTGTGGGTGTGTTGGGGAGGATGCAAGTGTCACAGTGCAGAAATGACAGTCCAAGAACACCCGGGGGGAATGAGTGCCCCTTTTCCATGATATGAATCTGAGGGATTAGACTCAAGACTTGCATGAAAATCCACATCTGGCCAACCCCCCAAAGCCCAGACTTAAAGCAAGCAAAATAATGTATTAGAGATAAAATAGCCATTTTCATTAATAAATGTTTCAGTCTATGAAGAATATTTAACAGTTGTAGCCATAAATGTGTCTAACTTCAAGAACCCTTCAAAAATAGGAGGAAAAATGGACAGACTAGAAGGAAATTTTCTGTTATGATGGACAAGTAAGCAAAGCATCAACAAAGAAATAGAAGGCTTCACCTAACAGGCTTCTCCCTTTCTACTCAACATCAGAACACACATTCTCAATTCACATACATTATTTTCTAATATAGAACATGTACTAGGCTATGAAATTATCTTCTCTTTAACTGGATTAAAGGGGTGTTATTAACTTTATGAAAAAAGAGTGAGAGCCAATTAATAACAGGAATAAATTTGGGGGTTACACAATTTTGTAGACAATTAACAAGCACTGCTCTAAGAATACTATCAATAATACAATAAATCAATTTATAGAACAAAAACTTTTTGTGACTATGTAATACTGTGAATAAGTAACATGTAAATGAACAATAAAAGGGCAATTGCCTCATTTTAAAATTAGGCTAAGGATTTGAATATATATTTTTCCAAACAAGACACACAAATGGTCAATCAATCTTTCCAAGTGTTCAATACATTTAGCTTTCAGGGCAAAGACATAGTGTAGGCTATGGAAATGCTCCTGTCAGTCTGTGCATCATTAAATACACATATGACTGAGTAATTCCACACTTCAGTGTATCCCCAGAGGGACAGAAAGCATGTCCACATGAGAATGCTCCTAACAGCACTGCTCACAAGAGGCCCAAAGCAGAAAGAACTCAAATGTCTAGCTGGTAGGGTGTTGGGAACCAACAGAAAGTGAAGTGTTAATGTAGCCTACAATGAGGAAGAACCCTGAAAGCACCTAGCTAGAAAGATCAAGTAGAAAAGCCCACAGACAGTATAAGAGTAACATATCCTTAAAATACTAAAATTTATGTCGTTTACTCTGTCTCGGTGAGGATTTCATTTGAAAACTAAAGACCAAAGTGGAGACAGAAAACAGAAATGTACTGCTGCAATCATCTTTTCTTGGCAATGAGTTTGGAAAGCCTGCTTACTTCTGGCCCTCAGTTTCCTTAAACTAGCATGCTCTTAAAGGAAGTAGCTGGTAGCATATAGTAGTGGTGAGGGACTTTGTCAGTGTCTGGGGTGACATCAGAAGTTCCAAGAAGGGATTGGTTTTGTGTTGTTGACACCCTGGATTTCTTTCCAGTTTCTCACCAAGGAATCTTGAGTCTTCATTTTGCATCACACCCTAAAAGGTGCTAGACAATCTTGATCTGATGGACAGTAGGAGAGAGCTGGGGGTCCTTTAGTGCCCAATGGTGTACAGTGCAGGCCTGCACAGTGAAGAATGGCCTTGTCCTGTATGCCCTGATGAAGAGGCCCATTAGCTTAGGAAGCGCTACACTGTTGACTACCCTATTACTACCTAATCCATAGAGCTCAGAATATCTTGTGTTCCTCAGAAAAAGCTGTTTTGTTTTATTTTGTGACCTTAAAAGAAGAGTATGAAAAGCCTATGGCAACTGGGGATTTTTATCCCTCATTTTGTTTCCTCAGACTGATAATATACCCTCTGGAAATCTTAAGTGCCTTGCCTCTGCTTCTCTTCCATTAATTGGTCTCTTGAAATTTAAGTGATTATTGCTTTAACTTATTTTACTTCTGGTTATTAAGGGACTCGTTAAGAAATTGCCAACTCAGGAGGGCTGTGGCAAAGCAATTACGATTCCTGAAGTGGCTGATGAGTGGTGGCAGGCCAACTGAGGTACCTACATTGTTTCATCTAGTTTTCCCATCAATCATTTAGGTTGATTGTAAATATCTCTACTTTACAGATGAGAAAATAATCTCAGAGAAGTTAAGGGATAATGGCTTGCTGCCCCCTTGACTTCTCTGCCTTCTTATTAAAATGTAGATAGGCCTTGCAAAAGGGATTGGTGGTGAAGTGCCTTCCTTTGTTATTGATGCCTCTTTATGCTAATCAAGTGATATTATTACCATACTGCACTAGCCTGATCATTTAATATTCTACATCTGACAAAAGTACTGACAGGAAATAGAAATTTTAATTACATCTAAATTATGGAATATTGGAGCTGGAAGAAATTTGAAAGCACTACTGTGCCATTTCACACACTCTGAGCCCAAAGTTTACATGCATATGTTCTTTCGTAAACTCACAGGGATTGTGAAGACATCTGCTTTCTTCCTTCTTTTTGCAACTCTAGTAAGTGGATAGTAAGAGAAAGCTGTGCCTGTAGATGCTCATTTTATTCAACTCTGAACATTGAAAGACAAACCTAGGCAACAAAAACATAACCCAAACCTCTACACAATGTGCATTTAGGCTTGTGTTGACTAGTGCTCCATTCTTTTCTGCTTTACCTTAGGGACTTTGTCCATCTTAGGCCTCAGCAAAAGGCCTCAAGTGGCCTTTTTTTTTTTTTTTTTTTTTTTTTTTGGCTTAGATTCTGTGGTGAATGAACTCAGCACATTTTTGACAGAGATAAAGGCTGGCTTTTAAAAGGCCTTCTTTAGAGAGACATAAATCTCTTGCTGCTTAGGAATTACACTGTTTATAAGGCAAACTTTTATATTCTTGCAACCCAAAAACTTTCCTAACCGTAGTCTCACAGGACCTCATAAAGGCCACTTTTCCACAAACATTGTCGGGATGGGGGTAAATTGTGGTGAATAGTTTCACTACCACATCAAATGCCTTAGATATGGGCTTTAGGTATTTATTTTTAAAAGCCTTAACTTTCCTTGTATAATAGAAATAATGGTGAATATTTTTGTTTATTTATTTGTTTATTTTTATTGAACTTACTTCTCTGCAGGGTTACATTAAGCCATCAAATCTTGGGTTTTGGTCCACAGAACATTTTTCCCAGACATAAACATTGACTTTTCCCTCATAATTCCTAAAGGGGTGACCCTAACCTCAGCCACCCCAGTTCTAAAATTGTTGGCTCTATAAGGAGCCCATAAATTGCCTCTGCATACATCTACTTCACAAAAATGACTACATATATTTACTGACATCAAAATTTGTATTTCCAACTGAGTTGAGTCTTCCAGTTAAACAGGAATTGTTTTCAGCTGTGCATCCATGCCTCTTGTTTGCCTTCCTGTATAGCTTTTCTCTTCTTGTATTTTATTTCTTGATGCATTTCAGACAAGTTAAATATCGTTGTCAAATTCTGAGCACTTTTATCTGCAATAGGCCACTAACCATGCTTTTGGGGGAATGAAAAGATACCTTTTACTTAAATTATTAAACATGCCTTTAGAAATGTGCATAATTCATAAGTGTACAGCTCATTACTCAGAGTGCACAGACCTGGAACTAGAATCTAAATTATAATCACACTCTAACCCCCTGTACATCTCCATTATTAACTTCATTCACCAAAAGTACCATTTACCTAGCATCTAACACTTCAGAGAACTTCTGTTGAACCTTACTTAAATGTGCCTATACCAATAATAATGCTTATTTAAATTCTCATACCTGCTTCTCAATGGATGCATGTATACATTCCTGCATGGAAAATGCAAGTGGTTCTTGCATGTGCATAGAGTGTGTATATGTCCCATCTGTAAATATCGCAGACAGTCTTCAATAGATAATACCAGTTTATACAACCTTCAGCAGTGCACAGGAATTTTCTGCTGCTCCTCCTGAACACCAATAGGTGGCACATGAGCCTGGGTCACTTCAGCTTTAAGGGGCAGCACCCAGTGCCAATATTGGGGTTCTGCTTTGTATCCTCTCTGGTGACTGAAGCTGAGCATCTCTAGGCTGTTTGAATGTCCTCTGTTGTCAAGTACTCCGCAATCATTTTATTCTTTTAGTTCTTAAAAATAAATAGTAGTTCTTAGGTTTGTTTTTGTTGTCATTGTTTTGTTTTGTTTGTTTTTTGTTTTTTCAAGACAGGGTATCTCTGTATAGCGTTGGAGCCTGTCCTGGAACTCGCTCTGTGGAACAGGCTGGCCTCCCACTCACAGAGATCCACCTGCCCCTGCCTCCTGAGTGCTGGGACTAAAGGCATGTGCCACCAACACCTTGCAGTTCTTAGGGTTTTTTTTTTTAATGTTTTATCATTGTTTGCTTACTGAAAAGAGCTTTAAGTGTTCTGTTTAAGGATTCACAGTAGTTGTTGTTTGAGTTAAGAAGATTAATAGACTTTCTGTCTCTGCCTCTATCTTCCCTGTTTCTCTGTCTGTCTCCAGCTCTCTCTCTCTCTCTCTCTCTCTCTCTCTCTTTCTGTGCATGTGCACTTATGCATGCATGCATACACACACACACACACACACACACACACACACACACACACACCAAAATATGGAATCCATCCTTTCCCTCCTCCTCCTCATCTTCTTCCTCATCTTCCTCTTCCTCAATGAACATAGGAATCCCCAGCTCTGTTTTTCTATTAGAAACTTTAAGGATCATTTGTCATTCTCAAATATTCAATTTATTTCACAATATAACACTATTATTATTCTAACCAAGGGACCATGTTTTAGACCAATGAAGTACAGAAAAAAAAAATATTTTATCTTTATTCTTCCTTTAACACTCATCTTTTTCCCATTTATTTCTAACTGTTTGACACAGATGATTTCATTCTCCTCAAAGAACATCTCTTTCAGAATATATTTACTGGTAATTATGAGTTGTTTTAGATTTGAGAGAATGTTATTTTCTTTACTGTGGAAGGATAACGCCACTATATTTTGTTCCACTGTCTTGTTGCTTTCATAGTTTCTGAGGAATAGTCCTCTGTTCATCCTTGTTTCTCCATAAGGTTTTTCCCTCTGGGGGTACATAGAAGGCAAGCATAGGAAACAAAATAACACACAGACACAGACATAGACACAGACACAAAACACAACAGGGGGCTCATCCATGAGAAACCCTATGACTCTTTCTCTTCATTCAGTGTTCCTGTGATCTTTAACCATTTTTGGTAGTTGTTAGATTATATATTTTGTTTCAGGATTTTAGTTATAGATATGAAAGAAATACTGTGAAGTGTCCTTATTCGATTTTATTTGGAACCAGGAGTATTATTTTGAACATTGTGTACAAGACTATAGTTCTAACTAATATCCTCTGGATTGTGTTGATTTTCTTTATTATGTACAACCCAGTATACTCCAAGTTCATCTTGTCTCTTATGGGTGGTGCTTTCCATGTCTGTAATTTCCATAGTTTATTTGATTATAAGTCAAAATTATGTCCACTGAATTGCATTGGCACCTTTGAAATGTGTTGGAGAACTGAGCTTTGTATTTAGTTTCTTTGGGTTAACTTCCTATCTAGGTATTATTAGTATACAGACTTAATTTCTGTGGCTTTACACACACACACACACACACACACACACACACACACACACACACTTCTCCAAAGGTGCTTAACTTTTTTCCAAATGATTTTTAGATGTTTTAGATCTTTTCTGTTTCTATATGAACTTAAAAAAATGGTTTTCCAAACTTTTAATGAATTATCTTTGATGAAATTTTAATTGTGTTATTTTTATTGATACTACATTTTGGTAGTAAGGTAAATCAATTTTGGTAGTAAGGAAATAGTAATATTGCTAAATCTCTCATGCATACATTATATTTATATTTATTCAGGTTCTATTTGTTTCTTTCAGCAATGTTTCACAGTTTTCAGTTCATATTTTTTATTCCTAAGAACTAGTCTCTGACTCATTGACTAATATGCCTGCTTTGTAGGGATCAGAGTCCATATACCCAGAACCAAAATAAATGGCAGTATGCATGACAGCCTCATTTGTAATGCCATCATGTGGGAAGCAAGGTCTGAATCCCAAGAGCAAACTGCCTAGCTAAACTAGCTCTGACTTCAAGTGAGAGACCCTACCCCAGTATATGAACCTCAATATATAAGGCAGAGAGCAAATGAGGAAGAACCTGTTGTTGACCTCTGATCTCCACACTTGGGTACACAAATGAAAACATGCATACACAAATATATACACAAAGCATATAAACATACATTACACACAAAAATGTCAGCAAATTGTTAGCTAATACTTCATGCATATACTCTTCTGCTTTATTTTAATTTATGATTTTGTAAATAGTACTATTGATTTTTAATTATTGATTTTATGTGTTCATACTTCAGTAAACTCACTTTTTAGTTCTAGTAGCTTTGTATATGCCATTATTTCCTAAGGTATCTAATTGTGCCACTGCAAACAAGCATAGTTTGCTTTTTTGGTTTGGTTTGGGTTTTTGAGACAGGGTTTCTCTGTATTGCCTTGGAGCCTGTCCCAGAACTAGCTCTGTAGACCAGGCTTGCCTCGAACTTACAGAGATCCACCTGCCTCTGCCTCCCCAGCGCTGGGATTAAAGGCGTGAACCACCAATGCCCAGGTCTCATAGTCACTTTTTTAGATGTGATTTTTTTTTTCTTTTTCTTGACTTATTATAATGGTTAGAAATCCCAGCAGCGTGTTGAATAATGACAGAGTAGACACCCTTGTTGTGTACCTGATCTTAGAAAAGTTTTTAATTAAAAATAGACATTCTAAAATGTATAATCTAGCATTATTCAGGTGACCCATTCCTTCTTGAACAAACTTTGATGTTTTGTATCTTTCAAAAAATTATTTTCTTGACTGGGCAGTGATGGCACACACCATTAATCCCTATACTCAGGAGACAGAGGCAGCTGGATCTCTGTGAGTCTGAGGCCAGCTTGGTCTACAGAGTGAGTTCCAGGACAGCCTCCAGAGTTACAGAGAAACCCTGTCTCAAAAAACAAACAAACAAACAAAAAAAATAACAAAAAATTTTATTTTCTCTATTTCACCTCATTTGTTGAAATTACTGACATATAATTTTCTTGATGTTCCTTTAGTATTCTTTACATGTCTGTAAGGTCTGTAGTGATGCCACTGCTTTTGTTTCTGATACTGGTAATTTATTTCTTTTTCATTCTTCTTAATTGAGTCTGGATAGACTTTTAATTTTTGCTAAATAAATTGTGCTTTCAAAGATACTTTCCCTTCTCAGTTTTAATGATTTTGTTTTTTAATATTGTTTCATTGCTGCATCTTCTTACTTTTTTTAGTATTCTCTTCTTTTAAAAGTATTTAAATGTGGGACATTTCTTCTCTACATAGACCATTAATGCTATAAGTTTTGTCTTAATGCTTGAAAGTATATCCTTAAAATTTAGATGTTTTAATTTTCAATATTTTTAAAATATTTATTTACTTTTAAAACTATGTGTTTAGTATTTGTTTCTAAATATTTTTAGATTTCATAGTTCTTCTGTTATTAAATTCTAGCTTAATTTCATTTTAACCAGAAACTCTTTTGTCTTAGTATTTTTTTAATGATATCTTTCATAGAGTAATATTTTTCACTGTAATAAGGTCTAAATAATATTTTAATTTTATGGATTCTATTTTTGGTGTCAATTATAAGAACATTTTTGTCTCTAAACCAAGTTCATAAGGATTTTTGGAGTTTTTGTATTTTGATATTTAGGTTCACCATTAATGTAGTAAAATTTATAGAGTGTGGGATTTGAGGCTTGTTTTCCTTTTACTGTTTTTCCCCTTTGTGATTAGCATCATTTGTTAAGGCTCTTCTCCCTCCAATTAATCCTTTGTCCCAATTAATTGATCATCATTGTATGAAATTTTCCCCAGATGCTCTCCATTGTTCTGTTGATAATTATTTTGATAATGAAACACAATTGAAATAGTTATTTTTCATTTAATCTTTATCTCTCTCACATATAATTCCCAAATTACCTTTGTCTATAAAGAAACTTTGTGATATGACTTTGCATGTGAATTTGTAGGTGTGTTCATCAGTACATGCACTTGTAGAAGTCAGAATATGACCTCAGTTTTCTTCCTCTGTGGCTATCTACCTCATTTTGTAAAGCAGGTTCTCTCACTGAACCTGAAACTCATTGTCATGCCTAACTTGGCTGGCCAGAAGGGACTCTGCCATCTACCTATCTCCATCCCCCCACCCACCCACTGGGTTACAGGTACGGACTGCCACACTTAACTTTCACATGCATTCTTAAATTGAAACTCAGGTCCTTGTGTATAACAAGCACTTTAATCACTGAGCTATATCTTTAGCCCTCCAGCTTTTACAGATTTTGATAAACATTAACTTATCTATTTAAAAAGTAACTTGCATTTTTGGTATATTGAGACTTCTCACTCATGTGACTCCTGTAACAAAACCTTGTTTTCAGACTTCTTTAATTTTATATGCAAGTATTACAGAGTTTTCATGGTAATGCAAATGGTAATAAATTAATTTCAGACCATACTTGTCTTTTGTTGGTATATAGATAATGCTAGTGATTTTTGCATGTTAGTCCTATGTGTTGCCATCTTCCTGCATTCATTTGCTCACCCTGTAGTTTTTTGTTTGTTTGTTTGTTTGTTTGTTTTTATTTGTGTAAGTCATTTGAGAATTGAATGAGTAAAAAGTTTTCTAGACAGACAACCATGTAGTTTAGTGGCAGAGTCAGGGTGTCTTACTTCTCCTTTTTCAGTGTGTACATTTTTCTTTGTTTCTTTCACCCTTGTCTTCTTGCTTTTGAAGATCCGTTAGTTGGGACAGACATTGCTTTAATCTAGAGATGATTTTGTCCCATTGTTGGGCAGTCCCATCCAAAGTATGCTACTCAATGTCTTGTGATTGACTAGACTTTCCACTCCAACTGTGAGAATATAAGTGACCCTAACCCTAACCCTGTGAGGTATCCGGGGGATGGTTGCCTCAGGATCTTTTAGCAGGTTCTTTTCAGAAAACTCACGCAGTTGCCTCACAAATATGCCCTAGTTATTCTACTGAGCTCTCCGGAACTTTCAGAACATTTCTGATGTAGTTCTTATTTTCAGTAATCTTACCTTGATAATGATGATGCTTCTCATCAACTCAAAGAGATTCTGGGTCCTGAGCAGTGGACTGGGCCCAGTCACAGTGTCACTGCATTCATATCCCTACCCTTGGTGCCTTTATATTCATTCTGTCCCATGTGGGATGAGAGTTAATCTGAGTCTGTTTGACACAGTGCCTTTGTGAAACTTGTTTGACTGCTTCATTCCAACCTCTACCATTTACTTGTAAGCAGACAGCATATAGGACTAGCCATCATCACAAAGAACTCAGATGAATTTTCCAAATCCCCTGGCCCTGTTGCTTGTTTATTGCCTTTGATATCTAAATATTTTTCAGCCCCAGAAGTATCTGCATATGTGAAAGAAGCCTATCATATTTTTAAAGTTGGCTGAATGTACTATGCTAAATATGGAAGGGAAAGCACACTGAATGGGAAAGCATAGAGGCCAAAAGACATTGAATATATTGCAATAGTGTCTTTCCTAATGCCCTAAGAAGATATTCATACTATTGTTGAATTGGATTCCAGTGCTGGGGTGCTGTGGGGGTTTCTGGTCTCAAGAACATAGAACTGATTATTTATGATCAAGTTAATGTGAGGCTTACTATTTGTAAGAAAATAAATGAACATTTAATGAGAAATATGTTGGTGGCCTTAAAATGTCTTTTCCTGTCAGCTGCTTCCATGACATCCTCTTGATAGGGAAATGTGTGTTCATGGCCACTGCATTGCTTTTTGGGTTTGGTTTGTTTGTTTGTTTGTTTGTTTGACTTTTAAAACATCATTTACTTTTCTTCTTATGTTTTTCATATGTTTAATCAATTAGAATGTAGCAATTGTGACTTTCAGTATGAGTTTATTTGTGTATTTAAAATTATAAGACCAAGTATTCCTGACACATTGAGTATGACCTTGCTTCATATTACACAATATGGATGAGAAAAAGTTGATTTCCATTTTGTGTCATTGTTTCCATGTTAGTTCCTTCAAAACTAATATGGAATGTTCTTCCCTTCTCAATTTAATTTCTGTCTGCCTGTGTCACATTTTTCAATACACATGGTGGTACATTCCTTTTATTTATTTATTTATTTTATAACCAAGTCCATTTAAATGAAAACAAACATTTATAGACAATATTTGGGAATTTGGGCATTGTTCTTTCCAAACTAATTTCTGCTGGTAAGAGGCACTGTCATGGGGGATTCGAAGAAGATTCAGAAATCCTGGCTGTAGTCTGTAAGGCTGCTTTGTCCAGCTGTTTTGAATGTAGGATCATTTGCTACTCTGTTTCAGGCAGTCTGGCTTGATCAAACCACATTAGTCTAGAAGGAATCCACAGCTTTTCATTTTCTGTGGAAACAAAAATAGAAATCCTTTTCCCCAATAACTTGTCCTTGAACTTAAATTTTTGAGTCAGAGCATTTTTTTTTTATTTATTATTTTACATGTCGATGCCAGTTCTCTCTCCCTTCTTCCCTCTCTCCCTCCCTCCCTTTTACCCTCTCTGCCCTCTCACATGCACCCTAACCACCCTCCCCTCCCATCCCCCCACCCCAATTCCATATGTAGGGGAATTCCATCCAGTTGGGGTCATGTAGATCTAACAGGTCATGTGAAGTAGGGACTAGGGCTTCTCTTCTGTCTCTAGGTTAAGGCAGTTATCCCTCCATGGGGGATGTGTTAGCAAGGTCCTTTAGTGCACCAGGGATACATCCTGGCTCCACTGTCCGAGGTCCTTAGACTGCTCAGTCCTTCTGGCTGAGACTCAATTCTGGGTTCTAGTTCTATTCAGTGTTTATGTATTGATATTTGCTCCTGTTTCCAACAGGCATTAGATGAGGGCTCCATGGATAAGTTAGTTGCTGATCTCACTATCCGGGAAGGACATTTATGGTAGCCTTTCCACGGAAGCTCAAATTGTTAGTTGGCTGCAGTCTTGTAGTTCTCTAGAACTTTCTTTGTGTTCAATTTTATCTTCAAACCAATATTGGCTCCCTCATTTATTCTCTCTCTCTCTCTCTCTCTCTCTCTCTCTCTCTCTCTCTCTCTCTCTCTCTGTCTATCTCTCTCCTCTCTTCTATTCCTAACTGGGCTCAATCTTCCTGGTCGCATGTGTTTTCCTTTCCTCTCCCTCGTTTTCTCCTACTTCTCTCTCCATATGCTGCCCCCCACTACCTCTGTGCTCTGGGGGACTTGTCTCTTCCCGGTTCTGTGAGGGACTTTATATGAATCTCTTAGAATACACCTTGTATCCTAGTTCCTCTGGTGGTGTGAATTATAGGCTGGTGATCCTTTGATCTAGGTCTAAAATCCATATATGAATGAGTACATACTATGTTCCTCTTTTTGTGACTGGGTTACCTCATTCAGGATGGTTTCTTCAAGTGCCATCCACTTGCCTGCGAATTTCAAGATACCATTATTTTTTCTGCAGAGTAGTATTCCATTGTGTAAATGTGCCACATCTTCATTATCCATTCTTCAATTGAGGGGCATCTAGGTTGCTTCCAGGTTCTTGCTATTACAAATAGTGCAGCTATGAACATAGTTGAACAGATGTCTTTGTTGCATGGATGTGGATCCTTTGGGTATGTGCCTAAGAGTGGGATTGCCGGGTCCTGTGGTAAACTAATTCCCATTTTCCTGAGGAACCACCATAATGATCTCCAAAATGGCTGTACGAGTTTGTACTCCCACCAGCAGTGGAGGGGTGTTCCTCTTTCTCCTTATCCTCTCCAACATGAGTCATCATTGGTGTTTCTAATTTAAGCCATTCTGATAGGAGTAAGATGGTATCTCAAAGTTGTTTTGATTTGCATTTCCCTGATAGCTAAGGATGTGGAGCACTTTCTTAAGTGTCTTTCAACATTTTTAATTTCCTCTATTGAGAATTCTTTCTTCAGTTTTGTACCCCATTTTTAATAGGGTTATTTGTTGTTTTGTTGACTAGTTTCTTGAGTTCTTTGTATATTTTGGAGATAAGCCCTTTGTTGGATATAGGATTGGTGAACATCTTTTCCCAGTCTGTGGGCTGCCGTTTGGTCTTGTCCACTGTGTCCTTTTCCTTACAGAAGCTTTCCTAAGGTCAGTGCAGGCACTGCTGATGACATTGGTACAGTGATATGATAGTATTAATCTGTATTATTTTTTCTTTACTTTGTATTTGTGGAGGGGACAAATAAAGTAACAATCTTTCATCTTAAACTGGTCCCAAATAGTGTATCTATACTTGGAATTATGTTTTCATGCTTTCTTAATGAAAACCATGCAGGGAAGTAGAGGCAACTCATGGGTTGACATTGAATTTGAGTTAAAATCTGGCATCTTGACACTACTGACAACTCTGACAGCTGGAGCAGCAATCACCTCATCACATCTCTCAGTCATGTCTCTCCTGGTTTTTGGCATCCTTCCTGCCTAAATTTTTATCAGATGAGCACTTTTCCTTGGCAAGTCTTTTAAATGCCTTCATCTTGTTTTATCTCTGAACTGTAGCCCTTTGCCCCCCAATGTCATTTCTCACATGTGTGACTAGAGGGTATTCGGAACAAATTATTTAAGAATGCAGCTACAGAGCAACATTATTTTTGGCCTTCTCCGCTTCGCTTCCTCTCCCAAAAATCAGAGCTGTTCTCCCCACAGGGACCTGCATGGACATTTATGCATTTCCTAGAAGCTACTTAATGATCTTGCAAATTGGAATCATTGTTGTGAACTTGGGCTGTGACACCCAACACTAACTCTGCCTGGGCTCAAGTCTTTAAACATTGTTTTCTTTGGCTTTGCTTCATTCACAATAATCAAGGCCTTGGGGTTGTGACTAGCATCAGCAGACCTCAGAGGCCTCTCTTACACTCCAGCCAAGTATGCTGTTCAGAGGCCCTTCACATGAGTGACAGCTCTTGGCTGTCTGAGACTGTGCTGTGATCTATGTAAAGATGGGGTTTCTTTAGCTTCAGCCTTCAGTTCAGTCAAAAAGCCAGTTATCCATCACAGAGTAGACTTCAAGAGCCAAAATATAGAACTCAGGCCAGGACCAGGTGCCCCCTGTGAATGTGGTAACATCCCCTGCTTGGCACATGGAGCCTTTAAGAGTTTGCCTTCAGATTCCATCTATAATGATAATAATTTTCAGCTTTTGCCAGCTGGTCAAGTTCTTGCCCCTGCACACCTGGAACATGTCTTACATCATATACTTAGGCCTGAGCAAGGATGTATGTTAGTATTGCAAATCTTTACAAAGTAAAATTGATAGTGATAACAATAATTTGTTAGGTATATGGATTAAAAACAATACAAAAAAAAAAAAAAACAAAAAAAATACAAAAAAATGACCAAAAACTTAAGTTGTCACAGGGAAATAGATTGATATCTTCTCCCTGCTCCAGTCTGTCCCTGTCTTCTCCTTTCTTTACCAGATCCTGTAGGGATCTGTCTCAGTTAGGGAATAGGAAGGTTGGTTCTCCAATGGATAGAAAAATAGTGATCTAATGACTGAGTCATTCCTTCCTTGCAGCCTGTTAGAAGACTTTGATATAGTTGCTGAAAGGCAATGTGGTCCAATGGGTAGAATAAGAAACAGCATTAATACTAGAGAGAAGCATCATATCCCCATCATTATCATGGACCACATGAAGATTCTATCAACTTTTCACCAAGCATCATTCTTTTCTTTCTCTTTGTAAGTACGTTTGTTGAGAATACATGTCCAAGAAAATTCACAGTTCAGTACCAGTCAGAATATTTACAGAATTGTAAAACGGCCAGCATTTTCTCATCTTCAAACATTTTTGTCAACACCCCCAAAAGAAAGCCCATTTCCATGAGTCTCTTTGTGTGCCTCAATTCCCAATATATCAATTGCTTCATGTGCCTCAATTACCAATATATCAATTGCTCATATCCACCATTGCCTATTCTGAATAGTTCATATAAATGCTATCATACCATGTGGTCTTTGATGACTGGCATCTTTTACTCAGCATGGCATGCTCAACATCCATCCATATTACAGGATATGAGTGACTATTCCATTTCTTTTTAGAGATGAAGAGTTCATTGCACGGATATGCTACCTCTTGTTCATTCATTCATCGGCAGACAGAATCGCTAAGTTTCTGCATGATTGTTTTAAGTGCCAAACACTCTACTTTTGTTTTAAACCTTTCATTTTGAATTAATCTAAAAGTGCTGATATATGATTACAAGTCAATCCAGTATATCTTCCTTTCATATTGCCCATATATTAACATCTTGTTTGAACACACACCAAACTTGATACATAATATTATATTATGTAATAACTTGAAGTTTCTCCCTTTATCATAATAATATTCTTTTCATATCAAATTTGATACAATAATAGTATATCATGCAAGTTCCTGAAATATCTGCCTTTCTCACACTAATATTCTTTTTCTGTGTACAACCTAATACATTGAGTTAAACTGCCCTATTTCCTTTATCACATCTTTTCATTTGGAATGGCTCCATATTCTTTCTTTGTCTTTAAGACTTTGACATTCTTAGAGTGGAGATCAGTTATTTTATGGACTATCTTCCAGCTTGAGTTGCATTCTTGTTATGTCTTCATGAGTTAATTAAGGTGAAGGCAGCATCAGCATGTTGCTTACTGGATGTGGATGTACCATATCAGAAAGTATGTGCCATTGGTTTGCCTGATTACAAGGGATATTAATTTGTCTAAGGTGGGTGCTATCTGGAGGTTCCTGAAAAGTTGCCATTTCCACTTTATATATAAAAAGTATGTGTGGTAGATACTTTGAGATTATGTAAATATCTTGTTTTACATATTATTTTTTGTCAGTTTTAGAACTCACTGGAACTTGCCTGTAACAATTGTGGTGCCTGCTCGGTGGTAACTATTTTCACACCTTTAGTTTATTCCAGCTTTAGTTAAAATTTTACTATAGTAAAAACTTCATGTGCTCTCCTATTTATTTAAGATTAATTTAAGTACTTGTTGATAGCATTGTGGCCTTGTGCATTCTGGTTTTAGTTGATGAGTTGAAATCTATTTCTATTATCTTTTACTTAGTCAATCAAACTAATTGTCTATTGGGAGACCCTTCCCAATGACTCTTACCCTGTTGTTGTTTTTTTCATGTATCTATTGTTATCACTGTGACATTCATTATTTTATTTTCTAGACTTATCTTCTACTTATTCTACTTTTCTTCTTCTAGGTCTGTAGGTAACCATTTCTCCAGAGAAACTTGATAAATTTTACTAGAGAAAAATAGAAATCAGGGTGTAGACACCATTCCTAACACTAATAGAAATTTATTTTTTCCCCATGGCTTAGGTATAACTAGCATCTTCACTCTTAAATGAAGGAGCCGAGGCTTCTAGAATCTGAAACACCCAGTGTCACATATAACCTTAATTTTACTCTGGGATTCAGAAATCTGTTCAAAGCCTTGTAGTCTTCTCAGCTTTAGGGACCAAATGAATCTGATTCCTCTTGGTTTATGATAGATAAAAGCTTCCAGCATTTGTTCATCCCTGTCAGGCACTGAGAAACTTGGTGGGATGCCATTGTGGAAAGATGGAGGATTAGAAGTGTGGCTGGCAAGAGATGATGCTGTCTACCAAAGGCAGGATTCTGTGAGCCTTGGTAACTAGGATGGCCCTGTTGGCTTTGTGTAGGCTTACTACCCATGTTCTGCTAGTACAAAGCTGACATGCAAGCTACAATGAGTGATAGATAAAGCACAGGTGAGTTGGGATGGGGTGTATTCATCCTCAAGCCCAGCCTCCATTTGGGCCTGCTAAGCAGGTGTCTAAAGAGGGCTCTGAACTCAGATGAGACTTAGAATGTGCCACCCAGGCTGCATAAGAGCTCAAGGTCCACATCTCATGATGTTTACAAGTTTTAGATGCATGCTCATGGCACATATTTTTTAGAGAGTTGAAGTACTTCCCTTTCCTGTCATGTAACAGCAAACCAAGCCATGAGGACTGGTGTCCTTTGGCTGCTAATCAGAGAGATAACTAATCTTACCTGTTGACCAAGATAAAATACTGGGAGAGCACACACCAGGAATCCAGAAAGACTTAAGCCTATTATGAAAGTGCCCTGTGGCCAGTAGTATTAGTAAGTTTTCTTATTTTGCAAGAAAGTATCTACTGAAAGCAATTTCAGACATACCCAGATGTATGACCCCTTAGTGATTCTAAATCTGTGGTTCTCAACCTTCCTAACACTGAGGCCAGTTAGTACACTTTCTCATGTTGTGGTGAATCCCCAACTGTAAAATTATTTCATTGCTACTTTGTGAATGTAATTTTGCTACTGTTATGAATTGTAATGTCTGATAAGCAGGGTATCTGACATGTACATCCCCAGAGGGATTGAGACACACAGGCTGACAACCCCTGTTCTAGATCTTGTCAAATTGATAATATTAAGCATCACTCTTAGAAAGGAAAATAAGTCAGACACTTGTTTAGGTCATTCAATCTTGGAAATTCAGTTATGCAAATAGGTATCTTATGTTCATGGGTGAGGTGAAGACTCTCCAACCGTGTGAAGAGCTGTAGGCACCATTCTTTAAGCAAATCCTGGCCCTATATTTCTGGTGGACCTGCTATCATAACCTACCACACCCTAGTCTTCTTTGGGTAAAGATACATGAAGATCAAGACTTGAACTACCAAACTCTATCTTACAAAGGAGCCCTTTGGAGGGATACAGGGCAGGAACTGAAGCCAGGAACTGCAGGGCATGAAAAAGTGTTGGAGTGTTGCTTATTGGCTTGCTCAGTTTGCTTTCTTTTTTTTTTTTTTTCATTTATTTACTTATTTTTTTTCATTTTACATGTCCATCCCAGTTCCCTCTCCCTCCCTCCCTCCCTCTTACCCTCTCTGCCCCTCGGTTTGCTTTCTTATACAACTCAGTATTACCTGCCAAGGGAGAGCATGGGTTCTACTGGGCTGGACCCTCCCACCCTGATCATTTATCAAGAAAAGACTCTACAGGCTCCATAGACATTTTCTCAATTGAAGTACCTCTTCCCAGATAACTCTAGCTTATGTCAAGTTGACATAAAACTAACCAACACACTGTAATTACAACTTGTTTGTATAGTAGTTGCCTCACAGAGTAGCCCAGACACCATCCTCTCATTGTTAGTTCAGAGCTAAAACTAATGATGTCACTACACCAAGTATAGAAACACATATTACTTCCATCTAAAACTTTGTGTGGAGATAGGGGAAGGTACTCCAGCTTGTTTGCTTGCTTGGTTTGACAAGTAGCTTTGGATTTTATCACAAGTGTGAGTGGATTGGCATTGAGGCTTTATGTGTATAAGCTGAGGTTTCCATGGTTTGAGCCTCCCTTCCAGGGCCAAAGGAAGGAATGCCTGAAATTTTTCTTGGTTTAAATATATTGTACATATATGAGGCAAAATGGAAGAGGATTGGAGACAGAAAGTTTTCAGCAGCCAAGTCATGAAGTGCTCTTAATCACAAGCAAACCACTAATAAGCCAACTAGAAGTAATAAATGAATTGGGTGGGTTATAGGATATCAGATAATGATACCATGAAATAACTGTCTTGCTATATATTTCCATTGAACAACACAAAAGTAAAATTAATCAAATAATTTTGTTCATATTAGTATAGAAGTATGTAAAATATGTAGAAATAAATCCAACAGAAGAAATGTAAATGTCTACTAAGAATGCTTACATTATTGAAACATGAAAGGTAACCTAGAAAAAGAAATATATTCTGTATTCATGTATATAGGACAATAAAATTATAATAACAGTATTTCCAAAACTGATGTAAATTCAACACAAAGCCTGAAAAGGAAATAAAAACTTACAGAATTTTGAAAGAGTAAGGAAAACAATTGCAGTGGGGAACAATGTCTAAGTAGCCCTTACTGGGTAGGCACTATGAATTGGATGGGTGTCAACAGTTGGACCTAAGTGGAGAAGGTCTGGGGAGCCCTTAGTTGTTGGCTTAAATGACTAAAACACATTATAGTTTTATGAAATAGAGACTCATACTTTGAAATTTCCAAACTTACCCCAAAGCTGCAACAGTGAAGGAGCTATAAATCTGACACAAGGATGCACATATAGTCAGTGTAACAGGATTGAACATTTAAAATATTTTTAGGGGTCATTTGATTTATGACAAGGATGTAAAACTATTTCAATGAGAAGAAAGAATAGATTGTGTAACAAATGGATTAAGTGACATTTTAGTGCTAACATCCAAAACAAAGCCATGCATGTAAAACCATGCAAAGGACACCCACATTAAATGCATTTTACTTATATTGTTTGTCTTCATTTCTGCAGAAGGATAGACCGAGTCAACTTGGAGGGCTACTGAGTGTTGACCTCATGGATTCTGCTGTTGCAGAGTAAATTTAAATGCCAAAGATTCTTAGCATCAGCACAATCTTTTATATTAGACCAATGCTGCTGTATATTATACACAGTGTATAAAAGTCTTTTTCCACCCAAACTCTACTGGATAGCCCTCTCAAGGAAAATTTAAGGGCAAGGGAAAAGTACTTCCTAAAATAAGAGATTCATACAAAGTCCCTCACAGCAGGGGAAAGGAATAAGATCTCCTGAGCATATTGGGAGTGTGTGTGTGGGGGGGGTGGGGTGGGGAGAGGGGCAGTGAGTAGAGAGGGAGTTAGGAGAAAGAGAAGGGGAGGAGAGGAGAACATGTGGGACCAGGAAGATTGAGTCGGGGGATGAATAGATGAGAGTGAAAGAAAGAGATACCACAATAGAGGGAGCCATTATAGGTTTGAAGAGAAAACTGACTCTAGAGAAATGTCCAGAGACCTACAAGGATGGGCTCAACTAACAATCTGAGCAAGTGGAAAGGCTACCATAAATGCCCTTCCCTGATAATGAGACTGATAACTAACTTATATGCCATCATACAGCTCTCATCTAGTAGCAGATGGAAACAGGAGACACCCACAGGCAAACCCTGAGCCAAACTCCTGGAATCCAGTTGCAGAGAAGGAGGAGTGATAAGAAAAAGGATCAAGACCAGGCTACAGAAAACCACAGAGACAGCTGACCTGAACAATGGGGGAGCTCATGGACCCTCAGACTGATAGCTAGGAAACCAGCATTATACTGACTCAGACCCCCTGAACATGGGTCTCAGTTAGAAGGCCTCTGACAATGGAACCAGGATTTATTCCTGGCGCACGAAAGGACTTTGGGAGCACATTCCCGATGGAGGGATACTCCCTTAGCCTAAAGGCAGGAGGGAAGGCCTAGACCCTGCTCCAAATGACTTGACAGAGTTTGATGATCCCTCCTGGAAGGCATCACCCACCCAATGGTGTGTGTTGGGGGGATGGGGTGGGAGGGAGGATGGGGGGGCATGGGAGGGAAAGGGAACTGGGTTTGATATGTAAAATAAGAAAAATAATAAATATAAAAAATTAAAATTATAAAAGAGAGGGTCCATTCTCAAAAAAAAAAAAAACAAAAATAAAATACATGCTAAAGATTTAATTTTATTTCATAACATTCCTCCTTGTGTCAGATGCCCATTTCTCCTGTGAGATATATTAAGGCCCCAGAGGATTTAGACAGAGACATAGTTCTAGCAGTTCGTGTGACTCCCCTGGAGGTATGGGGATACCTTACTTTATGAGAACCTCAGATATTCATATATAACTGTGATTTGTTCTCTAAAGTCACTTAAGGCTACAGTAGTTTGCTATCTCCTTTAGGAGATGTTTGAATTATCTTAGAAATGTTTTAAAGTATAAAAGTCCACTAAGTGGCTCAAATTACAAGACTCTGTTTCAGCACCTTATATATGTGCTTATTTTAAATTGTGAACCTGAGTATACTTTAAAGAGACAGTCTCTGCTCTGGGGAGATTTGTATGGTTTTTCTATAGAAAGTACCATTTCAAGATCATTAAGTTTAGTGATGTCCTAAGCCTAAGAGATACAGTCAGAGGTTCAGAATGAGCCACCTGTCTCAGAAATTGATTTTTTTAAAATGTGGTTTCCCAATCCATCATCCTACTCATAGTTGTCAACACTGAAATTTCAGTTTGTTAAATCCTTGTGAGAGCACTGGTGAAACTCTGCAAATGTGCCTTAAATAGCACACAAGCCTTCAGGCTACTGAACAGCATGTTTATTGACCAGAAGCAGAGCCTATAGCATGACCAAATCCAAAACAGAAGTTACCCAAGTGATGGAGGCCATCATTCAGACTGTCTTACTCACAGGGCCAGGTGCCTTGTGAGTGTTTAGTGGAGGGAAGGAATTGACTACCCTTTCCCAAAGAGGTTGCATTACCAAGACTTGTTATGCCTCACAGGCACCCAGAGTATATGACATTCAGTATTCAGGGTCTGGGATACTCTGAATAGAGCAAGGCAGGCACCCAAATTGTCCCATTTGTCTTCAGCAAAGGAAAAGGCAAAAGACATCTGTTTTGACTGTGACTAGGAGATTGTGCTAAAGGAAGGACTGCCCAGGTACAGATATAGAGAAAAGAGAAGACACTTTTCTCTGAAAACTGACTGGCAGCAGCATCAAATCTGGAAACATGGTGGTGCATGCCTTTGATCCCAGCACTTGGAAGGCGAAGCAGGTGGATCTCTGTGAGTTTGAGGCCAGGCTGGTCTACAGAGCGAGTTCCAGGACAGGCTCCAAAACAATACAGAGAAATCCTGTCTTGAAAAGCAAAACAAAACAACAACAACAAACAAACAAAAAGCAAAACACAAACAAACAAACAAAAAAAACCCCTGGAAACATAACCCTTATGCAGCTTTAAGTTAAGTTGTAGGAACCTTTCTGGTGTGCATGGGCTTTCAAAAGAGAAGGATTCAGATCACTGGATCCCTTCATCTGAGCAAGATCCAGGAGTTTTCTTGTCCATCACCATCAAGTTTACCAAGCCTGCAAGTGCATATACTGCTGTAATAGATCTTTCTGGGTTTATTACACAAACTTTGAGTCTGAAATCCAAAATTAAAATACTGGAGATGACGAAGGAGTTGCTCTTCAAAGTTTGTAATCTACCTGAATTTAGGTATAAGGTGTCCCCCAAATATCTCCCAAAGCCGAAATTCTAGAAGACGAATGTAAAGCCCCAGAAGTACAACCTTCCCCAAATTTTTTTGGAAAGTAGCAGTAGTTAAATATAATAGAGACAAATATAAGCTTGAATTTATTGGCATATTGCACACCAACTTATGTGGTTATTTTTAAAGTATATAATATATATATATATACACATACATATATGTACATAATAGAAAATATAGCAGATTTCTGAGCCTATTAAATGCTCTTACTTCTAGATAAATAATAATTATTAATGCATTTTAAGTAAGCTAGAAATAATAGATATTATCAGAGAGGATAAGTTTAAGGAGAAAACTAAACTAAAATAGCAGAGAAATAAGTATTTGTCCATAGTCCAGAAACTGGAATTAGTATTGAATCCTTGGACCAGAAGAATATTGGAGCAATGAACAAATGGCTCCTTAATTAAGTCTAAATCCTTTCATGTAATGACATGATCTGAATCACAAGTTCTTTTTGGAAGAGAGCATTATCTATCTGGTCAGACTGGAAAGATTTTCACAAAAGTTAAAGATGAAGTCACATTCAAATAATAATTTCACACTCAAAGGAACCTCACATGAGACACAGGGACAGAATTGAGTTGAGCCTCAATAACATCAGATACTAGAATGATCACAGGGTCTCTAACAAAGCTATATGAAATGACAAAGGACATAAAGATGGGCAAACTGGAAGGGAACAAGATTCTCAATGTAAAAAACCATCAAGTAAATTTAATACAAAAATGTCATATAAATTTTAAAAACTCACTGTTGTACTAAACATATTTGATTATAAAAGAGAGAATATTGATATAATCAGTAAGTATATTTAAAGAACGTCCACAGAATGTAACCCAGAAATACTTGGATGTAGAAAATAACAAATTGTAGGTGAAAATCAGTCTAGAGATAGTGGGCTTTCCTTTTAGCACATCAAGATTTCAAAGAGAAAAAAGTCAATTTAGGAGAGAATTTGGAACCTGCGAGTTCTTTACAGCGACAAAAACAAACAAAACAAAAACACCTGGTGACATACAGGCAATACATTGTAGAGCAAACAGTAACAAACAGTATAATTTTTTTTTGTAGAAGTCCAGCTCAGGGAAAAATTTAATTTGAAAGGCACAAAAGACAAAGAAATTATTTTGTGACTAGCTAGAGAGAAACCAAAGTAGCTTCACCTATAAAGACCTCATCAGCTACCCCAGGTGTTGGTGTAAAGCAGGAAGATGCAGGTTTCTCACCAATAAACAGGCAGTACTATGATGCTTGCTTGGTGTCAGGACACCAAGGGAGATAGATAAGGAGTATGGAATTGTGCAAGAAGTCAAACTGTCCTTTAAGGATGCATGTGAAATAAAAAGTACAATAATAATGTGGTATGGATAAAGGGTTGGGGTAAGGTTTGCTATTGTCGCATTTACCTATGATTTAGAAGCTTGTACCTGAGAAAATGGGATCAATACTGGAAACAAAAAGCATAAAAGGATATAAGGAAAAATGAGCAGAATGGCAGCCAAACATTAAACTAATTGCAGGAGATTATGACTAAAACTCCACACCACTGTCAAACCTAAGGTTGAAATCAGGGGGAAGGTCAGGGTTCAATGTCCAGGCAAAGGGTGATGGTGCTAGTTTTAGATCTATTCTCTCTGTCTCTGTCTCTGTCTCTATCTCTATCTCTATCTCCTATATGTGTTTGTGTATTTGTTTTAAAGTGCTGGGGATTGACCCTGGGTGTCACACACACTAAGTAGATACTCAACCACTGAATTACTTAGTTTTTTTTAAATCACCATTTTTTATTCCTTTTAGCAAATAACCACCAGCACAATAGAAATGATGTCAATTCCAAATCGGTATGTGTGCTCAACATATGGACACACATGAGTGAATACACACAAACACATAAATACATAAGTAAAATTAGATATAAAATAAATAACCAAATAGAACCTACTTCTCTTCTTTTACCTTTGTTTCCTTAATACCACTTTCAGTTTTTTCCATGTTTCATGGTGTGAAATTCTAAGATTGTTACTCAGCTGGTTTTTAAAGAGGCATAATAATGCCTGTTGCCTCTTATTTCCTGTTGTCTTTTTTCCCCTCTACTTTATTAGATGTGTTTAAAAAAATGTGAACATAGTGACCTCTTTGTTATTCAATTTTTTTTTTTGTAATTTATTAAGTAAGATGGCATGTGGAATCACTTCCCAAAGCTGGAAACCATGAGCTCCAGGAATCTTTTGATGGAATGCATCATTTTAATTTCACCTGACCCATACCCTTGGAGAGGTAAGGTGAGAGTCAAAAGCAAGAGATGCACCTATTGGTTCAGTGAGGGGAAGTAGAAAAGAAATAATTACATTCTCAAATAATCAGAGTGTAAAACATTTTTGTTCAGTATTATTTGTCTGACATTATTTCTTCCAAGTGTCTCATTCACCCAGCCAAACAGAATTCTTCATTATTCCTGCTTCGGGCCATTCACATTTCAAATTCTCATCATTTGATGAGGGTACTCTTCCCAGTGAAATTCTTTCTCTTCCTTTCTGTTTATTAAAATCTGTTTAAAGGGTCATTGAAGGCCAAACTCTGACTCCTTCAGTCCAAACTTTTATTTTAACATCCATTGTTGTAATAATCTGTTCAACACTGTCTAAACATTTTAGTTTTTTTCAATGCTAAAAGCAAAAATTAAACTCTTATAGAATACATGACAAATAGGAAATGCATATTTCAGATTATTATAATTCCTTTTTGTGTATTATGTATTCTCTTATAGTATTTTAACATGAATGTATGGCGATAACACTACTGATTTAGGTTTCATGCTGTAATAGTTTCTCAAGTCTCTAGATTTCTTTGTTGTGCTTATTGTTGTCATAATTGACACTCAGTGTCACTCTTTACTGCTATTTACTCAATCCTTGCTTTACTGGCTATTCTTTATAATAGCAACAAACTCTGCAGTATAAATCTTTGTTGAGTAGTTTCCCTCCCATTGAGGAACTGTTTCTTCAGAGTAGATAGAGACACTTTGGAAGTGGATGGCTAGAAGATGAAACCATCTTTGGATCCAGATGACTGGTTAGTTTCATTTGTGAGAGTACTGACATACTCTGACTTTTCATTTATTATTTAATGGAGGAGATAAACCCTGTTGAGAAATTGTCTCTAATTCTCTTTTACAATATTACCTCTGATATGTTCATTTTCTTTCCACAAAGAGATGGGAAGGTGTTTGTGCATATCCAGAATCTGTGATTTAGATTCAATCTTTATGTTCCTTAATATACACTACCTACAAAAGTATAGCAGATGTGATATGATTGTCCTCAGTATTTGAATGATTGGAATATTCTCACACCTACCTTGTGTTTCTCAGACCCATAGTCAATTATGAACCATGCATTTGGCTAGGAGCATATTTGTGAACACACAACAACTCTCTAAACAAACAATGCCTGTGCCGCTCCCACCAAAGGTAGACTTTTTTCATGGCATCATGACATCTGAAAGTTGTGTAGGCATGTGTACAAGGGCCTTTGTGAGAAATTCAGACTCATTCATTCTAGTTCTCACCCAAATAAATCTCAAGGCATACCATTTAAACACTGTCACCTTAAGGATTTGCCTAGAGAAAGACCAGACAAAGAGCAAAGCCCCAGTATTCTAAAGGCCTTGGGGGCTCTAGAGAGCCCTGTAATTTGCTGGGAAATAAATAAAAGTAAACAATCTTGAAATATCCTGTTGACAAGAGTCCAAAGCTTCTCTTGTTCTCATACTTTATCCCAGGTCTAGAGCAGTGCTGGCAAGTACACGGTTCATAGGGATCTGCTGATGGGTGAAATGAATGAATCTTTCTGTTTAGATTGTAGTGGTGGTTCACTATACAAATATTTATTGAGTTCCTGTGATACAAGTATGTCATTTACCATAGGGGGAAAAAGAACAGCCCATGAGTTGATGTACACAATGCATCTCAGGGCCAGAGCGCAGAAAGAGTCTGTGGATCTTCAAGTTCCCTAGTGAAGATTTTCTGTCATGCACATATTCTGTTGAATTCTTAGCCGTACATCCATAAGATGGGTAAACCTCTCCACAGGGCCTGCAAATGAGCTCTGTGCTGCTGACTCTTGGTGCTGGTGAAGCCTGGTGTTGGCTAGGACAATGATGGCTCCACATGGGCACTTTTGTAGCAGGCTCCTGTTCAGTCTCGATTATAAGAAGCCTGTGCAGTAAAGTACAAATGAACAATTTACAGCCTGCTCCCCTAGGCCTCTACCCTTGATCTTTTTCAGCTATTATTATTAAATATATGACTGGTACCTTTGACTTTTTGTGGGCACCACAAACTAGACAACAGTTTCACTCAGCATCTGCACACTGACTTCTCCTCTTCAGACATCCAGTTCCCTCCACCAATACACACACACACACACACACACACACACACACACACACACACACACACACACACACACACGCACCTACAGGCACACACACATCCTCATGATCATTGATTTTTTGGTTGTTCACTGTTACAGTGATGAGCCACAGTGAGGCCTGGGCTGCAAGAACTCTGCTTTAATTATTCATTCTATGTAGAACAATTCCTTTTTCTGTGCTTTCTTCTCCCACTAGCCCTGACCTAAGCACACGTAGCTCTTTCCTTCTCTCCTGATAGCACCTTGTGTGGAAGGGACTCTCTCGGGCATGCTTGTTGTGTGTGTGCCTTTACTGCACAGTTTGTTTCCTGCTAAGGGGGTCAGGAGGGCACATGGAGTAGCCAGATGGCTTACCTCTTCCCTTAGGAAACTCACTATTTAGATGGGCACCTTCCCAGCTCCACACAGGGTTGAAATTCCACTGTTTTGGGAAGAGCTGGTTCGAATGCCACTGTCCCTGACTTAGCTCCAGATTCCTCTGTGCTACACACTTTTCTACTTCCCTGCCACTAGCTGAGGTCTGCCAGGAACAGCACTTGAGGAAGCATTAGGTAGGGGTAGGAAGGAAGGGATGGGGGAGAGAGCAACTGGATTATTTATTGCCTCTGCTCAGACACAAGTTTCCGTTATTTTAATCCAACTTAAAGAAAAAAACAAAACAAAAAAAAAGTGTTCATGGACAGAAAAGCAAAGTATGAATGCTGTTAAACCCTGAGCACCCCAAAGATGCCTGCTTGCTCCTCCCCAGCAAACCTCTACGTTCCTTCCCTACTGCTGCTCTTCTCTTCAACTTTTGAAAAGCCAAGCAGTCTAACTGGCCAGACCCCAGGAACTTATTTGTATGCAGCACAAATTTCAGAGTCTGTTCTCAGCCTGTGCCGAGTGAAAAATGGCCTGCATTTTCTTGATAGCCCATGTGGTTGTAAAGAATAAATGGCTAATGAATTACAGATGAACATTGACGCAAATTAATCTTCCCGCTGTCCCTGGGTTATATGGCAGCCATTTAAAAGTTTAATCAATACACTAAAGTTGAAAACATGCAGGCACTGCAGTTGCTTGGATGTAATAAACATCAGAGGGAACCGGGAGGCTTGCACCCACTCCATGTATCATAATGACAGGTATTTATGTTTAATGGACTAAATATTTTTTATTGGAAGGGAGCAAATGTCAGCTTAACTTTGTGAGCCCTGCATTCAACTTTCCTTTGAGGTTGGTGAAAGACGGCTGACGTGTCATTGGAAATGAAATGTTAAAGGGGGGAAAGAGGCACCACAGAGACAAAGCGAGGATCGGGAGCGATAGCAAGACCATGGTGCGGTGGTAACACGGTGCAGCAATTCATTAAGGAAAACATAAACCCTGATATTTCTAATGCTGCTGTAAAAGACTTAACTAGGAACAGCTTTAATGGTTATTAGTGAAAGCAAGTGCCCAGATCTGCCAGATATCCTGTTTGGTGCTGGCTTTTGTTTGAAAACTCTTTACCAGGTCATATTTGCTGGAGATTTATAATTAGTCTCTATTCTTAATGTGAGAAGTGGAGGGAAAAGCATGATGGCTCTCAGCCCTTGGATTTCATAGATTTTTCCTTTTGAAAGCTGTCCAATGGCTTTAAATAACCATGTGTTCTCTTCTGGAATACTTATATCTTAATTACTTTTCAAGTCTATATTTTGTAGCACTGCTGCAAATCTGGTCAGAAACCATGGAGGCTGAGGGATAGGGGACTTGGCCAGTGGTGGTGCCAGCTCTCTCATTAGACAGAAACCAGGTTGGAGATGGCTTCGTCATACCACCAAAATAAAAATAAAAAGAACACTTCATCTTTTGAGAGTTCCCCTTCCCCAAATAAGACCAAATATGTTACCACTATAAGGACAGGAGGACTTGGAAACGTGGCATATATTTTGTAGAAATAGAAGTATGTCAGGTGATAGACAGTTTGTTTTGATGCCATCCTATAGCCAATTGTCTGAGGTGTGACTCCATGTCAGGGCAATCAATGGCATCGCTCAGAGGAAAGTCATTCAGGAGATAAGAGGTGTGAAGGAATGAGGGTGAAAGGTGGTACTGACTTAACTGCATGGTATGGTTAACATTTTAAACATATGGTCCTGATGTTTTTGTAATAACAAGAATTTACGTTTTCATGGACTTTGGGGTCAGAGGAGGTCAACATTATGTGATATTAAACTAGTTAGCCAAGATAGTGGGTTTACTGGACATTTATCTTCCCATAAGCACAATAGAGAGAGATTTGGTAGGGAAATCATGGTTTACTGTTAGCCATGAAGTCATGCTTCCAACTACTCACCTCAGGTCCCCACTTCAAAACTTGTCTAGATTGTTCTTTGAAGCTCCTTTCACTGTCTTTGGAGCTGTGGCTTGCCTGCTTGCTCAGCTCAAGTTTCTGCCATGTGAAGTGAAGACCCACAGCAAGGGTGAGAGATGAGAGCATGGTTGTTCTTTGTTGCTAGATCCTCAAGCCCTGGAGCACAGCTGGTTCTTAGAAAGGACAGTTATGCAGGTGGAGGACCATTGTTTCTTATTGCCTTTAAAACCTAGCTGTGTTCTAACCATGCATTTTTGATGTCCAGCTATCATGATAGTTGTTTTATTTATCATTATCTTTGCTGTATCTCAAGATGGCCAGTGTTATTGTCCCTATCCTATTTTACAGGGGCAAGACAAACAGACAATAAGCAAGGTCCAGAAGTGATATGCTCCTTATTCATAGTTGTCTGTAGTGCACAGCAGTTCAAGCACTTGACTCTAGTACTTTAATATCCATCATCAGTCATACAGTACCCACCCCATTCCTGCCCCCTGCTAGGGACTGATGATAAAATATCACTAAGTGACCTAGCATTCTATTCCAGCACATAACCAGGTAGTTCCCCAACTGACCAAAGGCCAAAAGGATGAACATCTACTTCCCCACCTAAATCTGATATCCTGAGGCTTCTCAGAAAATAGCAACCACCTTTCGTAACTTAGCATTGTCTATGCAGGCAAGGATGAGGTGGTGTGATCCTCAGATATATGTCTTCTGTGATCTGAAAATGCATAGGGACAAAATGGTGACAAAAGCATGTGGAATATGAAGGTGTCACTTTCTTCCCACACAATAATGGGAGATAGCAACCCAGAACTGTTCATGGCCTGAAAGAGCTTGTCTCAGTACCGGGAAGCAAATTCTTTCTCTTCCATCCTATTGTGCTTCACATGTCAATTTCACCTTCCTGTTCTGAAAGTGATTGCTACCACTCTTCATGTCATTTTAGCATCCCAAGTAGGATGAAGAAGGAAGATATTTTCCCTGCAAGCCATGGTTTAAAAAATGTTTTTGATGGACAACTACTAAAGATGTGTGTCTGTTTATCATTACCCATGGCCATATCAGTGGAAGACTGCAGAATTGAGTATTCCTGCTTTCTTCCTCATTCAGAATGGGAGGAGGATATGAGACAACCCACCCTTATATCTGCAGCATAAGATAAAGCACATTCTTGTGTTCCTACAAAAGATATTTCACAAGGCACTTCATGTATACAACATATTATCTTCGTGATTGCCTTATTATAGAACAATATTAATTACTTCTCAATACAGAGTAATGGAGCTGGGATTTGAACTACCTTTGGCTGTTTCCATCCTAGGCCTTTTGTCTAATGCCTGTTCCCTTAGCTGCCATTCTGATCCCATGGTGAAAGATAGCAGTGTAGCACTCCAGTTCACAGTAGACTTGCTACCATCTAAAGTCACTGGACTCAATGAGTCTGCCTCTTTGATATAAGTATGTGACCTAACATGTTTAATGTGCTGTTTATCATTTCTTAGTCAGCAATAACAGCATCTCTGCAAAATGATTCAAAGTGGGCTCTGGAATCACATTTCCCAGATGCAGTATTGGCTCCTCCAGTCCTAGACTACCTGATCTAGCCCCATGCCTCACTTTCCTAGTTAAGATGGTGTTAATGGTTCCTAGAGCATGTGTGTGTGTGTTTGTGTGTGTGTAGAGGATTAAGTGCTTTGTACAGTATCTGGTCCTCAGTTAACATTGATAATGACCGTCTCCACTGCTGTTCACATTTGCTATGTTCCACTCTGTGTACATGAGCAGTGTGTGAACTTCAGGGTGTTACATCCACATTATTTTCCCTCTTGGCATTCTTCCACAATACCAAGCAAGCTCCTACTCCACTTTGGGGACACCAAGTAAAAATCCATCCCATTCTAAACCCACACTCTTGAAATTTGTAGCAGTGACTATGCTTCCAGCTTCTGCTTCTGAGTCTCCTCATGGGGACCAATACTGTCAGCCTGCATCTCAGGGCTGTTTTTATTGACATGCATGGTACCCAGAAATGATTCATGTTAGCCGCATTATTTCAATCATCCATGAGTCACCGGCATTCAGATGCTACAATTCCACACCACATAAAGATGCTGTAGTGTTTAGAACAGTCATCATTCTCAGGCCAGCTCAGGTATGAAAATATTAAGAATAACCACATTCAACTGGTAAAACCATATGGAGCATAGCCTGTGATCCAGGTCAAATACCATTGGATGGACATCACTCCACAAAGCACAGGAGGAAGTACATGGTGAAGGTCATAGGTGATACTGATACTGAATAATAACTAAACACAAAAACTACTAAACTATCAGAAATGATCCAATCAAAAACCTAGTGCTGTTGGGTCTAGAGTCATTATTTATAAGTTTGTTTTAAATTTCATGGTATTAATTTTTTAGTCACCTGGAAATTAATAATTTAAGTCATTGTTTTTAGAGAATTTTGTTCCTATGCACTGAGACTAGAAAACATTTAATTGTCTGAGTTCAAATTCTACTTTAGGAGTCTGTTATAAGGGAAAAATATTACAGAGATTAAGATAGTTTTCAAAAAACATTTAAGCAATACATTAAGGATGATAGAAACTTACACATGTTTCATAGATAGAAACAAAAGATAACAGCAGAACATTAAAATCTTGTGGCTAGATCTGGACAGTGTGGTAGACTTGTACATGATTTTAATTAATTATTTCATTGAAGTTATTTGCTTATATTTATGTATATATTTGTTAATTTGTGTCCATACACAAGCATATATATATATATATATATGCATATATATATATATATATATATATATATATATATATATATATATGCCAGAGGGAGCATGAGGCATTCAGAGGATATCTTTCTGGACGTTCTCTTCTTCTACCATATGGGTTCCAGTGATCAAATCCAGGTAGCTGGGCTTGGTGTTAATTACCTTCACCTACTGAGACATCTTTCCAGTACTTTTCTTTATCCCTTATTCATCTGAAAGGGAACATGTGCATGTAATACGATAAAAAAAAATAAACCATGAAACAATATGGACTTTGTTAAAATAGTTACAGAAGAAAAAGTAATGATAGAGTTTGCAGTGGATAGGAATTTTCAGCTATAGTTAATGGCCCAAATAAATAGGATGCCTCTATATACCATGAGTTGAAGATGTGGGCAGTTCGAAGGATTGAAAGTATTGAAAGCCAGGGCTCCAATTTTTAAAAATAGGGTTTTAAAAATTCACATTTATTTTTATATATGTGTATGCTCATGCCTGAGTGTACAGATGTGTACCACATGCATGCAAGATCCTTTGGAGCTTAGAAGAGGGCCCCAGATTCCCTCACAATGGAGTTATAGGCAGTTGTAAACTGCCATGGTGTGCTGGGAACCTAATCTAGGTCCTCTGGAAGACCAGTGAGCACTTATGGCTGCTTAGGCATCTCTTCAACCCCCATGCCTCTTTAGGTTTTGTGCTACTTCTAGAAGACTGCTCTCATCCTCAAGTTTGCTCTGTGCTCACAAAGTGACTACAGTTGTATTGCAGTGTTTCTTTCCTCACTCTATGTAGGGCAGATGTCAAGGTTATGTCACTGAGCCCTAAGTTGGAATAAGGGCAGTGCAGGTACAAGGTCTTGTGTTTTACATTGAGATTTTAATTCTGAATCTGACACCTTGTATTGGGTTGATTGTAACAAAAGTTGCTGTATAGATGGTGCCATAGAAGCCCCTAGGACTTTCTTAATTCAATGATGCATGCCTTATCACCATCACTTGTATTTGGTATCTTCTGAGTACCATTTGCTATATGACACCTCTGCTGTCTTTGTACTTCTGTTTAGGCTTAATGAAAGTTCACTGGCTTTTCTAGTTGTAGCAGAAGTTGTGATTTCATGAGTACAAAAGGCTTTGGTAGATTAATTAAAGCTGGGGTCTCAAGTACTCAGGACATGCTGGTCACTGCCAAAGAGGCCCTTATAGCAATATCCTCATTTTACAGGTGCAGATAACCCAGACACATGGATATGAACCCAAGTTATCTTACATCTGAGCCCACAATCTTGCTTTACTGACCTTAGTATGTTAAAGAATTATGAAAAGTTTTGTTAAAAATAGAGGTGTCCAGTAATAGGAATTGGATTCTGTTGCAGGGGACCTGCAAAATACCCCACAGAGAGAGTTCTATATCCTTGATTATTCAGTGATGTGACACAGGGCCACAGATTCCTCAGAGATGAGGTGTTGCTTGTCCTAATTTCTACCAACTCTTCCTTAGGTCCTGGCAGGGCACCTCAGCCTGTGCAACAAGATACTTAGAGTAGCATGCCAGTTATTTGGAAAGCTTTGCCATCTCAGATGAAAGCAGGCCATTTATTTCTGAGGCTGCTTCTTCTACAGTAGCATGGAGATTACAGAGTGAAGAGATTTAAAGACTAGTTTGACTTTGTTGCTTTGATATTCATTATTTTCCAAAGACAAGGTGTTTAAAGTCTGAGCCTAAGGGCTGACCTGCCAAGGGAAGGTGAAGTTACTTTCCACAAAATTGAAGAGTATGCCCTAGCCCACTAACAGCAGAGGCCATGAGAAAACTCATGTTTGGCTGTAGATGGACTCTCAAAACCAGACAGCATGAGTGTTTCACATAAATCTCCCAGGAAACTCTTTTCTCTCATATGCAAGAAGAATCCTAGAACAACTAAATTTTGGAAATGTCCTTGGCTCTTTTTTTAAAAAATACTTTTGAGAACTTCATTTATGAGCCCTGCATCTTCATAATTTCTTCTTCCCCTAACTCCTGTGCTTTCCTTAAAAATGCAGGGACTTCTGTTTAATTATTATTTGTGTGTGTGTGTGTGTGTGTGTGTGTGTGTGTGTGTGTGTGTGTGAAAGAGAGAGAGAGAGATGCACACATGTAAATACATTCTGTTAATTCCAGTTGGCATTACTCATGTGTACACATGTCCAGGGACTGAATAACCTATGAGGAAGCTCATCCATGGAGAAATCTGATTATCAGTCTCTCAGAAGCATTTGTCTACCTGTAGCTCTAGCTCCTCATCTATGGGTGGGACTTGTGAATTTCCTCCATTCACATTGACATGGGAACTGGTGGTGTTCAGGCAACTGTGTTGTTGAGATTTCATGGGTGCATTTTCCTTTCATTTCTGGGGTATACTAGACTCCCTTTCATTCTGTTTCTTCTCAGAGAGGAGGATCAGAACAGAGGTTCTGATGGATTTGTGTGCTAGACTATTGGAAGAGGAAATAAAAGCTTTGGATGGGTATTTTCACAAACTGCATAGTAAACTGATTTTGTGGTCTCCAGGGAGAAGGGAAATACTTCTCTTCCAAAGGCTTCATGAATTTACATTCTGTTTAGATCTTTCCATTTTATAGGCAATCTTTAAAAGAAAGAAAGGGCAAAATAGCATAACAGGCAGCCTAAGATGTTTTAAGGGATCAAGCGGTGAGATGGGCCCTATTAGCTACTTTCCACTACTTACACATAGGAAGGACAATACAGAGAGCTGTGATGATGGCAGGTAGATGAAAATGACACTGCTAAATGTTGCCATGGGAAAGGTCTCATTGGAACATTCTCTTTGAAAATAAGATTTGTCTTTGAAGCTAGAAAGTGCATGTTGAACATTTCATCACAACATGTAGCACAGCCCTCTTAAAAAGCCAGGAGTCACAGGAATACTGCACTTTGCAGCCTTCTACAGGCCACAGATTCCCCCAGATGGCCTTTGGTACAAAGAAAATAACACAGAATCTGGAGTAAGAGTAATTGAAAATCAGCCACGGGTTTTCCCTATAATAATTTTTCTCCTTGAATACATGGCTGCTTTCTTAACTGAGTGCTGGGGGTTGAGGAAAGCTACCTAGGAGGCCTGGAGATTAAAGGAGATGATTTTTTTTAGAGTCCTGTGCCCAGAATGATCAAATAAGTAGCTGGTACAGTAGAGGGCTAAACATAGCTATGTTTAGGGGTCTTGGTCAGTCTTGTGCCTTGGTCTGCAGGCACAGGTGTGATGTAGAAGAGAACTCTACAAAAAGAGCCCTTCAAATAGAGAAATCCCCCTTTTAATGGGAATGTTCATATGGCTCATGGGTTTGTTGTGTTCTTTAACATCAGAGAGATACATGTCATCCCCATTAGTCACCACAGTGTGGTCCTGTTCAGTATGTCCCCAGCTCGTCAGAGCCTTGGGGGTATGTGAAGAGTTCCTCCCCTACGAGAGTCCAGCACAGGTCCAATAGCCTGCCTAGGCATGAATGGCAAGACTTCATGTCTTTCATTCTATAACACACAAGACTGAGAAATTCATGCCAGGAACCTGGGAATCTGTGAACTGAAAGACAGGAGTTAAAAGTGGGTTTCCTATCCCATTCTTGGTGGAGAGAAAATGTGCCATCTTTTGCTATCTGATATATTCACTATGGGTGTATTAGAGATGACTTTCACCAGCTCAAGGATCTGCTGAAGTTGGTTTGTCTCCATCCTGTGTTACAGAGAGTTTTGTCTTCAGGTAATAAATGCTGAATGTTGTCGTGTTTGCGCTTTCTTTTCCTGTTAGTAAGAGTGAGATTATATTCACTTTTGAATACTTGTGTATCTCAGATAAACTTTATGTGACCCTGTTGTATTATATTTTTAAATATTACTCTATTTTTACATGTAGGTTCATGGGTAAGCTGTTCCGTAGGTTTTAGTATTAAATCTCTCTCATTTGGATGTCAGTTTAGTTGCTGATCTCATAAAATATTTGGATGAATGATTTTACATCTTCAATACTTTGAAAAACTTTTCTAGATTTAAATTTTTTGTTAAGTCTCTGGTTGAATTTGCTCTTTTGTCTGGTGGTGTCCTCTTAGGTCAGTATTAAGCTATGAATTCTGTGTCTTAGGTGTGTCTTGGCTTCTTTTAAATGCAAAGTCAACCTCCTTTGGACTTCTTTTTTATTCACTGTGGCCAGTGGATAACAATTGGAATTTTCACAACTTGATGATAAGTTCTTCTCCTGACCTCTTAAACCTTCTGTTAGATTAAAAATGTTTCATGTGTTCATCCATTCCTGTTTTGTTCACCCCAGAAGATGTTTTAACCACATTCTGAATTCCAGGATCAGTGATAGAGACCATGGATTCAAAACTGAGCAAGAAAGTGATCCTGGGTTCAAGAAAATTCTGTGTAAATGAGAGCAATGATAAAATGCTTGGCTAGGCTACAGCGGGGCATGTATGAGGGTGTATAATGGACAGAACTTGGGGAGAGAGAATAAGGAGAAAATGCTGCCCAGGAGAATATGTGTGTGGGGTGCATTTAAGATGAAGGGACACTTGATTGGAACTTAAAAGATAAGAAAACTGCATGTGACATATGGAAACCCTGTCACCTGAGTTACCAGAGGCTATGAGAGGGACTGAGCCCCTTCAGCTTCTAGTAGGGTGAACACACTTCTTCAGAACTTCCTTGTTTTAATCAAGGGACCAGCCATCTAAAGAGGAAAGTTAAACACTTCACTTGCTGTAAATGCTACATTCCTTTTGCTTTTGTGTTTCTTCATGGTAGTTGATGCCTCTGGTGTAGCCTTATTGCAGAGTCAACTTTGGGTTGATTACTGCCCTGTGGTGGGTCCTCAATATTTAGACTTTTTCTTCATTTGAACTATTTTCATAGTTACAACAGTAAATGAGCACCTTCCCCAAAGAAGAGGTGGTCCTTGAAATGGTTGTTAATATTCCACTGCAACCATAAGCCAGGGAAAGTCACTTATTGGTGGATAGGATGGGCAGGGAGAGGAGGCACAGGAGACAACATGGCAATCAGGACACCTGGTTGGCAGTGCCAATGAGGATGCTGTAGAATTTTTACTACAGTTCACTAATCATAACCACTGTCAATTTTTCCCTTGAGAGAGTTTTCTGTATCAGGCTACCTTAATCTTCTCTAACCAAAGTCAACTGAGTTCCCTGGCCTCTTGTTAGCTCTCCATAACAGTGTCTTTGTAGTAATTCATGAACATCCCTATCTTACCAATAATGAATCTAGAGAAGTGAGTTCTCAACCTGTGGGTTACGACCCCTTTAGAGTCACATATTGATTATTTACATTACAATTCAAAACAGTAGCAAAATTACAGTTATAAAGTAGCAATGAAATAATTTTATGGTTGGGAGTGACCACAACATGAGGAACTGTGTTGAAGGGTTGCCACAATTGCTGAGAACCACTGGGCTAGAGCTTTGTGTTATAAAAGCTTTCTCTGCAGAGGGTGTGGATGCAGATTTTGTCACTTTTCATACCCATGCTGGCTTCTAAGGACATCTGTTTCCATATACTAGCTTTGTGGATTGATTGCTTTAATTAATTAATGGAAGAGCTTTGGAAGTTAGGGCCTCTGTCCTCAATTTTTATTTAAAGTAACCTAGCAAGTTCTGTTTTAAAAATAGATACTGTTTAATTGATTGGCTTAGTACTTTCTGATCCTAAGGTAAAAGTTAAAAGGCTCCATGACAGTATCAGTGATTTAAGTATTCATGAATGTCTAGGTAAAGCCTGGAAGCTTACAATTACTCTAGCATGGCTGTCATCAAGATTTTTAGCTTCAAAAATATGTTCCTTAAGTGGATATGGCCAATTAAAAGGAATAAAGTATTATTTGAGGTTTCCAAAGTATCAGTCTGGGGCTAGAGAAGTGACTCAGCAGTCAAGAGTGCTTGCTGCTCTTCTAAAGGACCAAAGTTCAGTTCCCAACACTCAGGTCAAACGGCTCACAACAGACTTCAACTCCAGCTCCAGGGACACTGGCCTCCAAGGACACCTGCACTCAGTATCAATGGAAGGGCTGTAAAGATTGATGACCCAGGATTTTGAGAAGTATCTTTCCTATTCTTTCTCTTTCCACTGCCTCATGACCACAAGAGGACTGGAAAAGAGATGGCAGAACCTCAGAAATTACAAACACAGGAAACTGCCTGCCCTGGCCTTGGAAATGAAGAAGATGGAGACAACCATCACGTTAGGCATTGAGGGATAGGGCTAATTTGGCACAATAACTTGTATAGAATATTCATAGAAAAAGCTCCAAAATTGCTTTTGAAAAAGTGCTATAAACTTTCAGGTTATGTGCACAGATATGCTATCATTTGGCAAGGATAACATATATAATCAGTAGCTAGGTTCCTGTAATCTACTGTGAGGTGACAGCTCTGACCTGTCACCCTCATTTCAGGCATGACTATTGGCCTTTATGGAAGTCTTGTTATCTACCACAATTCATAGCCTAGACTACAAAGCAGGCACTACTAGTATTAAGGTTTTCTGGCTTTTTCTTAGTTCTATCATTCTGCCCTGTCCTACCACCTTCATTATATGCACATTTGAATTTATAACAGATACTCATCCACTGTTATGTTGAGTGCTTTACCCATTGTCTGTCTGTCTTCTGCTATTGGGTTATTGTGTCCTGGAGCAGAGACTTAGCCAAGGCAACATCCCTGTGCTGCTTAAAGGCATAGAAGGGCCTCACCAATTACGTGAATGGTATGAGAAGGCATGACCCAGTGATTAAACTGTGCCTGCTCTAGTTGGGCATTTTTTAGTCTAAATTAAATAGGAGTTTAAAGGGGAGAGGAAGGAGTAAACGAAATGAGACATACATACATACATACATACATACATACATATATATATATATATAGAGAGAGAGAGAGAGAGCATGCAGAAACAGTAAGTAGCAGTATTGAGTGTTGATGTAGGGAAGGAGTGAGAGTTTTCCTCTCAATAATATTTGAACAACTAATTGCTGTGTACAAAATGTATTGACCCAAAAGGATGACAATCATTGTTAGATTGAGATATTTAAATGGGCCATCTGAGAGGGATCATGGGAGAAGGCAAAGACATTTTATACAAAGTTAGCAACTGGTCCTGGGGTCCTTGAGTGATGGGAATCATGAGCCAGGCCTATCATTTATGTTCAAAATTGTAACTGTGGGAAATTTGAAAGGATGGTACACCAAACATCAACACACTCCACCCACATCTCCTCTTGGTGTTTTGGTACATTTGCTGTTGCGCTGAGTCTTCATGTGTATACTTACCCATCTTAATGAGATACTCAAAAAATTGCAGACACCATGACACTTCCTTCTTAAACACCTCAGTCAGCATCTCCTAAGAATAACAATGTGTTTCTGTGAAATCTTATTAGTAAACCTATGAAAATTAACACAGCTTTGAAGTCTTTGCTAATTATACAGCCCACACTCCAGCTTTCTAACTCTTCTCCATGTGTCCCTTGTCATCTGGCATCCAGTTGAGGTTAACATGTTTCAGTATATCAAGTCTGCTTAAACCCAGGACAGTGGTTCCTGAGGTGCTACCCTGGAACTGCTGTCATTAAGACCAGCAGACAGCTCTGTCAAAGATTAAAACACTGGTGTTACGCTCCATACCAACAACAAAGGGGATTTTGAACCAGACCCTTCCAGGTTCTGAAAGTGCTCGTGGTGGTTCTGGTGAAAATCAAGAGCCCCTGGATTAGAACACACCTCCCACCTTCTTTTTGTGACACTCAGGATTTACATATGTGTGTGTTTGTGTTTGTGTTTGTGTGTGTGTGTGTGTGTTTGTGTGTGTGTGTGTGTTTGTATGGGTACACATATATGCCCAGGTGCACAGGAATGTGGCTGTCAGAGGACAACTTCCCCACATTCTTCCTTTTGTGGGCTGGTGTTCATGAAAGCATGTATTTAAAAGCCAGAGGTTGATGCTGGGTACCCTACTGTCTTTCTGTCCATCTCATTATGAGACCAGCAAATCCAGAGAGCTGGCTGTCTCTGCCTCCCACCCCAGTCCTGGGGTTACAAATGTATATCATACCAAGCTTTTTATGTAGGTGCTATGGGTCTATGATATACGCTTTATCATTAAATCTTCTCAGCCTCCTTTCTGGGCCCATAATAATTTTGCCAAGTGGGTTACACTAGCTTGTTAGCATTTGTCCACAGATCCACTTCTTTCTGCCTCCCATCTTAGTGTAGCTGGGGTTTCAAGCATATGCCACCCACCACACCTGTATTTTTATATTGCTCTGTGAATATAAACTCAAGGACTCATATTTGCAAGACAAATATTTTCATGACTGAGTCATTCTATCAACCTGGCTTTTTCATTTTTCTTTTCTTTTCCTATTTTTTTTTTAAGTCCAGATAAGTTTGGTCATGTGATGAACCATATTGAACATTTTTTTTCTTATTGTTTCCTTGTGGTTCAATTCAGGCTTAATATCCTGGTGAAGCTGGATGTATTTCATAGCATCATGTTCACAGGCTCATGAGAGTCAGTCATACCTTTGCTAGCAAGGAACCTTTGGTTAATAGCTTAACCAACCAATGTATGGATCCAACTCAAAAAGTATATATCCCACTTTACCGTTAGTAACTAACTTGGTGACAACCTGTTTGTGTGACAGTCTCTTTCTTGCTGAAGCTCCACCTATTACAAAAACCACCTGACTTTCTGTATTGAAGTGTGCTGACTCATGGCTTCTTTATTCCTTCTAGATCACTGCTTACTTCACAAGAGCATTCTCTCTCTCCTTTGCATTTATTTGTATGTTTTAGAAGAATTATTTTATCCAGTGTCTCTAATAAACAATCATTATTCTTGTTGCTATTTGAATTTATGCTACATTTGGTCCTAGAGTGCATCCTCACCTTTTCATGTCCCTTTCATGATCTCTGCCATGACAAGGTATCTCTAGTTTTTTCTGTTTCCTGTGCCACCTTCAAAGAGCACTGATTATTTGTAGTATGCTGGGAGTCCTGCACACATTTACAACATTTCCAAATCATGGTTTCTTGCAGATCCCCACCCACATCCCTTTTCCATTCCAACCCTTCCAGTTTTCCAGGGTAGCTTCAGACCTAAAGCTTCAGACTTCAAGCCATACAAATGAATTATCTTACTGTTCTGATCAGAAGTCAGCTACAAGTTTCAACTACACTAAAACCAGAGTTCATCTCTTTTTTTCTGAAGGATCAACAGAAAAGTTATGTTCTTGCCTTTCATAGCTTCTAGAAATTAGCTTTTCCCAGCCTCTAGAAGCCACACACATTCCACGACTCTTGGTCCCTTCCTCCACCTTCAAAGCCAGGGACTTTGCATCTCTATAAATATGTCCCTTGCTGTGGACACAGCCTTAAATGCTTTCCTCCTTTAAGAGCCCATATGATTAGATGGAGCCTAATCAGACAAATAAGGATACTGGTTTCATCTGAATATCTGTACTCTACATCAAACTCATTGCTTCCTTTCTTATGTAAAGTAGCATATTCTCAGGTTTCAGGAACTAAACTATAGAAATTTTGGAAGGCATTATTCTACCTTCCATACCCTCCCTCATTTCTTCCTTCCTTTCTTTCTTTTTCTTTCTTTCTTTCTTTTCTTTTTTTTTTTTTTTTTGTCTCATCATAAACTCTCTAACTTCCAAAAACTTTGATAAACTTTGCTCTGCCACCCTGTGATATGCCTACAAATAGTATGAGCATCATCACACTTATGGCCCCAGGAAGCAATCTACTAAAGACATCTAGATTTCTCTATAGTTTTCTTTAGCATTGACAATATGTTGTCATTTGGGGGGGTGGTAGCTAAAGGACACATGTCCAAAATTAGCGCTTTATATATTTATGTCATTAATTTACTATGCAATTGGATTTCTTAATTCAAATCTGGCAGGGGGGATTTGCATTTTCTGATATTTGCATTTACTTTTGAATATGTGAAATGTATACAAAAAAAGAGACATTTTGGTTGGTTCTACTATGATCCCATCCACATCATTTCTATTCACCCACTACATATTCTGATAGTCTACAGTTTGTTCTAATGTTTCCTTTCTAAAACATGCAGATGAATGTGTGATGTGTTTATCTTCTGTTTATTCCACACACCAAAATGTCTGAATGAATAATAATTCTTTAGTCCTTGCATTTTTACTGGGTAGTATGGGTAAGTATATAGGCAGGTCAACATTATTATAGATACTCATACATATACTCATACATATATCTTGGACCACTGTATATCATGTGACTATGGGGATCTCAATGGAAGTAATTATCAAATATTAATGCTCCTTCTATATTATTTAGCTTGTTATAAGAAATGCATATTTGTGATTGAACCCAATCAGGAAGAAAATATATAACAAGGAAATGCCTTTTTTTTTTTTTTTTGGCATGTCTTCAGTCCACATCCTCACCCAAACTAATTTTGTTCTCATGTTTGCAGAACATTTTGTACATGGACATACTCTCACCATTTTTTTTTAATCTCAACTGATTTTTATTCAACAAGCCATCTCTTTCTGGCCTCTCACTGCCTAAATCCAGATCTGGTCCTCCTCTAGTCCAAAGCCTTTCTAATCACCCAGTGTTCCCTATGCTTACTCATTTGGCGTAAATTCTATTAGGGAATTACTCAGTTGGTCTATTTTTACAATTAATGCATAGTTTTAAAAAAGAAAAAGCCTGCTGGCATGTACCAGGGTAATAACTGTTCCCCAAGAAAGTTGAGGCAGATCAGGAAGGGGAAATGAGTAGAGATGTTTCAGTTCCGAAGCCTAAACTCCAAGGAAGGCAAGAAGCCAAGTGATGACCAAGGGTCCTGTAGTTTCTAGAGGAAGGAATGTAGGGCTGACCACAAAGAGAAAGAAGGGTCACAGAGAGAAAAGGGTTGTCTAAATCAATCACATGAGGCAATCCAGCATAGAACACCTACAAGACAGATGCACAGTGTGAAGAACAGCCTTATGGAATATTCTCTTGGCCCAAGAAACCCATCCCTAAAGAGATGGGAAAGTTCTATATGTCTTCACTCTCTGAACTTGTCATTTTGCTCCACCTCTCATCCCGCAGTGACATGATCCATTTGTGCTCCCAGGAAACCCTTAAAGATCCAGCAGGTGCCACCCCTATCTGGGGTAGGCAGAGCTTCTGTTCTCATAGTACTTTCAAGGCAGGCCACGGTGGCAGTTGAAATATATGCCCTGGTGCTTCCTGGCCTCCTCCAGTCTAGCCAGCTGTATCTGTGCAGGTATCTAGCCTGCTGTATATGAGTAGGTGTACAATTCAGCATCAGAGCACTGTTTAAATTTAAAATCAATAAAGGAGAAAAGTAAGCCAGTGAGTGGCATGGACTGATTAAGTGCTGCCTGTATGAGGAGGTTTATCCTCTGCTGCATTTCTGTTGAAACTCTGAGAAATGCGAAGGGAATGGAGCAAAGCAAAAACATTAAAATTTATGTCAGATACCAAATGCTGTAAAGCAGCTACAACTTTGACAGGTAATCAAGAACTGGGTGACTTTCGGTTCTGATTTAGCAAAATCAGGTCAAGATGCTCACACATAGCACATACAAGAGTTTACAGGAAGACGTACAGAGTACATGCTCAGAACCACTGTGCACATACACCCACTCTCTACATTGTCACTGCAATATACAACTCTTCAATACCAACTTGCACGATACTTTTATTTTGATAAAAAGAAAAGCACACTTCAATAGCAATACAAGGAAAACTTTTCATCGGAAAATTAAGTAGCAAAAAAAAAAAAAAAAAAAAAAAAAAAAAAAAAAAGGATCCCAAGCCCCAAGAAATTGTAATTGTCATGTATTACTGGTTAGTTTTGGTGGTTAAAAGAATTATTTGAAAACAAAGAAACCTTTCACAAAGCCTCCAAAATACAAAAGATTTAATAACATTTACATCTGTGTATCAGCCATGTCTGTAATGCAAGTCATGAATAACACATAAAGCAGAGCAGGGGAAGTGCAAAAGTGCTCACACGTCATTTAAATCCAGCCCACCCCATCGTCGGCAGCATCCGATACACAGCAGAAACAGTTCTAGTTCATACACACACAATGCAGCCAGTAGAAATGAAAACACATTAATTATGTTCCTTAAGATTCAGAGATAGATAGCAAGATTCACTAAACTGGTCCAAATCTCAGTTGAAAATCTGTCCCAAAAGTCTCCCCTGGGCCGCCTCTGGATTTTCAAGAAATTTGCAGAATGGGTCACTTGTGTATATTTGTCTTGTATGTCACTGTCCAATTAAGACAGCATTTGGGGCTCAGTCTTATCTCCATGCTGTGCTGAAAATGGAGGAAAGTTGGCTTGTGAAGATGCATCCTTGTTACAACTTAAAAAAGAAGGAGTAAAGAAATAGAGGAATTTACTGGTGAGGGATACATAACTCCAGGTGGCATCAGTGGAAATCTACCTTGCAATGGGCTTCCTTGATAGCTCGTTTGGCATCTGTGGATTTCCAGGAATCTTCTTGGATTTCAAAATGCTATGGATCTTTAGATTCTGTCAACCTGTGGTTTGTCTCTGAACCAGCCTCTGGTCCATGATGGAGAAAGATGAGAGAGAGAGAGATGACCTGGGACACTTGAAGTGTTTGGTGTTTGCTGTTTGTTTCTAGGAGCGGGGGAGGGGTAGGGGTGGTGGGGGTAGGTGGGGTGGGGGTGGTGGTGGGACATTTGGATAAAAGTTTACCTTAGATTAGTCCTTTGTGTTTACTTTCTTTCACTCTATTATGTCCCCAACTTCTCTTTCCACTCCTACTCATTATGTTTCTTCTATTGTAAGGCCTTCCTCTACAGATGCTGTGGCATGTAGAAGGAATTCCCTTACTTATCTCATTTCAATATGATGTTTCAGGTATTTCACTGTGGCAGAAGGTTAGTAGTCTTCTCTATGTGCACTTTAAATGCTCACTTCCTAGATAGTGTTTCAGGGCAAGTGAAGTGTAATTGCTAAATAATATAGTCATTCTTGTTTTAAATGAGAAATACTGCCATTGTCCCTGATGTGTCTCTCTGTGTGTACGTGGACAGACCTGAGAGATGAGGCTTCCACAGAGAAAGAAGCCACACAGCCATCCTGGGGGACTTTGCACATTCATGCATTTAGGTTTTAAATGTAGTGTTACATCCTGGGCCTTTTAGGCACTTGGGATTATGTATAATAGATGACCTGCATTTACAGGGATGCGTGCTATACAGATGTAAATGTTATTATAGCCTTTATATTTTATGTTCTCGTTGAAAGATCATTTTGTCTTTGAGTAATACCACCATTCAATTCTTTTTTGGTGGGGGGAGGGGATTATCTTTAAAAGAGAATATGAAATGGATATTGCACATCATATATTTCTTAAAAGCAATTTGAAATTTTAGGGTCTGGGATTGGGGCTGACTGATACACTGCTGTGGTGAGATATGACCCCTGGAAAATAACAGCACCAGCACATGCCTGCATCTGTCCAACCCCATAATTCACTTTCACATTGGATTATGGATGTCTGCGTTCACTGAGTCTATCTTCCCTTTAGGTATTATTTCAGCCCTTTGAGATAATAAGGAAAGTTTAATTGCGTTGTTAATTGATTTTTTGCACAACATTATTACCTTGATTGATTGCAGAGTTGATGAAAATGTTAGACACAGGCAGCTTGGAGTCTCAGCCGGGCAAGGAGTGGGAGCCTTGTGGAGAATAGATAACCTTGATGTTAAGAGCTATATCCTTCAGATATGTCTTCCCTTGACATATTGATGGCCCCTGAAAAGGGAAAAGCTGATTGTATGCAGAATGCAATCATTAAACCCACTTCAGCTCACTGTTGATTAATTTGTTTTTTCCTGAAGGATCTAGTTATAGGGAAGGCCTCACTTGTACCAACCGCAGCCATTTCCTAGGCCGCAGATGGCTTAACCCTCTAGGTGAAGAGAGTGAGGCTGGTGTGTCTGAGATGGGAAGACTGGCTTGGTGTGAGCAGAAGGAGGTGCTAGGTGCTCATGAGGCATCTTCATCTCCTGGGGAGTACTCACTCATCTACCACATGTGTATTTCCTCCAAACATAGTTAATTAAAAGTTCTATACATTTAGTTAAACTGTCTATATTCAGAAACCCTAGGCTGAAACCTAGGGTATACAACACAGTAGTTATGGCTTGTCTAGCAAAGCTTATTCTCCAGCCTCCATTGATGTTAATGGATGACACATGACAGGCACTTTTGTTATTTAAAACTTATACAAGCTTACTCCTACAATTGGTAAATTGGGGTGTCACTGGTCTGTCAGTGTCTGAATAGACACATGTGTCAGTCAGCTTTCTGTCACTGTGGTGGCTTAAATGAAAATGACCCCCCCATAAGCTCAGAGAAAAAGACATTAGTAGGAGGTAGCCTTGTTGGAGTAGGTATGGTCTTATTAGAGGAAGTATGTCACTGGAGGTAGGCTTTGAAGTTTCAAAAGTTCAAGCCAGACCCAGTGTAATTCTATCTTCCTGCTGCCTGCCAATCCAAATATGGAACTCTTAGCTCCTTCTCCAGCAGTATGTCTGCTTTTAGGATGCCATGTTTCCTGCCATGATGACAATGGCAGGACTGTAAGCCAGTCCCAGTTAAATGCTTTCCTTTATAAGAATTGCATAGAAAACCATGCATCTAATGCAGTAGATACAAAAGAAATAAATAAAAGGGACAGAGTCCCTTTGTCCCCCTCTCCAAGGCCATGCCTATTATGACCTTAGTGCAATAGTCAGTTTTTCATTGTGGCTACAAAAATACCTGAGCAAATAGCAAAATGGAGAAAAGGTTTTGTTTGATTCTTGATTTCAGTCTATCATGGCAAAAAAACATGCCAGAGAGGCTTACCTAATGGTACTCAGGAAGACTAGGGAGGGGATGCCCATGCTTACAGTTTTTATCCCCTAGATAGCTCCCTCATACTCTTCCCTAGAAAAACCCTCACTTACTCATTTTCCTAATCTATGAGCTGCATCTCATCCCCATGAATTGACAGTCAACCATCATGTCTAGCTTCCTTCTATTAGGCGCTACCACATCTCAGCATTTGGGAATGAGTCTCTAACACATAGGCTCATGGGGGATATTTATGTTCCAAACCATACCAAGATGGGCAGGATTAAGAATCTCGAGGTCACTAATACAATTGCAGTTAGAGTCTCTCTCTGTCCTGAATGTGTTTCTCTAGCTATCACCATTACTACCAGGTCTAGAACCATTTCCACTGTCCCTAAATGCAGAGTGATTGACAGACTCTGCTTGCCTTTTCTTTTCATCCCTTTTAATCCATCACTGTTCTATCCCTGAGGCTTGGAATAATAGTTTATGGGAGGGAATTGGCTGTTGGGCAAACCCCAACATGCAGTAATTGTAGACAACCACTGCCTTCTAGTGAGGGCAGGCAGCTTCCCCTAGGTCCTCATCATTTTGATACTTTTTACTTAGGGAGCATTCTGTCTTATTTTGCCCTCATCTTCCCTCTGTAGCTGTCACCATCACTCATTTAGGCTAATTTTTAATTGCATAGCATTGTTGGAGGCCTACCAAAAGCTACATCATCTTCCTGGGGTCATGTAGCCTTTGAGAGCAAGAAGAGAAATTGTCCAGGAAAACTTCTACCCACTCAAACACCACAGAGCATCATGGTGACTGGCTAGTTTCTTCTGTCTGCCCCACCTCCTTCATTACAAGTCTTTCTTCTCCTCAACTAACTACTGGCTCTTGGGAAATGTAATATGCACAGTCTTGGCCCTCAATTACTTTAATGGCTTATAATTTGATTTTGGCCAAGTAGCAGGTAGCTGGTTATTACTTCCTGCTCACAGCATGGGCAATGTCTATGTTGTTAATTGTGTTGCTGAATGTGGCTCAGACCTGGGCATCAAACTGTCAGAGCCAGATGTATTCTATTAGGCTACATTGGACAATGGGCAATCTTTTATTTTTCTTCCAGTATAGAGGCATTTAACTTACCACAGGGTGAATCCTAACAAATCCAAGCCAATCAAATAAAAGGGGTAATATCCTAAGCCATCAAAGTAGAACATTCCAGGGACAGATAACACCCTGGTACCACCTACTGTCACTAATGTCTCTCTATTTGGGACTGTTCCATTGACAGGCAAAAAATAAATAAATAAATAAATAAAAATAAAAAAAATAAAATAAAAAACCTTCTTAATATTGCTGCAGAGACTGCTAACTTCATTAAGTTTTAATTTGGCTTGTTCTAATGAAGACCTTTCTAATGTGCTTTGTATTTACTAGGTCTCCATCTTGGGCAAGAAATAAGATTAAGAAACTTCTCTGTGATCTTATAGGCTTCTTTCTCTTCATGTGCACACACATGAGCACATATACACCGACACAGTAATTTGTTAGTGCTCAAGTATTATATTTCTGCAACAACAGACATTTGAACATAAAATAAAATTAAATAATTGTTTTAAAAATACAAACTTCTGGGCTGGAGAGATGGCTCAGCCATTAAAGGCTAGGCTCACAACCAATAATATAAACTTTTTCCAGTTAGACCCAATATCAACAGATACTCTTAGTTTTTCTTGGGGAGTAGGCAATTTTTACTACCTGGAATTAGGAAAGATGTTGGTACCATCAGTGCAGTTCCTTTGGATTCTAATGGATGGCACATGGGGGCTGGGCCAATGTGCCCAAGGAGGAAGCCCCTTGTCTACTCCTCCAAGGGCTTGAGTCATAACACATTCACTTGTTATCAAGTCTACTTACCTTTATTCAAGTGAGCCATTCTTGCTTTTGTCTTTCTTTCTAAGTAGCTTTAATTTATTTCCAGCAACTCTTTTGAGAAACTCCAGTCAAAGGAGGCATAGAACACAGCCTGCCTCCTCCAACTTCAGATGAGCTATAAAACAGATCTGAAAGCCAAAAAAGCCAGCATCCAGGTCACACTCTTCAGGTGGACCCACACTGCTCAGGTGTGCTCCTAGAGGAGCCTGTCAGTTTCTAGCAGGAGCAAAGATTACCTGGAAGTTTGTTTTCCACATTTCCCCTATACTCCATCAATCATGAGACTGGCTCATCTCCAGTCTCCCCTCATTCCTGTTCTCTTTCCCCATTAATGTAATTGGCCTGCTGTTAAAGAGAATCAAAAAAGGAAAAAGCATTAATGTCAAAACCTTTTTCCCCTCTTCTTGCAAGTGCTGGGGATTGAACTCAGGGTTTGGAAGGCCCAGCTTTTGTTGCCCGTTATTTATTTTCAGTACCATTTGTTTTCTGGCTGTTCTTGGGAAGCAAACAAAACTTACATTTACCAGAGCAGAATGAAGTAACTAACCAGAATCTTTATGTGAATAAAAATAAGGTCTTTTACTTTACCAAAGAAAAGGGCGGGTTAGGGAGTCTTTTCGTAGTTCTAGGTCTTTCTTAACCCCAGCATTATCTGGGAATTGCCAAAAGAACATTTCTTGACCCAAACTGAGACCCACTAAATGGCAAGTGTGAGGAGTGATTCCCATGTAGGGCAAATCAGAGAGCAAGTGTCCTAGTGCCACCACATACAGCTCTGTCACATGTCACATGTATGGGAAATATTTAACCCAGAAGACTCTCAGACCATTTCACCCAGCTTAGAAATGGGAAGACATCTTAGTGGAAATCAAGCACAGGGACCCATGTTCCATCTCTTAGGACCAGCATGTGGGCATGTGCTTGTAGCCCCAGCCTGGGGATTGCTAGGTACTCAGTGTAGCCTAAGGGTGATCTGTAGACAAACAGATTTGTCTCAAAAGGAAAAATAACATGCAAGGTTGACCTCTGACTTCAACCACCCCATACAAATTATTCCTTGAGTACCTGTAATGTAGCCTAGGCTTCATGGTATGAGTGGGAATCTGTTGTCTCAACCCTTTTGGAGTTCAAGTACAGAAAAGATACTATGACCTTGAATAGCATTAATTGTTCACTCCAATCTCACCACCAGATGAACTTCCGAATTGTGTCATCCTTGCTGTAAATACTCAACTGCTGTCACTCTGGCATGTCTACAGTGAGATTGTTATTTTATGGGTATGAGAAAACTCAAAAGTTTCCAATTAATCATGAGTTAATAACCTAATAAATTAACTGGGCCTAATCTTTCCTTCGTGGCTGGTTAGTCATATGACTGTTACATTGAACTGGGATTTGTTTGTCTTCTCTTCCTGGGTGAGCCCCTCCCTTGTTTTCCTCCCACATGATTCTAGTGTAAAATGCTGTTTCCTAGACTTTAAACACATGTTAGGCTTGACATCTTTGGAAACTGTAAATATGAATGCATCTTATGGGATGGGAGGGCAGTTATTTGTTACCCATATGAATGATGACTCAGGACCCAACATTCTGAGGACGGGCAGGCAGTAGTTGGATTTAAGCAAGGAAGGCCTGCCCTTAAGAGGAAGCAGCTATGATTTCTGTGTATTGACCCTAAGTTCACATTAGTTAGAAAATAAAAATAACTTTAAAAGATGCTCTCAGATAAGGCAACTCCATACCAACAGATGTATTGTCATTTTTCTTTGGGGATATCCATGGTGCAAGTGCTTTTTGCTTGTTTGTTTGTTTTTCTTTTCCTTTTCTTCTCTAAGAAGGGGTCTGTCTTTATTAGTTTGTATGCTTGTTTACATTTATTCAGGTGATACTAAAAAAAAAAAAAAAAACCTTGAGCTAAGATTAATTATAGCTGCTAAGGAAAATCAGTCCCTAAAATTAAGGCAGAAGGAACCTAAAAGTGTCATAGAGAGGAGGGACCATTGGTAGCCTCAGTCCCAGATAGCCTTCAGCCAGGATTGGGTAAACATGACATATTGATCGTTATAGAACGAGTAATTGGTGACCACAAACACAGTGTGGCTTTAATGGCCTTCCCTGAATAGTTGCCCTTATTTATTTAAAGAAAGCTGTAGGCATTTCCTAACTGCATGCTGCCCTCTAGTGGCCATGATTCTGCCTTCAAAAGACAAAGTGGAAAAGATAAATGCAGAGATAAGAGTTCTCTTGATCATGAAACAGGAGTGTGACATTTTCCCACTTGACTACTGTCCATTTTGAATGACAGTCAGGGTGAGATCCATCCATGAGTAACCCTGACTTGCATCCCACCTCAGCACTCACTTTGGAATCCAGCTTGTTTCAGATCCATTATGCTCCCCTTTAGAAGAACAGCACCCCTGTCTGTCTGGCTCTGTGTACTCCCATTACCGTCCGTGAAAGAATAGCAAAGGATGAGCCAAAGTCCTATTATTGGTGATCTTTGAAGTTCTTAGGAGGCACTGAGTACCTGCGAACAAGATTGAACAAATAAATAATACATTGGAAAAAATAAGTTATAAAAGCAAAACTCCCTATCCTGCCCAAAAGAGATCGATGCCTGGTTATTGTCACCTTAGGGAGACCAATCAGAACCTCTTTTTCCTGCTCTGTTAGTGAAGAACTTCCTTCTAAGTGAACATCCCTAAATTCTGTCCCAGCTGGAGAGTTCTCTGATGCAGTGAAGGAAATACTTTCAAAGGAAAATTTATCATTTTGTGTCTTTGCTCAGTAGGGAGTTCAGCAAAGAAAAATACTTAAACGGCATAAGTAAACCACTCTTTAGGACATCGGGAGGAAAATGATCTCTGATCTCATTTTTACTTGGGACAAAAATGGAGACCTGTGAATGCAAATAAATAAAGCTCAGATTAAGTAAGATTTACAAATGTATTTCTGAAGAGAGAAGGGACTTGCTTGAGCAGGGAAACTGGGTTTGATCTCTTACTTCAACTATGTTGCTGTTTGATTGAAATATGAGTGTGTAGGTGAGAGGTAAATGAATTGGTGATGTTCAAAGCTTGGAAGGAAGGAGTGAGCATGCATTGGCACTGAAGCTGTCCCATGGAGAGCCTGCTTACTTCTAGTAAGCAGACACAGGCAAACACACACACACACACACACACACACTCACACACGCATTCACGCACACACACTCATGCACGCACATACGCGTGCACACACACAAGCATGCACGCATGCACGTGCACACACAAGCATGCACGCATGCGCGCACACACACACATGCACACACACGCACACACATGCACACGCAAAGATCCAAAGGACTTGAATTGTGAGCAAAGGCACTGGGACTTTCCTGGCCAGGGTTAATAATGGACACATGTACTATCATGTCTAAGAAGGTCCATATAGGATCTTCCAACTGTCCATGACATCCAGTGACATAGTAGCGGGCCTAGAATTCCACTCAAAGGGCAAAGATTTCTAAAATGTGTACACACATTCTGCTTTCTTCTGGAGGATTCCATGAAGGGAAACTCACCTTGCTGTGGGGGGAGAATGTGTGTTTTTCCTGTCCTCCCTTTCCTAACTCTATTAACTGGCTTTCCTTCTGAGCTGACAAGCCTCATTTCAACTGCCCTAGGCCCAGCATGTGTTTTCCAGACTTTGCTTTATCACATGTCAACATCAACCTGCTCATTCCCTTGCTGAGCCATCCAGCCTCCCTGGACTGGAGGCAAGGATGCCTGCCTGTCACTGTCACCTCACTGCACTTAGACCCCTTCACTCCGAGGCTTTGCTTCCTTCAGGTACAGGGTGAGGCCTGGCATGGCTCAGCATCTGGCTGAGAAGACTCCATAATCTACACTCTCAAGGGAGAGGTCTGACCCTCTCTTTCCTCAGGCCATCTCAGAAAAGCTTGAGTACTAAGGCCAAGCACACACTTCTTTATTAGTTTAAGCTGAGAGGCTTTTTGCTTTCTAACCTTTAATTTAATAGCCATATCATAGGATCTGACTTTGTTTCCCCAGAGTTTACAAATAGCAACTTGAATCTTATTTTATATCTAGAATGTTCACCATCCAGTTCCAGGTGCTAAGAAACAAATAGAAGCTGACCTTTAATTTATGATAAATACTGCTGGTAGAAATAATCAGCCTGAGGGAAAACTGGCAGCAACTGAGCCTTGAATCTGATATAATTTATTACAGATAAAAACACTGACCTAAAATTTACATCCCAAGATCTTGAAAGCCACATAGGGTGGAATTAACCTTGGTTGAAATAATGACATATAAAATTAAATCAGCAAGAAATAAACAAGATAAACTGTGACCAAACTTTCTGAGAAGGTTCAAGTGCTCTTGTTCTAACTCAGCAACACACATTTTCACTGCAGGAAGTGAGACTTTCTTACAGTTGAGTGATAGCAGGAGAAAATGAGATGCCACCAGCAATGCTCCTATTTTGTAAAAGTGAACAGAGGAATATTACGTGGGACAGAAGTGGGCTCCAGAAAGAATGGGAAGGAAGGTGTTAAGAACAGAGGAGAATGGACTTGGAAGATAAGAAGTGAGGAAGGTCATGATGGGGGAACCCACAGAGACAGCTGACTGTGTTTGTAGGAGCTCATGGGCTCTGAACCAACAGCTAGGGAGCCTCCCTGGAACCCACCTAGGTCCTCTACATGCGTGTGACAGTTGTGAAGCTTGGTTTTTTATAGGGCTCCTAGCATTGAGTTCAGGACCTGTCCCTGGCACTTAGCTGGCTTTTAGGAACCTGTTCCCCATGCTGGATTACCTCACCCAGCCTTGATGCGTGGGGAAGAGTTCGGCCTAGACTCAATTTGATGTGCCATGCTTTGCTCAAGCCCACAGAAGTCTGCCCATTCTGAAGGAGTGACAGGGAAAGGGGATAGGTGTAAATCAGGGGTGGGAATGGGGGGTGGGTACATAAGGATGGATGGGGCCACAGGACTGGGGAGGGGAAACTGTAGTATGTAAAATAAATGAAAAAGTTATTTAAATAAAATAAACAAGCAAAAAAGAAAGCAGGATAAGCATTTAAGACAGAGCAAGCCAGTAAGCAGCATCTTCCATGGGCTCAGCATCAGCTCCTGCCTCCAGGCTCCTGCCCTGTTTCAGTTCCTATCCTGACTTTCTTCAGTGATGAATAGTGATATGGAAGTGTAAGGAAATCACCCCCTCACCCCTCCACAAAAAAAAAAAAAGAAAGAAAGAAAGAAAAAAAGTGAGGAAGGAGTTAAACTGTCAAATTGAATCTTGCTGTATATAATTAGTGCTTTCTCAAAGAAAAATTACCAGGCAAGTTGACACATGTAAGCCAGAAGAAAAATATCCTTGGGGCCAAGTGACAGCATTGAGTGTCCACCCCTACACAGTGGCAGGGTCCAGAATAGGCATACCCTTATACCTCCCTCGAGAGCTTATTTGTATAATACTGGAGAAGCAGAGGGTACAACTAGAGATGGGTTCTGCAGTGAATAGCAAGGACAGTGTGCAGTGTGTCCTTCTCAGTCATGGGGAAGAGGGCCAGCTGAAGCCAATACTGTTGAGAGTCAGCGAGTGTCATAGCAATCGTGGTACCCATTTCAACTGACGATGATGACTATAAACCAAGGCACCAGTCTCAAGTCATGCATTATTAGTTTGGGAGGAAGTGTCACTTTTTCCTTTTCCCACTGTCCGCTGGGTCAAGTGGAGAGTTCACTTGACCTCTAAGCTGAGACTTAGGGGCCGATGGGAGACAAATATAGCTGTCATGGAAGAAGAATTTAAGTCTTCCTTCTAGAAAAACTGCTCCCAAGCCCCCCCTTCTTCACTATTTTCAGAATCTCTCTGTTTCACTTCCATCTTGAGACTTAATGACTTATATTGAACCTCACGTAGGACCATGTAAGCCTGGGGGGCTGCTAACTCCCTCCTGGCTGACCTCCAGGTCATGGCTTTCCTCAGAGCCTAAAATGCAGGTCTTTATTCCTTTCTAGGTAGCACTTTATGCATGACTCCCCTACAACAAAAGCCTAGCACATACCGTTTGGAGAATATTCCTTTCTGGTACATGCTGTTCACACTTCTGAAGGCCAAATACCATTGACTTCCCTTTTCTCTTTCTAGTCAGACACTGAGATTGCTGTATTTTTTGAGGGGGAAAGGTGTTCAGAATGAAAATACCACCCACATGGAAAACCAGAGATCATTGCCATGTCACTCTGTCTGTGCTTATTAGGGCAGACAGTTAAAAATGTTTAAAGGAAGGTCATATTAGAGATTTAAAGTACAAATGTACAAGACTGAAAATTCAAAACTTGGTAGATTCTGTTTAAATTGTTTATGCATATGTAAGTACTTAAATATATTCAATAGATTGCTATTGACTACCTCTTCTGTATCACACCCTCCTAGACTGGCTTTCGAAGTGGGGGAGAAAAGGTATGGATGTGTATAGTATCCCATGGTTATCTTGTTCTAGAAACTTCTACATTGGTTCAGAGGGACACTACTGTTACCTTTCCCTTCTCAGTTATCAGGCTTATCTACCTCTTTAGAACACTGCAGCTTTTTCTGCCACGGGTATCTGCATCCTTCCGTTCTTTTTAGAGATTAGAGATCTTTGTCTATGTCTGGTAAGTTCCATGTGGTCACAACCACATCATAGTCTGTCAGTGTGGTGCTGCACTCCTATTCATGATAAGAACATTTAGGGTGGTGATTACTCTAAGTACTAATGATAAGGTTAAGACTTAGTTTTTCCATTATACAAATCTGTGGTTCTGTCTGCACTCTCCCATAAAATATGAACTTAGACACCCTGATGTTTAGTTAGGCTCTCAACATGTTAAGTATGGGAATATGAAATGTGAAATGGGATCTCAAAGTCAGTGAGATGCAAGGCAGGTAGTGGTCAGCACTCGCAGCTATGAGTGTGAACTTTCAGTTGCTAGAAAGTCAGCAGACCCTTTCTATGGAGAGTTTAGACTCACACAGGGTACCCTGACTCCATACTCTGTTATAGGGATGTGGGCAGAGGATTTCAAGACCTAACTTAGTATGATTGGTCACATTGGGTACACTGCCTTCATCAGGAAGTATGGCTCCAATGCCCCACCTCATAAAAGAAACATTCAAAACTACAAAATTGTGTATTTCACAATTCAAGAGGATCTACAGTGTCTTCATTTACAAATGGGGAAAGCAGGGATGGCAAAGGACCAATGCACATGGTCAATAGGCACTAAGGACAAAAAGTAGGAATGGGAAGCCAGGATGGAATCTGTATGGGACTTGTAGAGGTTTGTACCAGAATCCCCTTTTCCTGGACAGCAAAGGTTCATTCCCCCTCCCCACCTGCCATGTCTACAGAATGGTCCCTGCCACACAGATTTGCACCCAAGTAAAGAGGCTAATTCCCACCCACTAAGCAGCCCCAAGGTCATAGCTTAACCTGCATAATCAGAACATCCATTGCAGAGGGTGGGAACATTGAAAAGATAAAGGACCTTTTAAAAACAGATTCTTCCCCACACACTTTTTTCATAATTATAGCTTTAAGAGCTTATGGTGAAAGGAAAACTGGCTTCTTAAGAAAAATTAGGAGTTTCATCGGGCAGGAAAGGATTCCCCAGGGAACAGTGCACTGTCATTTTTTAGAGTCCCCAAAAGAAACTCCCGCACCGACAACTGCACATTGGCCTGATGGATGGTTAGCCTGCCTCACTTACTATGGCCAAAGCCTCATGTTTTAATTAAAAACACTCTGCATGCCATTAAATATGTTGTCACCTTCCATTTCTCCAACCATAGAGTTTGAGGAGATACAAACAAGAGAATCCATTGCAGATGTGTCAGAGACCGTGTCCTACTGAGTCACCACTACCACGTCCCAAATTCCAGCCACAGAGGACCTCCTTATGAAAATACAAAGTGCAAACAAATGACCCCTTCTGCAGCATTCACAGCCTCTGGCGGTTGCTATGGTCGAGGAGAAGGGTTGGAATGGGGACAGGAACTACCTATACCAGCATCTCCCTTAATTTATGAACAGAATTTGTGACCTCACAAATTAATTCCTTGATAAATAAAAATCCTCTGATCATATGTGGGTTTGTACCATGCTGTTTCTTTTTCCCTTCTTTGTTTTTTTTTTTTTTTAACTACAAAAGTCAAATATTTAGGGGAGTCTCACCCTGTTGTGAGCTCAGATAGGGAAAGCATAAGAAGCAAAGCTAGCTTAATTTAAGCATTCATATGTGACTCTGGTACATAAGCATCAACTTATTTTGTGAGTCTCCAGTCTGAGCACCCTCATCCCCAGACTAGCACCACCAGCTGGGTTTTATTTGGGGTTGCCAGGCCACCCCTGAGCCTTCCCAGAGCAGATCCAGCCCATAAAAGTTTAATTTCTCCTTGAGTGTTTAATTCAAGGTGACACCTCCTAACATGTTGGTTCTCTGATCACCTTAAGTCACCCAGCTATCAGTGAGAAAGTGTCATCCCCTGCACAGCCCAGGGTGAGACTGACAGGTTATCTGTAGGCACTGTCCTCTCAGCTCCCACAAACCAAAGTTACCAGGACCTTCATGGGCATTGAAAGTTTTGGAGTGACGAGAAAGATTCCCATTCTATAGGAGCAGAAGATAAGAGCTATATGCTAAGGAGTGATGTCAGCTTGTGTTAGAGTCCCAGCCACTGTTCTGGTGTCCTTGGTATAATATGGCACTGGTATCTCTGTCAGCATCTCTGTTTTCTGTCACCATTCACAATCCGGGGCCTGTCTCCAGTTCTGACAATGTCTTTTCAGATCAGGTTAGTGCCAGCCCAGAGACCAAGTCAGCTTCCTAGCACACAGCCCCTTTGTTTGAATTCTGCCCTTTTGTCATTAATGCACTCAATGTCTATTTAAATCTGGCAGTGAGTGCAGTATCTGTTTTCCCATCAAGAGATTATTGACAATATTAATAACTCACGACTTTGCCTCATTTTCCAAGTGCTGACACTTAGCCATAGTCTCCTGCATTCATCAAACAGCCCCCTCTTGCCAGGATGTCTATAAGCAGTCTTGCTTCCAGGCCCAGAGAAATAGGGCAGGCCTGAAAAAGGAGTTTTATCAATGCCAACCAGAGGAGATGTGTGAGTGTGGCTCAGAATGCAGCCTCAGCCCATGTTCCAGGAACACTGTTTCCATCTGCTTGCATCAGGTGTAGAAACTCAGCATGGAGAAAGGTGGAGAGTAAAGTAGAATCCTTGGATGTGTGGGCAAGTTTACGGATGGACCGTGGTAGACCATGGTGTGTATGCAAATGACTGTCTTGTCACACAGTTTGTTCATGAGAAGGACTGTGCTCTTTATGATATCTGGCATTCTGATCCATTTCTTTTTTTGTAAAAATTCACGCTGTCTTGGTACTGCAGAAAGAAATTAACATCCTTTGGATCATCCCTCCAGATTTGTGAGAATTTGCTTGAATCAGCCAGATTTAAGGCAGTACCTAATGGGGTTTTCCATGCATCTGAGGCATGCCAAGTCAGGCCAGTAATGGAGGTAGAATGTGCTCAGCCCAGCCCATAGACCATCAGGGTTCTGGCATTGGTAATGATGTTGGTATAACTCTAGGCTCTACAAAATACAGTAAAGGGAACAGCTCTGGGCCAATAGCTGAAAGAATGGCTCACAAGAAAGATATGAGTGGAGTTTCACACAAACTCAGTATTTCCATGCACTAGACCAACACTGAAAATCAGAAACTGGGGAGTAGAGCATGGAGGGGCAGGAAAGCCTAGTCAGGCAGGAAGAATGGCCATCAACAAAGCTATCCATGGCAACACAGCAAGAAAAGAGCCAGGTCCCAAATGATGTCACCCTGTCTATCTTCTAAACCTGAGAGCACCTGGGATCTTTCAAGTTTGCCTCTAACTATTCAAAGCAGGGCACACCTATACGACCCTTAAAATTCTCTACAATTTATTTTAGTTCTTAATTAAGAACAACATTTAGGGGACAAGGAGGAGGAATGGTTGATAAAGTGCTTGCCATGCAAGCATGAGAACCTGAGTTTGATCCCCTTATATAAAAAGGCAGTATACAGCTGTGTACATCGGTACTCTCAAAGATGGGCTGAACAGAAGGAACATGGGAGCTTGCTGGCCAACCAGATAGCTGAATCCCTGCACTCAGGGCCAATAAGAAACAAATAATAATTTAAAAATGACAGACAACAATTGAGGAAGACAACTGATGTCAACCTGTGGCCTACACACACACACACACACACACACACACACACACACACACACACACACACACACGGAGAGAGAGAGAGAACACAAATTAAAGGGACAGAAAACATATACTCTACTAATATTTAATGTGAGGAATACAGCTAATCTCAAATCAACAAAGAATGATGTATATTGATATCACTCTACTGAACCGAGGAAATAAATATCCATGTGTAGAGGTAGCGATCATCACAGACAGGTTTGTGGCTCATGGATTAGTGTTTTATGGCTATTTCTTTTCTTTGCCTTCTGTGTACTTCATAGATTTAAGTCCCATTTATACTCAAACCGCTATGTGCAAGTGAATTTTAAGTTAGTTTTTCTAAAATTGGAAAGAAAAGAAGAGGTGGTAAAAAAACAATAAATATTTTCTTGGGAAAACGCTTTTTTTGTTCTTAATAATCTTATAGCATTTCCACAATGATTGTAGCCAATGTTCTGGGTATTTATTCTGTAATGTTGAGTATCAAATCTGAGACTTCCAAATTCTAGGCAAGCACTACTCCTACAAATAATAATTCCAGCCTTTGATTTTGTTTTTGAAACGAAGTCTCACTATGAAGCCAAGTTAGACTTGAACTCACCATCCCTCTACTCAATCCACCCAAGTACTAGGATTCTAGCATGGCCTGCATGCACAGAGCTTATGTGGGTATTTATAATATATAGAGACACGTTGATCGGGACACCTGTCTCTCTTCTAAGGCTGTGTTTCATAGTGAAGTATCCTACAATCTCCACAAATGACAGGAAAGTTTTCTAAGAAGCCACAAATTATATATGAAGTCGAACTAAAGATAAAAGTGCATTTTCACATGAGAAATGAGTCAGGGATACCTAATGTCAGCGGTACGTGTTATTTTCAGTACAGTGTTCAGTCTGCATGCCCACTCCCCTTTAATCACCCAGAGTGGGTTTGAAGTCCCCCGGGATTTGGAAAATTCTCCCTGGAAGTCAACAATATTGATTTCCAATAAAGGACTTCAAAATAGTTACACTCTGGGAAGATTTCCCTTCAGCTTCTACTTGAGCTGGATTCATCTGATTTAAACTTAATTTTCCATTCTTGGAAACAAGACTAAGGAAATCTGGAGAGGAGAGGGCTGTCCTATATTTCCAGGAAACCAAATTAGAAAAGTTCTTAAAATGAAGAAATCACACAAAAAGCTGTTTATTCCTAGGAACCTATACATAACAGTAACATTTTATTTCAAAAGTCACCTCTGAGGACAAGAAGGTACAGTCTTTGCCATCTGAGGATTAATCTGTTTCCTACTTGCTATCATGCTAGTGATCGTAGTGCCATGTCTGCTTAGTAACAGCTGAATTTCTGAACTATATGAATTATGCCAACAGTAATGATGTCTCTTTCTGTTTGTAGGTGTCCTGGGGAAAGGTCGCTATTTTTACTATGGAAGAAACTCAGAGGGTAATAGGTTCATCCGAGATGACCAGCTTTGAATGTAACCTCTACATGCCTTAGCTTATTTTGTGACAATAAAATGGAAAGGCAAGAAAAAACACAGCTCACATTGTGTCTCTCTAAGATGGCTTTCAGTGTCTTATTCGGACTTTGCCAGGCCTGTCAAGATCATCCACCTGCCTTAGACTGAGTGGTCACAGAGAGATTGACATGATTGCCCTTAAGCAGGTCTCATCCACCAGGGTGACAGACAGCAGTGGCAAAGCAGCAGGGCTGACAGCGTGAACACCATGATAGATTGTCTGGTCCCTTCACTGCTCACAGGGAGGCAGGGTCACACCTGGGGCCTCCTCAGGCATGCTCATTGGCTTCAGTATAGTGATAGAGACTCTCCCGAGCTTGCCTTCTAAGTCCTCTGAAATCACTGTGCTTTGGGTTTATTTTCAGTGGAGTATTCACTGGTACAGATGAAGGCAATTCCCTTTATCCCTTTAGCCTGCATAGTAGGCATTATATTTACCATGTCATAAGCATTGTCTTCTATCACTGGCAATTTGTTGTCATCATTCAAAGAACATAACTTCATAGCCAAGTCATCTTTTTATGTGTGGCTTTATAATACAATTCCTGACTTTCCTTACATCCCTGACTACAAAAGCATGTTAGTTCAAAATCTACTTGTCCTGAACATATCAGTCACAGAGTAAGCCATCTTTCCTGGCATAGAATTTGATGACACCACAAATTCTCCTTTTTTTCCCCTTATGCCTATAGCCATATTTACCCTACAGGCTGCATTGTTCCTTTGGATATGAGTTAAATGTAATGAGATAATGAAAGATGGTGTGATGGGCCAGGAGATTAGAAAACAAATGGAAGCTTGTAGAAAATACCTTGCTGCCCTCACAGGTTTGATAGAACACACACCTTTAAGGTTTCCTTTTTCTCTCAGAACCCCTCAGGACTCATATCCATAGCTGATGAGGCATTACTAGTTCTGTCTTTACTTTGGTTGTTTGCCAGCACTGGATCATAGGGAGAGCAGGTGCAACCATGCAAGACAAAAGGTTGTCATATTGTCTACCTTACAATTGTCTGGGCCAAACCATTCTAGAAGGTATATGAAAGATTTCTTACCTTTGGCACAATAGCATTTACCCTTTCTTCTTGTATTTATGTTTTATTCACTTCCCTGAGTCCCCTAGATAAGACAGTAAAGCTTGAAAGAGAATATCTCCAAGTCATGGATAGCAAGAGAGTTGCTAGTAGAGAGTCAGTCATCGAGGACTCCGATGCCCTGAGCTGCTGGAGAAGGACCTTCTCAGATCTAGTACGTTTACATAGCTTCTGCCCTACTGAGTTAACATAGTCTTGGAATAACATATCCAGCCTGGCAGGATTCCTGCATGGAGATTACACAACATCCATTCATCAGCTTTTGGGATCAGCTAACATTAAAGTCCTCAATAACTAGAGATTATACAAGCCACTAATAACCAGGGTTGAGTACCTTCTCTCTGTTTGATCTACACAACAGCACCAAGAGCTAATGGTTTCCATTAGTACCATCAGGTCTCACCTTGCCTCTCTGTTTAGCTGCATCAGAATGTTTGGTCCATTGCATATTATGGGAAGCAAGGCTCCTTGCAAGGGCAGAGAGGCTAGTCTGATGTCACATCCAATCTAACGGCACATATATCCCTGTCTTCATAAAAGGCTTTAACCCTGCCTCAAACAATAAAAAAGCACTTGTGAACTGACCACAGAATTTTTCCATCTTTATTTTTCTTACTTGTTTACTTTACTTAATGTCAGAACCATTTGTATCATGTGCAGGAATGTCTTCCTCAATGTGAGCTTTGGAGGCAAAAAAAAAAAAAAAAAAAAAAAAAAAGAAAAAAAAAAAGAAAAAAAAAAAAAAAAATTGAAGTGAGTTATTGGCCACACTGTTTCCTTCTCTTTGGGTTTTTTATTGTCTTCCAGAATGGTGTAATAACTTCAATTAAGATTAGCTTTAATTATAACTTATGTAAAGGCCATCATGGCAGTATATTTATCTTACTGATGGCATTACAGTGAGGTTTGTTTCTCTTAAGTGGGGATGATGATAATGAATTATTGTCGGGTTGTTTACAATTCCATTGTCTGTTGAGTAACATCTGCCCTTCTAGAACTGGACTGTGGTCTGAATTGGCAGGAGAGTTAGCACTGGGCTTTGTTTACTGAAAATCTGTAGGAATTTCCCAAGCCTTGTTTTTCAAAGTTGGAAATTACAGGGCAATAAATTCATGTTTGAAGTCCAAACATGTCTCATCTGCCCTGTTACACCTGTTTATCTTCCTCACTCTGCTCCATGCAGCCTGTTCTTTGGGGACCACTCTAGGACAACCCTTTCTCTCCTCTCCAGGCCACTGGTCTGAGTTCAGAGAACTGGAAGAAACATGAAATTCTGAAGCTGTCTGTTGCTTCAGCAAGTCTGGGAGACAATCTTTCTCCTAAGTAACATAACATTACAGAAGAATTTGTTCCTAGGGGGGTAATGTTTTAGATTGTGGGAAATCCTATTAAAAGTACTATTTGCTTTTACCTTTACCAGCCTCGCTCATAAACCCTCCATCTGTTTGCTGCTTTAAATAGAAGTACATTATAAAAGATCATTGCTTAATCAGGCTATACATCTCCATGTTGTATACTTCCACATATCCATGTGTATTAAGAAATAAAAGAAAGCAAACTACAGACTGAATGAAAGGTGTGGATGTGTGTGTGTGTGTAAACAAGCTGTATCTTCACCACTTCAAGAGACAACTTGCTCTTTCTAAGAAATAATCTGAATGACATTCTTATTTATTTTGTAGAACAAAAACAACTTACATCTAGAGGGCTATTTCTGTCATAACTGTAACATGACTCAGAACTTTCTACTTTTAAGGGCAACCTACAACAGATATATGTCACTGCCTGATGCCCAAGGAAGATGCTCAGGGCTCACTGCTACTCTTCTTTGTTGCCCACCTGCTACAGTTTATCCAATGAGACCTGTACTTCCTGAATTTTCCAGTTTTCTTTCCAAAAAGCCACCTTCCATAAAGAAGGGTGTTACCATTACTTGACTTGTGTGGCTACAGTATTATAATCTATTCTGAGTAAGAAAGGAAAAGAAACCCAAATCACGAAGCATGCCAATCATTTGTTTGTGTGAAAACCAGATCATTGAATCTTGGCATAATACCCTGCTGTTACTTATGTTGCTTCTGCTTCTGTGTTCATTTTTTACATATTTTATTGGGTTTTTCTTTAGTATGAGTGCACACACATGCATGTGCTTCATGCCAATTTTGTGACTGAAAGTCAATGAAAGTCAAAAAACAATTTGCTAGAATCAGGTCTCTCCTACTGTGTGGGACTTGGAGATGAACTCAGGTTGTCATGCTAGTGGCAGGCATCTTATCTATTATAGGGTAATAAATTCATGTTTGAAGTCCACCGAACCACCTTTCCAAAAGCATTTATTTCAATATTTGAAGAATACCACAACATAGGCACCTCTCCAAAATCATTGTTTTTTCTAAAAGTTTCTCTGAAACTTCCCAGTATTTGTGGTGCTCCATTAGATAATAATAATACAAACATCATCTGGTTACTCTGTTGTAGAATATTAATAAATTGTGTCATTTGTAAACATTAACACATCAGTATGTGAACATTTTTCTGAAGTAGATCAGGTTGTGACTCAGAGATAAACCAACTCAGGAAACAGTTATGCTAGGAAATAGGGGTTATGTCTTATATGGATATAGTGGGAAGTTATGGGACAAGGTGATATGAATGGCAATAAGTAGGATTATGCCAAGGGAGAGCAGAAAGTAGTCCAGATGTAGAATCTTAGTGGAGAAGTGTAGGCTCAGAACTGAGAAGAAGAAAGACAAATTTTACCAACCCAAAGAGTTTCCCATGGAGGAACATCCCTCTACAAAATGAAGTCATGTTTGATATCATCGGATGAACTCAAGTTTCTCCACCTGTGATGATGTATTTGGTGCCACAAGGACACATGTGCCTATGTATGATGGCACATGGGGCCACACCTGACTGATTCTAATTTGTGTGGTAGGCTCACAATACCTAGGATGGTAATCCTAGTTAAGTTTCCCTAGACAAGCTAAAAGTGATAGAAAACAGTGTCTGGACAGGAAAATGAGAAAGACTTAAGTGAGTCTTCAAAATCTCATTAGGTTCAGAGGTAGATGGATACCTAGATAAAGATGCCACAAAAATGGACAGTTATGACAACAGGTGAAGACAACTATGTGGGCAAAGATGCTGATAATAGATTTGACTACCTCTTGGTCCCAGATGGAAAAATTACTTCATAGAGAACACATAAGATATTTAAACTCATTTGTGGATAACCAAAATTAACATGCAGAACACTCTAGAAAGTATTTCTTGTCATATCAGTTACTCAATGTGGCCAACATTTTTTTTTTTTTTTGGACGGATGAGGGTTCATCCAGTCCTAAAGGATCCCCTGGCCTCCACATGCGATTTACATGTGTTCATATAGGCATACACACATATAGATAAAGGTAAATACATATTTTAAAATTTAGGAATGGTTTGGATTTTGTTGAGGAGAACTTTCTTTAGACCTAATTTTTCAATTTGGGTACTTATAATGAGAGAAGCAATACCCTAGTGAAGCAATACCCTAGTGGTGGGCTCATCTGCAGCTAGTAAATTACAGCAGGCATGAAGTATCAAAATAACAAAAAATGAATATACATTACTTATTTACAAGGATTAGACCTATTATACTATAATTTAAATAAAATATTACTTTTGATTCAACTTAAAGCCAGATAAAAATGAGTTTAACATTTAGATACAGGTTTTTATTTTATGCTCTTTCTTAACTTAATGGAGTCCTTTTCTTGGAAAAAATGGCACTCTGATTTTCATCACATAGGAAGGTTTATTTTTTAAGATTATGACAATAATGAAAGAATGGTGTTTTTTTTCCTGCATTATACTATAATTTAATTAAGAGAAAGCAGTAACAACTACAGAGTCTCCTAAAATATGTACTTACTGCTTTGTCAAAAAATAGAAAGTTATCAAGTCCATAAAAGTCAGAAGGAGAATGGAGACAGAGAGAAGGAAAGAGAGATGTTGCAAGATTTTTGTTACTTTTGCTTATAATAATTTCCTAACTTTGCCCTGGATTCCAAAATAAATTTGCATTTATTGCTGTTATCACATTGCATAGAAACACATGCCCACTTCATACTCAACACGTTCATATCTCCTTGAAGCCTTTATTTTCTAAGAATTGACAAGCTATATTTTACAACTTTCTCAAACCCTGGTGCCATGTTGTCATGGTGTTTCTGTTTTCTTCCTTTTAGACTTTCAATTGGAACATGTATGACTACAGCACAGGTTTTCTATTTTCAAGTTTTATTAAGATATAGTGACTATGAAATGCTGATAAATAGCATATGTGCTGCTAGGACATACTGGAAATAGCTTTAATATTATGAAAGATGGCTCATGTTTCCTTACATAATATCCATATTTCTATATCCATTCCCTATATTCACCTTTCCCTGTTTACATATAAAGGCTGTCTTTGCCCAGACAGCGCCATGCAATGAAGTTACTTAAACACAACAAATGGAGGAAAACCTTTGAATGAAAAAAGTCTCATCCTTCTGCTCTTTAAAGACTGTGCTTGTGCTGAGCAGTGGTGTCACACACCTTTAAGCCCAGCACTCTGGAGGCAGAGGCAGGATGATCTCTGTGAGTTCAAGGACAGCCTGGTCTACAAAGTGAGTTCAGGACAGCCAGGACTGTTTCACAGAGAAACCCTGTCCTGGAAAAAAAAAAGACGATTTTAATTAGTAAAAATGCTCCACTTTCAAAGCAATTACAGCAGAGTGTGAAAGTGTCTATTTAATTTGTTTCAAGAACAACCAGAAACTCCAGAAAGTCTAAACATGGGATGATGATGGTGACTATGAAAATTACCATCATGAGTCACTGGAGATAAGACAAAGTGGGTGTAATTACTGCTTAAAAACTGTATAAAGTAGAAATTCAGCCCAATCTAGGGGCAAGGCTTTATAGAGTCAAATTTATAAATATTTGAATGTATGATTTATAAACATGGCATATAGTAGGCTAGTTTTGTGTATGGACACTTTCAGTGGGTAGTATTCTTGCCCCCTTCCTCTAGTTCATCCATGTATATTTACATAGTATGAGTAGTTTCTGCTGTTGTTATTTTGCATTACTAACATTCAGTCAAGCACCACATCTGCAAATTTTATTGAAAAATACTGATAGACAGCATATGTGCTTCTAGGACATACTAGAAGTAGCTTTAATATTATATTCTGCTGTCATTTGCATAGAAGACTAAGAATGAAAAGGAGTTCTGAATAGTTACAAACCAGCAAATGAATTTATTTCTGACTCACATTCATCACTGATGACTGGTTCCTATAAAATACTTAGTAACTAATTCTGTCTCCCAGATTATCCTTTCTGGTTTTGAAACATCCTTAAAAACTAGTAACTAGTACTCTGTTTCTGTAAAGGTCTACACTCCTATTCATCCCATAAGTATTTATTGGGACATTATGAGGAAACATTTGCTGTCATGAGAATTTCTGATGGTGACTCTGATCAGGTTACTCCTCCCAACACCTGTGTACTGCATCTACCTGTGCTACACCTCTCTCATGTGGCTTCTGAAGTTAAAAGGGCTCTCTAATTCTTCCATTAGATGCAGAATCAAAGTATGGATTTGTGTCAAAAACATACATTTGCTGTGCTCAATTAGAAACAATGCCAATTCAGTCTACCAAATTGATAATTTAAAGAGAAAGCCATTTGCTATTAAAAATGAAAAGAATGGTAGTAAAGAGTGTGCAAATCTTAACATGGAACGCACGCACGCACACACACACACACACACACACACACACACACACACACGTTAAAGAAAAAGATATTGATGAAATAACCAACAAAGAATTAAAAAGAATTAAATTAGTATGATTCAATGGAACTAGAAATACAATTCAAGATATAAACAAGAAATTAAACAAGCTTGGAAAATATCAAACACAACTCTTAGAAATGAATTCATTCAGATAAAAATATAGAAAGCCTCAGCAGTATACTAGAGCAAGCAGAAAAATTCATTTGAAACATCCCAATAATTTTTTTAATGAAAAAAAAAAAGATCAGCCTCTGAGATGTAACTAGTACTAAACTTACATGAGTACATTAATGTAAAAGGAAGGGGAAATCATAGAAAACGTACTCAATGAAATAATACCTGAAAAACTTCTCTTAACTTGAGATAAATCGACTGGGTACAGAAGTTGCAAAGCATATTTAAAGGACACATGTAGAAAAGATCTTCTGAAGGCACACTAGAGTCAAAAATCTCTAAAGTCCGAGACAAAGAGAACAATATACAAACAAAATGAAAAAAAGGTTCTCAGTCACATTTAAAGTAATCTCCACTAGACTAACAATAGAGTTCTCAGTAAAGAGTTTATAGATCATAATGAAATGATTTGACTTACTCCAAAGAAGGACAAGCAAAACTGAAGGAATTAATCACCATATCAGCTTATAAAAGAATCTTAATAGAACTCTATGACTAGAAACAGAAGTTGTAATCTTGAATAATTGCAAGAAGATACACAGAGATAAATGGATAAAACACAATTCTAGGAATAAAAATTTAAATATCAATAGTAGCCTTGACTGTAAATGAACAAAATTTCTTAATTAAAAAATGGAGACTTTTAACTGACTATAATACACAACCCAATAATATGCTGTCTACAAGAAACTCACTTCAGGGATCCTGAAAAAACAAAAGAATAGAAAGAATATATTTGGTACAAATGGGAATTATAAATTAGCAGGAAGGCTGATACCTACATCAGACAAATTTAAGACAAATCCTGTATAAAGGAAAAGATCACTTTATGATGAATTATAAATATATATGTACCTATAGCTATACTACCTAGTATTATAAAATAAATATTCTATTTAAAAGTATATGTAAGCTTCATATAGTGATAGTGGGGAATCCAATGCCCTACTTTCAACAATAGTCAGATCATCCAGACAAAAATCCAATAATCAAGAAAATCAGAGTGAAAAAGTATACACTACCAAATGGACAAAACAGACATATGAAGAACACTGTATACAATACCTGAATATACTGATTGTTCTCCATAAGCAAATGGCATGATTCTCAAAAGCAGACCTCATATTAAACCACAAAACAAGTCTCAACAAAGTCCAAAATCAAACCACAGAATGCATTGTTTCTCATCACAATGAATAAAACAAAAGATTAACAACCAAAGAAAACTTTAGGAATTAGGCAAATTGATAGAAAACACATGAATATTGGGTCACAGAAGAAATCAGAGAGAAATTTAAACATTTCACAAAGCAAATGAAAATGAGAATACAATATATCAAAACTTAAAGGATACAGCAGCAGAAGTACTAAGTGGGAAGTCTATAGCAATAAGCACATATATTAAAAAAGATTTAAAGTAAACAACATAATAATGTATCTTAAATATTTAAAGAAGGAATAAAAAGTCAAATCCAAAATTAGCAAAAGAAATGGCAAGGATCAAAGCATGAATAAATGAACTAGATACAAAAAACCAAAACCAAAACAAAACAAGACTAATGAAATAGAGAATCGTTTTGTAGAAAAGATAAATAAAATTGGCAAAACTTTGCCTGCACTAATCAAAAACAAAAACCTCAGAATACCATTGAGGCTGGGAATATAGACACTTGCTTCACACCTTATGCACAGGGCCCTAGGCAAACATCCAAGTAAAATCAAAGGTTGAAAAAAAAGGGGGACAGTATAACTGAAATATGTATTATGCCATGTAAATACAAAGTATTATTAGAGAATAGTATAAGTTACTGTACATCAACAAATTGTAAAAGCCACTGGAGTGATGGAAAGTATCTGGACAAACATAATCTACTGAAATTGAATGGAAAAGGCAAAAACAATGTGAACATATTAATAATGAGATTGTATCAGTAATAAATAGGCTTCAAAAAAAAAAACACTGTATTAAGTGGATTCCTAATGAATTTGATCAAATGTTGAACAAAGCAGTAACCTAAATCTCAAATTAATCAAATAAATTGATAAAGAAGATAAATTTCCAAATTCATTCTATGGGACCATCTATTCCTTATAGCCAGACAAGGGCACAAAACAACACAAACCAAAACCTCTATTGAACACAGACACAAAAATTAAAACCAAAATACCAGCAATTGAACCTAACAGTACATCAAAGATATCAATTAATTAGTTAATTAATTAATCAAGTAGGATTTATTCAAGGAATGCAAGGATAGGTCAATATAATCAAGTCAACAGACATTATTTACATACACACACATACATCAGTATGGTGAAAGCTAGAACACCTGTGTTTATGTTACTAGACACAGAGACTACATTCCAAAAAGTTAACATTTCTGCACTTAAAAACCCTAAATTTTACATAGAGGATATATATTGTATGCATATCAACATAATACAGTCTATTGTGACAAATCTCATCTTGACATCAAACCAAATGGGAGAAACTGAATGAATGTAAGGATGTCTACTCTCACTGCTCCTATTTAATTTTGTGATGAAGGTTTCAACCAGTGCAATTAGCAATTAGAGGGAGGGGAGGCATACAACTAGTGTCAATGTAAAACAATTAGTTTCTGCATGTATTATGATTCTATCCATAGAAAATGTTGTTCAAATAACCATTACACATGGTAACAAATCTCCCCCTTCTCTCTCTCTCTCTCTCTCTCTCTCTCTCTCTCTCTCTCTCTCTCTCTCACACACACACACACACACACACACACACAGAGATATACACAGAGACAGATGACAGGAATAGAGATGGGGCAGAAAAAGACCCAAAAATTCAGTAATGTAGCAAGACACACTACACAATATTGTACAAGAGTCAATAGCATCTTACACACTGATAATGAATGAATGTGCTGACAAAAACCTATAAAAGCAGTTCACAAAAATCTATCCCCCAAGATAACCTGAGAATAAGTTTAATCAAGGAAATGAAAGTTACCTACACTAAAAACAATAAAATACTGATGAAAAACTTAAGCATGATATAAAGAAATGGAAAACAACTTCCCATGATTATAGATTAGAAGAATTAATTATGTTAAAATATCCATCCTGAATTAGGTAACCTAGTCACAAAAAGAGAACATGATAGGTACTCACTCATATATGAATTTTAGATATAGAGGAAAGAATCACCAGCCTATAATTCCCACCACCAGATAAACTAGGATATAAGGAGGATTCTAAGAGATTCATATAAGGTCCCTCACAGAAGGGGAAAGGGACAAGATCTCCTAAGCATATTGTAAGTGGGGGGGGGGGCAGTGAATGGAGAGGGAACTAGGAGAAAGAGAAGGGTAGGTGATGAAAGCATGTGAGACTAGGAAGATTGAGTCAGGAGAGGTATAGATGTGAGAAAAGAGACAGAGACAGAGAGAGAGAGAGAGAGAGAGAGAGAGAGAGAGAGAGAGAGAGAGAGAGAGGAGAGACCATAAAAGAAGGGGGCATTATAGGTTTGAAGAGTAAACAGACTCTAGAGCAATGTGCGGAGATCTACAAGACTGACCCCAACAAACACTTTGAGCAACAGTGGAAAGGCTACCATAAATGCCCTTCCCTGATAATGAGGATGACGACTAACTTATCCACCATCATAGAGCCCTCATCTAGTTGCTGATATAAACAGAAGCAAACACCCACAACTAAACACTGAGCCGAACTGCAATCCAGATGCAGAGAAGGAGGACAAGACCAGGCTACAGAAACCCACAGAGACAGCTGACCTGAACAAGGAGGAGCTAATGGGCCCCCTAGACTGATAGCTAGAAAACCAGCATTGGACTGACTCAGACCCCTGAACATGGGTCTCAGTTAGAAGACCTTGGTATTCTAAGGGACCTCGGACAGTGGAACCAGGATGTATCCCTGGTACACAAAAGGACTTTGGGAGCACATTCCCCATGGAGGAATACTCCCTTAACCTAGAGGCAGGAGAGAAGTCCTAGTCCCTACTCCAAATGATTTTAGAGATTTAGATGACCCCTGCTGGAAGGCATCATCCTACATGTAGAGTGTTGGGGGGATGGAAGGGGAGGGTGGTCAGGGGGTCATAGGAAGGTGGGAGAGAGGAAAAGAGGGAGGGAGATATATAAAATAAAAAAATAATAAAATAAAATAAAAAATTAAAAAATTAAAAAACAAAAACCTTCCATTCCACACCAATAGTTTACATACTCAATATAATCCTCACTAAAATACCAATACTATCCTTCACAGAACTAGGCAAAACAAAAAATTCCTAAAATGCCACAGAAGCAACAATGAACCCCACATAACTAAGGTGGTTTTCAGCAAAAAGAACAAAGCTGAAATTGTTTTCTAGACATACTGTAGAGCAATAGTTTTTTAAAAAAGGAAAAGAACAACAAAAATCCACAGCATGGTAATAGTTTAAAACCAGACACATAGAAGAATTAGACATACTGGAGACTCCAAAAATAAATTCATGTATCTATAGCTAACTGATTCTTCACAAAGGAATCAATTCAAACACTGGAGAAAAGACAGCCTCGTCAATAAATGGTGGTGGAGATATGGATGCTTATATGCAGAAGACTGAAAATAGATCCACATCTCTCATCCTGTATTTAGATTTACTTAAAAAAAAAAAAGGAAGACCTGTAACTGTGGGATATGTAGTAGAAGAAAACAGGGGAAATACTTCAGGAATAGGAGCAGCAAAAACAAAACAAAACAAATGTGTCCATGACTCCAAAGTCACAGATGATAAGAGCAAAAGAAGACATGATTGCATCAAACTAAAAACTGTGTACAGCCAAGGAAAGGGATTGTCCCAGTTAGTTCTAAGTGCATCTAGGAAAAAGGACTCTTGGTTGAAGAAATTCCTGGTCAGATTGGCTAGTAAGCCTGTCTGCAAGACATCGTCCCGCTTTCTAATTGGCACAGAAGTGGCTCCAGCCCACTGTCTGTGACCATCTCTAGGCATGTGGGCCTGAGGTAGAAAATAAAGATAGCTAAGTAGTGGTCAGTCAGCAGATTTCCTCTTTCTGCTGCAGTTCCTGCTTCAGTTCCTACGCAGACTTCCCTCACTGGGGACCTGGAAGTGTAAACTGAATAAATCCAGCCTTTTCCTCCCCTACATTGCATTGAGTTAGTTGTAGTGACCTATCATCAGCCACAACAAAGCAAATTTCAACTGAGTTTATACATACATACATATATATATATATATATATATATATATATATATATATATGATCTACTCTTATTGTGGAGAGACATAAAAAGGAAATGGGTGGACTACCAAACATGAAGCTGCATATCTATGATTAGTATAACTGTTGTTCTTTTGCTGCAGCTATTGCCTATGAAACACAAACAGGAGACTCAGCGCCCACGTGGAGTTTATTGAGAGAGGGAGAGAAAGGGGGTAGCTGGTGGCCAACCAAAAGCAGAAGAGAGAGAGAGAGAGAGAGAGAGAGAGAGAGAGAGAGAGAAGAAAGAGAGAGTGAGAGAGAGAGAGAGAGCAAGAGAGAGGCACTTGGCACGCTTTTAAAAATGAAACTTGAGCATGCATAACTGAGCGGGGTCAGCAGACTGCTGGTTCCCAACAACTGTGGAGGACCCAACCCAACAACTGTGGAGGACCTGGGGGTGGCTGCCCATGCTGCCAGCTAGTGAGTCCCTGTTATTCTCTAATCATTCAGGTAAAAGTGTATGCTTCTTAAGAACTCTGATGCTTTTGAAGACTGATAGCTTTGTCAGCTTAAAGCAGCAGCCAAGGCTACAATTGTTACAAAACAGATTTCAAAAACGGGTATTTTAAAGTTGCTACTGTTTATAGTCTTAACATTAATCAATAAAGTTTTAATAAACTACCAATCCAATTCTGAGGGAGTACTAAACACCATACTATGACACTACACAATCATAACTGTAACTATAAGCTCACAATTAAGGTGCTTTTCATTGTGCTAAAAAAATCTGCCAGTTTTATGTGTTAATTCTTTCAGCCAAATCATTTCTAACATGAGTATGCTGATAAAGTGTCTAATATTTATGTTTCCTAAACCCAACGGATTCTTTAGGTTCCAGGGAGCTGAATTGGATCCATTTACAGGTCAAATTCACTCCAAATAATTATTACTCAACTTTTTCCTGGCCTTGGGACTTCCTAGCCTTGCCTTAGGACACCTTGGGAGCCCCTCCCCCACCCTACACTTCTCCCATTAAGTACTTGGACCTAATCAAAAAAAAAAAAAACCTAACCTTGTCATCTGCTCTGCTAACATCTTGCCAGGTCTCAAAGAGACACCAGAGCTCCATACAGTCAGGACTGCCATGAAACAACCAGCTACCAGGAGGACTTGGCAGCACCTTCCTCCAGCTTTCTCATTCTCCCAAAGATGATGACTGCCCCAAGTCAGCAGGAAGCAGTCTTGAGAACTCAACTTCCTTATTCCCTAACCTGCCACACTCAACCCCCACCTTTTTAATAACAATAAGAGGTGGGAATGTTGGGAACCAGCAGTCTGCTGACCCCGCCCCTGACAATGGGCTGGACACTCATGGTCATGTCTTTTCTACCTCATGACTTACCTGGCTGCCAGGGGACTCAGTTACGCCAGGGGACTCAGTTACGCATGCACAAGCCCCCCTTTTTAAAGCAAGCTCACCCCTCTCTCTCTGGCCTTCTCTCTTTGGCCTTCTCTCTCTTGCCTTCTCTCTCTCTGTTCTTTCTTCTCTCTCTCTCTCCCCTGTTTCCGGTTGGCCACCAGCTAACCCCCTTTCTCTCCCCTCTCTCATAAAACTCCATGTGGGGGCTGAGTCTCATGTTTGTGTTTCATAGGCAATAGTTGTATCAAAAGAACAACAATAACACTAGTCACAACAAATGAGACATGGGATCAACTAGATATTTGATAACAGATAAGAAATGAAGTATACAAAATCATATTTTTATGAAATGGACAGAATTGGAGGTAATTACACTAAATAAAATAAACCAGATACAAAAATGTTCTCTATTATATGTGGAAGACAGCAAAAGTTGATCCAAATACAATACAGTGGTTATTTTACAATGAAGTGAAGACTGAGGGGGTTGGGGTAGATGGATATTGGACAATGGGACCACAATCTAGCTAGAAGTTGCAAGTCTTGGTATTCCTAAGCACTGCAGGGTAACTATACTTCACAACAGCTTGTTAAATATTTTATAAAGGTCTAGAAAAGAAGAGTTCAATGAATCCCAATGTAATAAAATAGACGACAATGTTATTTTCCCTGACATCTGCAGTCAGAGTGTACAAGTGTTGAAGTGTCATGTAGCCCATAAATATGTGTGATTGAAAAGATAAATGCATTGTGCTATTCTACAGCACTCTATTAGACTCTATTTGCAAAAACCAAATAACAAAAATCTCTGTTTAATCAAAGGAACCTTCAGTAGGAAACTCACTGTGCTTTTTCTTCACCCTGGATCAAGTAAAGACAATCAATCTGCTTCAGAACAAAGAGGAACTGTGAGGCAATAAACTGAATTGAGACTGAAGCAGAAGAGGAAAATGAGTGGCAAGAAGGAGCAGCAATAGATGCTATGTAACTTGACAATGGGTAGACAAGAGGGACACTTGTCGGGTACAGTGGCTCCATGAGGGCTGTTTTTCAGTCATTTCCCAAACAGCCAGCAGTCTGTGTGGACTGGCTCACAGCACACCTAACAGACAGGAGCTCATAGGTGTGCTTAGATGGGAGTTCCTCTCCTTCAATGAAACAGGGAATCAAAAGTCAGGCTCAAATGTGACTTTATATTATGAACTATTATATGATATGTATGTGTATGATCAGGGGAATATTTTAGGAGAAATAAAAAACAAAATATTATTTATAAAATTCACTCTTTTCAAAAATTACCCTGTTTATCTTGGTCAAGGGTCAGAGCTCTTTCCCACTGCAAGAGCTCCATGAGAAGCAGTCCCTGCTTTTAAAAGCCATACAAGCCATACATTTTTCTGATGATGAAGATGTTGCTCAAAATAGTTTTGGGACCAACTGTAAAAAGTATGAAATAAATGAATAAACAAACACTAGTAAAGGTGGCTGTATCAGTAAAGTACTTGCTCAAAAAATAAGAATACCTGAGTTTAGTTCCCAGAATCCAGGTAAAAACGATGGACACAGCAATGTGTGGTTGTAATACCAGCGATGGGGAGGAGACCAGGGGTGTCTGAGGGGCTTTGTCCAGGCAGCCTAACCTAATTGGTGAATACCAGGTTCCAATGACAGACGCTGTCTCAAATCATATAGTGAACACCACTTAAGAAAGAGTTACCAGAGGTTTACCTTTGGAATCAACATCACACATGCACATACAAGCTGGTACATGAACACACACACACACACACACACACACACACACACACACACACACACACACACACCTTTTTATATCTTAAAATCTTTAACAAATCTTTGGTAAAATGAAGCTTACTATTAAGAAAGGAATAAAACAGCATAATTAACCTTACCTCCTATTATATGTATTGGAAATACATTGCAAACATGAATAACCCCATATAGTCATTATATAAATCTAGGATATATTCAGGTTAGAAATATTTTCCAACTTGTCTGAAGACTTTACAGGAGTACTCAGGCATAGTGTAATGAAAAAAATCCACCTCTTGGAAACCTCACATTCTAATCTCTGCCATTCAGTCAAGTTCAATTTTGTTAGTTATGTTAGATATTTAGAAAAGCCCCATTTGTCATGTTTTCACTCATGGATTTTCTTCTACTCTATATTCTCATAACTAGAAAGTAACTAACTCACAGAAATCCACCTGCCTCAGCCTCCTATGTGCTGCACCACACCCATTGGCATTCTTTATCTTGCTGATGGAGAGTTTTGGTGCTCACATACAGGATAAGAGGCCAATTTTAAGTTTGTTTGAGTCCAGCCTGTTTTGCATAGGAAGCTCCAGGCCACCAAAGATACAACCAGAGACCCTGCCTCAAAAATAAAAGTTAAAAACAAAATACTATCAATACAGCATTTTCTAAAATTCAAAGTTAATGAGTTAATGGAAAAAAAAAAGATTAAAAACTTTTTGGGGGGGTCTTTGCTTTATCTGATAGGGCTCACTACAGCGCTCATCATTTGGTTCTATCCTTTTCAAAGTATGAAAACCAGGGCTGGAGATCTGGCTCTGTTGATAAATTATGTGTTGTGTTGTGTTGTGTGAGCATGAAGGCCTGATATCAGATCCTCAATACTCATGCAAAGCCAACACAGCAGCACACTCATCTGTAACCCAGCACGTGGTGGTCGCAAGAGAGTCAAAGGTGGATCCTGGAGTTCATTGGCAGCCTAGCTGAGGCAGTGAAATACATATCTCAAGAGCTACGATGGCCAGGGACAGTGGAAGACATCTGATGCCAACCTCTGGCTTCTATACACACACACACACACACACACACACATCAAAACCAGAACTTCACATTCTGTGTCTCAATTTTCTACTTAAACCTATACTTGCAAATTTAAACAAACAAACAAAAAACATGAAAATGTTATTGCTAATCACTCGGAACCCCCTACGTCTAGGTTTTTGGCTTGTTTTTCTTTCCACTTTAGCTATTCTCTCTATTTTACTTTCAGCCATTTTTCATATATTTCTTTGGGCTCTTGTTACACTCCCCAGGATTTTTACCTACCTGTCTGCCTGTCTGTCTATTTTCCTGCCCATCTGTCTATCAGTGTGTGTGTGTGTGTGTGTGTGTGTGTGTGTGTGTGTGTGTGTGTGTATGTGTATGTGTGTGTGTGTGTGTGTGTGTGTGAGGGCTGAAGTCAACTTGGTTGTCATCCTCACCCACTCTCCAGATCATTCATTAGGTTTTCTTTGTCTGCAGTCCTGGGGGCTTGAACTCATGGCTTTGGGATACTAGTCAAATGCTCCACTGCTTAACCAGCCCCAGCCCTCCACCTTAATTTTTGAGACAGGGCTTCTCACTGAGCATTTTGCTCCTGGGATCCCCCATGTCTACCTTTACAGTGTGGTCACAACCCACTTTTGTTGTTGCATGGTAAGGATCAGACTTAGTTAATTGTGTTTGCTCTGCAGGCACTTAGCTGAGTCATCCCCTCTGTCCCTGTGTTCCTATCTTCTGATGACCACAATTACATTGGATAATAAATTCCATGTGGAAACAAATTCCTGATGTGGGATGTTTTTCTGTGTATGTTTCACATATTGGTTGGTGAATAAGACACTGACTGGCCAGTAGCCAGGCAGGAAGTATAGGCAGGGCTACCAGATGAGGAGAAGGAGGGGAGGAGACTAGAGAGAGCAGCCTCCACAGAGATGCCATGCTGCTGAAGGAGTAACATGCTGGATTATGGGGAAGCCACAGCCTCATGGCAATACAAAGATTAATAGAAATGGCTTAATAATTAAGACAGAGCTAGCCAATAAGAAGCCTGAGCTGTTGGCCAACAGTTTCTAATTAATAAAAGTCTCTGTGCATACTTATTTGGGCCTGAAGGGCAGAGGGTCCATGCAGAACAGAAACTTTCATGTACAAATTCTGTTGTAGTCCAAACCCTCACTATAGCACACCTCTTGGGAAGAGTGTTAGAGGATTTGCCCATCACTTCTGCCACATACACAAAGATCCAGCAGCTTTAACTGAAAGCCAGATTCCCTAAACTGTGACTTACCCCAGGTTCTCAAAGGAAGACTGCATTTGTCCTATTTTTATATAAACCGTTAAAACTGGTCCTGATGCTCTTAGGTTTTCTTGTGTATGCAGCTTCCTTCCTCTATGGTATTTGGCAGAAATAAGAAAGACTAGAATCTTCTACTTATTTATGCTTTGATTTGAGAAGAAAAAAAGCCCTCATTTGTTTACCAGTACTCCTCAAAAAAAAAAGCATTCCTTCCCCTCATGTGGGAACTGGGAATGAGTGAGGGAGGAAGGCATTCTATATATATATGTATGTATGTATGTATATATATATATATATATATACATACAGATGTGGCAGCATACGTACATGTGAGTGTGTATGTTCACATTATTAGTGTTTTTAAATAGGCCTTATTTTTAAGGCAGTTTTAGGTTTAGAGCAAGACTGAGGAGAAAGTCCAGTCTTCCCACTGGCCTTCTGTCTGTATAAATGGATACCTGGAGAATTCTTTTACTTCTTCATCTCCTGAAGAACAATGGATGGTGTAATGTCACTGAAAGAAACACTAAGTAGAGTGTAGAGAAATGGCTTGGTAGGTAAGAACACTTGGTGCACACGAATGAGGACCTAAGTTTGGATCCCAGAAATCCTGGGGAAAGATTAAAAGAGATAAAAGAGAGGACCAGGTGTTACCTACGTATTCACCTTTAACCCCAGCAGTATGGGAGACACAGGAGACCCCTGGGCCTTGCTGGCTGAAGCCTAGTTCCAGGGTTAGTGTCTTTAGGACAGATGTAAAAGTTCGGTTGAGCAGAATACCAGATCTCTTTACACACACATACATAAGTACAGACCATAAGGCAAGGATTAAAAGTTCTCTTTCTCTTTTACCCTGCAAGAATGGAGATGGTTTTCATGAAGTTTGAAAATCAACCTGAATGATGAGTAGCCCAAGTTGGTGGTTACATTGAATTTCAATAAGAAATGCATTAATATTTTCAAATACACTTAAATTTTCAAATATTGTTAATGTATATTAGTAGCACTTAAACTTGTGAAATTATTAAAGAATAAAATTACAGACTCTTGGGACTCCCTGAATTATTTGGATCCTAAATCTTGGCTTTAATATGTGAACAAACATCTTCTATGGGTTTCCAGTTTACCTCCTAATGTCATTTACTGTCTTTGGGGGCTTATTTATAATTTTTATAGGATCAAATTTCTTAAATTTTATGATATATGAATTAGTGTGGTTTGGGACAGTGATATATCTTAAGACCTTCAATACCGTCAAATCATGGGAATTCCATATGTTTTGGAGCACTATAAAATTTTGCCTTGCAAATGCAGAGTTTGGCATATGGAATTTCCTGCACGGTGTATTGGTTTAGAAGCAAACTGTGTGACTACAGTCACACAGCTACATATAGCTGTTGTAGTCTATCTTTTGTTTTCTCAGCTTTTTCACTGCCCTTTTTGTCATTCAAGTTGGTATATACGCGTGGGATTATGTCTGGACTCTCCATTTTCTTCACTTTGTACGTTGTTTAACAGTACCCTATTCTAATTCATATGATTATACAAGGTGTTTAAAAAAAAAAAAAAAACTCTCTCCTATTCTTTCTTTCTGCCATCAACTGTTTTGAAGGATTATTTATACAATATAATCATAAATGTGCTCATATTTACACAGACTCTATGTCATGTATATTACAACCAAGAAGGAGGGAAAAATGATCCTAAATTTATAGAAGACCATGTTTGCAGAGGAGAATGGATAAACAAACTGGTATTTTTTAATGCAGTGATACTATTCTTTAAAAAAATAAAAAGAAAGAAAAAGAAGAGGGGGGAGGGAGGGAAGGAGGGAGAGGAAACTGGGATCGACATGTAAAATAATAAAAAAAAAAAAAAAAAACGCTTTGACTCCAAAATTTAAGTTGAAGAACAAGTTACTGGGGAAAAGTATTTCTATTTTTGTTTCCACAGAAAATGAAAAGATGTGGATTCCTTCCAGACTAATGTGGTTTGATCACACCAGACCGCCTGAAACAGAGTACAAGCTGATCCTACATTCCAAACAGCTGGACAAAACAGCCCTACAGACTACAGCTAGGATATCTGAATCTTCTTCGAATCCCCCAAGACAGCGCCCCTTACCAGCAGGAAGTAGTTTGGAAAGAACGACGCCCAAATTCCCAAATATTGTGTATAAATGTTTGTTTTCATTTAATTGGACTTTGTTATATAAAATTAAATAAAAAATACTCTATATGCATAAAAAAAAAGAAAAAAGAAAAAGAAGAAAAAGAGGGAACGAGGAAGGAGTCAATGTGTGTGAATTCAGGAAAATGCTGAACACAGGTTATTTTGACAACTGACTTAAGAAAGCACTGATCTGATGCGTGTGTGAGACTAACAGGTTCTCACAAGAGTGAATGCTGGATAAAGGCAGTGAAAGGCTTTCAAAATGAAAATTCTTTACAACTTTAAATTCTATACTTTGCTAAAATACAAATCACATGGGAGATGAAAACCCAGGTATTTTTACATCAGAAAGAGGACCGTGTCCTTCAAAAATGATTCTTCCTTTACCTTGGTCAGCAACAACAACAAAACCCTGCAATTTTAGTAAGATATTTTCTAGCTGACTGGGGTTCCAAGGCTCTCTCTCCAACACAAGGGACATTACCTTCTTTTTGGGCCTTCTGATTCCTTGGGATGCAGAAATGATAGCTGTCCTCTCACACAGGCAGAGGAAAACAGAAAAGAGGGGCTGAAAACCGTGCCGGTGACAACAAAGGGCTGATGGGTCATGTCTTCATAGACAGCTCCCAAAATTCTTTGCGCACGTAAAGTTCTGTTATGTTTATTTCTGATTATTTTCATATGTGGATGAACCTAATCAAAAATGACAGGGAAAGCTACTTAAAAATCATGCTAATTAAGACAGAGCTGAGCTTGGCTGGGCACCTGATCATGTGACCAATATCTTGACAACAATCTAAAGTATTGAGGAGAGTGTCAGCAAAAGCAAGATCAAGAAGACAGGCATGCAAAACTCCTGAAGTTAATTTAAAAAAAAAAAAGTCTTAGGAGCAAAATATAGACAACTGGAAATTCCCGGGAACACAAAAACCATTTTTCAATGGGATCACTTCATTCTGTAACCAGCAGTAGAAGCACACCTAAAAATGACTTTACTAAGAATCACAAGAAGGGAAATAATCCCAGAAATAATCACCATTTACTTCCATTAAGAACTTTAGTCAAATGATGACAGTCATCAAAAAACAAATCAAACAAAAACAAAACAAACAAACAAACAAACAAAACCAAAATTTAACTAGGATTATTTCAGTGTTGGTCTCTTTCACAAACTTACCTGAAGTATGAGGAGTTTTTTTAGACATACCTTCTTCAGACTGGGAAGTGTTTGTGTTACACAGATGGTTTCATCGATTTCTCACTGAGTCTCACAACATCTTCAGTAACATCCACTTGGAATGCCTCAGTTGTACTAAAAAAAAACCTTTATTTAATTGCTGGCCTCATTTTTATCTTTCTCTTTATACTATGAGTCACAAATTAAATAAACATTATTTTTCACTTTTACTCTCACAGACCTTATCCCACAGTTAGTCTCATCACAAGGTCTTATATATAATAAATAACAGAATTTCATCTGGTGACAGGGAGAACTTGTTGTTTGATTAATTTTTGCTTTTGTTTTTCTATAGTCTTGAGAAAGAAAACTGAAGAATTACTTGAAAAGATAGATGCTCCTCCACAGCACTCATGCAACAGCAAGCATATCCTCAGAGCACATCTGATAATATTTTGGGCACTGTTTTCACAGATCACCTTGCATTCTCAGGTCACAAGGTGGGAGCTGCCAGCCTTCATGGTATTATACCACCACACTAGCCTCCAGGCCTCTGTTAAGTGAGGGGCCTTGTGATGGACTAGCCTAGGGTAACTATGTCAACCTACAGCTGTCATGCTGCTGTCTTCCTGCCAAAGAGACTCAGATTTCAAGCGAGTAGTTTCACAAGCCTGGGAGGAATGGATATTTATAAAGACAAGTTGTGTTGTAGTCATATTCACACAGCATCATCATCAGCCCAGTGTCCAGGCAGAGCAGAGCCATGACTTCCAAGAATCGTCAGAGCTGCTTAGTGGAAAACTCCAGGAATAAAGACATATGGGTATGCAGTGTATAGGAGGGTCTGTCAACCTGGACCAGTATCCACATCTTTTCCTCCCTTCAAAGAAGATCTGTATCAGAGATGTGGGACATGTGGTGGAGAGACATGAGGTCTCCTCTTCCCAGGTGACTCTAGGTTCTATTATGTTGACAATTAAAACTAATTAGCACAGGGCCCTGGAATGTTTTATAATTTATATGTATTATTTAAATTTTTAAAGATATCACATATATCTTTAAAACTTTAAAATATATATATTTTAAAATATTTATATATTTAAAATTTTTATATCTAATATACATAATTTATATCTAAACAAATTATATATCTCAGTTCCAGAGTATCAGATCTGGATCCTTCCATGATACTTTATCCTATTTGTGTCTTGCCTTATTTAACATATGAGTTCTGTGGTTACAATATCCTGGTAACTAAAATTATAGCATAGAATGAGAACAGTATATTCCAATCAGATCTAATTGTCATGGATTTCCCCCCCCCCATTCTCTATTTTGACCTTTTCCTGCATTCTGAACAAATAAGCATCTTCTTCCACATGGATGCCACTGGGATATGTAAACACCACTATGCAGTTATCTTTGTGTAATTTGCCATATACCTAGACATAGATGAGAAGAGGGAACCTAAACTGAAACACAGCCTTCCTTACATTGGCCTGTTGTGTGCCTCTGAGGCATTTTTGGTTAGTACATGATATGGGAGGGTCCCAGGCCCCTATGAGCAGTAACCAGCCCTGGGAAGGTGGGTTTGGAGTATATCAGAAAGGTAAATCAAGCCACTAAGTAGTGCTCCTCCATGATTTCTGCTTCAGTTCCTGCCAACAAGTTTCTACCTTGGCTTTCCTGGACGGTGGGCTATCACCTATAAGCTATATAAACCCTTTCCTCCCCAAGCTATTTTTAGTCACAATATTTTATTGCAAAACTATACCCCCTCCCTTTTTTTAGGAGATACTTCAGCTCACAACCTATACTTCATGCCCATGCTGTCAGCTTTGTATCTTTGTGTACAACATTGATAACTGAGACCAGCTCACAGTGTCATGTTCAGCCTCCCCTTTCAACTCTAGGAATGATCTTAAGAGGGCAGAATAGGCTGAGACTTTTAATTGTCCTGTCCACGAATAGCAATGTCTGAAGTTCTCATTGGCATTCACAGTCAGAAACAGAGATTATCATCAGACTCTAATTTTCTTCCCAGGTGATACAGCTACATTTGTAGCTACACTCATATGACCTATGACTGCTGAGGATCTGGGAAGTGATTCTCAACTTTACAATTCTAAATTTCACTTTCCAGGGTTGCCTAAGCTCCTGTCTCTAACACAATACATTGTTTTCCATAAAGCACAATCCCTACTGGGATTCTGGGTCTATGATTCAAGGGTCAATGCATGGTGCCTAACTAATGCCTCCCCAAGCTTACCTGTGATTCTCTTCTAATCACTTCCCTGGTTCTGCTTTTAACGTCAATCTCCTACTGAAGGATTTACCAGCAAGAATCTCCTATTAAGATTTTAAATAATGGTTCCCATCAGGAGTCAAAAAACAATTTTAAAAAGTATAGGATTCAAACACAGATAAAAATAGCTACTTTATGGTTGATAAAAATTAAACCTAAGTAGAGGAGATAGTCTTGGTTGCTACTGTATACCCTGCTTCTGCTGGCTTACACCTTCTAGCAACCAGAACACAATGTGCCTTAACATATATGCTTTGCAGAGGGAGGGAAAGTGGGCAGTATCAACAGGTCTCAGGATGCCAGAACCTAAAGCCAGTACTCATGCCTTGCTTCTGATGAGTACAGGATCTAGCCTGAAGTTACTGTCACCATTTATAGGAGACAGAACAGAGAAAAGGCTTGGCCTCACTCTTTGTTCCTTGAATGCTGAGACAGGCATTGAATCCATTACCCTTGTCAGCCTAAGAAGAAGGAGGGCTGATGTGGACACAGGTGTCTCTTCTGAGGTGACCTTACCATCCACAATAAAATCTCTTTGATCATGCCCTTTTTCCATGACATGTTGAGTTTTTATCCAAATAGATGATGACATAGACTTCTAACTGTTCACATTCTTCCCTAGTACACCAGTCATTCCCCTTTCTTTGGACTCCCTTACTCTGGGACACCCAGCAAAGTTATGATACCAGGCACCAGGATATGAAAGGCATGTCTTGCCCATGCCCTTGAAGTGGTGCTGTTCTGGAATGTGAATCAAGAGGAGAAAACCAACCAGACCACAGGGGTTCTGCTGATGGTGTGTGCTTTGACCCCCCTGCTTGTGGAAGATACATATTCATGTTCCTTTTCCATTTATTTCTTATACTTAACATGAGATTTGAAGTCTGGAGATATGACTGAGTAGATTGTCTCTTAAACATAGGTCTGGGTTTGACTGTCAGCACCAAGCAACAACCAAAACAAACAAACAAACAAAACAAAATTAATAACAGTACCAAAACTGAAAAAATGTAAGCAAGTTCCTTGGAAGTGTTTCCCATCTCCCATTCAATCACAGAATCATGAAAGTATTGTAAACTTCTCAAAAAATCTCTAAGATGAGCTTTGTGCCTCCCCTGTTCACTGTCTCAGGCAAGTTGTCACATCACGGACAAAGATGACACCCGTCTACACTAGATTTATATGTATGATCAAAGATGAAAGTCTGAGTCATGTTAATTATTCACAACCTGTAAATGTCTTGGCATCTAAGGAAAATTGTGTCTAGAACTCCCAAATAGTCAAAATATGAAGCCAAACAACCTTTATAAAATGAAGAAGTAATGGTATATAAGCTAGAAGTATCCTTTCAGATAACACTCAACACTGCTGCTATGTAATTTGTTGTTTAGAAAATGAAATGAGAAAAAGTCTATGTTTTAGACACAGAGAATTGTTTGTAATTTTGATCTGATGTTTGCTCAAGCAATGGCTACTTATCTATAGTATGCAAACAACTGACTATAGAAGGCACATGTGTACTAATTACCCAGCACTCACCAATTTTTAAACTAAAATGGTAGCTATTATTAGAAAAGTAATTTTTATAACTATGATCTCATTTGGGCCTCAAAATAATCTCATTAATAAGCCCACTTATGGTTGTAGCCTTTGATTTTATATCCAGAGAGTGGAGACAATGAAGGGCAGTCATTCATACATAATTTAGATGAGAGGTGGGGGACAGACTGGGCTCACCCCATGGGATGATGCAGCCAGCTCTTTGGAATCTGGCTGCTCCATTTTCTCAGGGAATTTCAGCTCCCACCAGGACTCTAGTGCAGCTGGAAAGACTTTGACCCACAGAAAGGTAGATTAATCAGCCCTGGCTGGGTGCTTTCTCTCTTGGAGTAGGAATATTGCTCTAAGTGAATGGAAAGAATTGCATACTGTGGGAATATACATGCTATAACCATCCATATTCAATGAATCAAAAATGACACAAAAGGCTTGCTTAGCACTACTGTGGCAAGAGCCAGAGTTTTAATCCTATTGGAAGTTGGAGATGAATTGGTTGAGTACCTCAGTTACCTCCACAAAATATCTTCAGAAAATTGATATAGCTCATATGAAAAGAAAGGCAAACAAGGCACTCATTTTGTTCCCATAGAAGGAGAGGACTATGGTACTTTTAATAGAACTTCAAAAAAAAAAAAAAAAAAAAAAAAAAGAAAGAAAGAAAAAGAAATCAGATGAAACCAAACAGAGCATTCAAAATGTGGAGGTTTAGCTTTAAGATGTATATTTAACTAACCACTTATTAAAATGAAAACATTATTATAATGGAGGAAAAGAAAGGCATAGACTTCTAAAACCATCACTCCTGGGGATAACTTGCATGTCAGATTATTCCACTTTGATAGAAAGAGCAAGGAAATGCAGAGTAACTCATGTGTACAGATGGCTCAAGAGCACCCACCCATCTCCCAAAGCAGCACATTTCCAAAGGGCAGAGATAGCCTCACACTATGCCTCTTTTGTTTAATTTCTTCTTGATGCATCATTCTCTAAGGAGACTGCTCGAGTTCTCTGTCTCCCACACTGTTTTCAAACTTGGTTACCACTCCATGCGTTTCTAAATGACAAGGCAACTGGGTCTTAATCTTCATATGTAGAGAGCAAACCCAAACTGACAGCTAGAGGAGGCAGAAGCGGGAAGGCATTGCTCACCCCTCCTTCATCCCAAATGTCATTCCTCCTTTGCCTGGTCTGTGCAGGCCACGTTGATGAAGAAATGAGCAGACACTTGAAAGTTTCTGACAGGTGTCATGGGTGTAGACACAGAGTGGCCATGAGGGATGGAGCTTGACATGACAGTGGCAGAACCATCGAGGCTGGCTTCAGGACACACAGAGTTTGGTGGATGTCAATTCTAATTCTCATCAGACCCCAACTTGAGAATGATGTTTACAAATGGACAAAGCCAGAGGGAAGTAAGTGTTCAGAGAACTTTTCCAACAACATGCTAAACAAATGATGCTACCAAGCCATAGCAATGTAGTACTGGCTGCCCTAGTGGATGCCTCCATCTGCAGCCAGTTAGAGATGGATATAGATCATGTCCCACTTGTTTCCCATGTTTATTTGCTCTCTGTGTTCTCACTCTACCCTCTATTTCAAAAGCTTCAATTTTCAAGCTCTTTTCCACATTTTTGATGGGTTTCTAAAATTTCCTATAACCTGATATTCTGATAAATTTAATATAGCAGTCTTTGCTACAGATCCTCTAGGATCTAAATATTTGGCAAACCATCTTCTCTCTAACCCAATCAGAAGATGATTTATAATGGTAGGGTAGAACTGGCTTCTTAGAAACATAGTACAAAATAGTTTCATAAATATTGCTCTCTTGAATTATTTTGAAATATTACTTCGTTTAATGTTCTGCCAAAGTCAAATATTTCTGCTTAATAAAAATCCACAGGCTGGCTTCCTACTCAGTCAAAGTAACAGGTGGTACCCAAGTTCACCTGATAGAAGAAATAGCTCTGATTATCTCCAACCCAAAAGTGACATTAGCTGGAGTTAAGTCATGATGGATAATAGCAGGTGTGTGGATAATCTTTAATCTAGACTCCCAGCCTACTAACTGGATATATTTGTTTAATATATTCAATATATTGGCTTGTAGTTAAGCATTTTTAAATAGCATCAGGACTTGGTAAGTATATTAATCTATTTAAAAATAAATAAATTAACAGCAAAAATGTGATAAAATAATCAGTGGCACATAAAAGCTCTAAGCTTGATTTATACTGAAAATTCCTTGAGTCCCTTCACATGGTAATAAATCAACTGTGCTGTTGGTCTTGCACCTTGCTCCCCTTCCCCAAATGCCATGAATCACTGGTAAAGAGAATTTTAGTGTCACAGTGACCCAAAGCACACTGGAGATCTGCAGAAAGCAGGCCAGGAGGAAATATTTTTAATGCAATGTTTACTGTGGAATGGTGAAGTGAGTTCACTGTCATGTGACAACTTCCTTGCTGTTGCAACACACTTTGATAAAATACAACAACAACAACAACAAAAATGAACTTAGAAAGAAAGTAGATGACAGCTCAGTGTTAGACTAAGGTCACCCTAGTACAAAGCTGCTAGACTCTGAGCAGAGATCATAGGAAGAGTTTTCAGTCCTATTGACTTGCCTGATTTCCTAGGCCTGGTACCTGGTCAGTTCTTGGAATGTAGCATGCATTGATGCTGGTTCAAAAGGATGCAAAAGGCTGCTTCAAAAACAAAATCCTTGCCTCTACAACAGAGCATTGATTTGATGGCTTCTGTCTCTGTCTTACTTTTCTGTTGCTGTAATTAAATACCAGGACCAAGGCAATTAAGTAAAAGGAAGAGTTCATTTTACATTACAGTTCCAGAGGGAAGCATGGTAACAAGTCATAGGCATGGCTCAGGAACAAGAAGCTGAGAATTCATATATTGAACCACATACATGAAGCAGAGATGGATAGATGGATGAATGGAGAGAGAGTGAGAGAGAATTGGAAGTGGCTCACAGCTTTTATTTCCAAACCTTGCCCCAGTACTTTGTTTCTCCAGCAATGATGCATCATCACCCAAACCTCCCCAAATAGTGCCATGAACTGGAGACCAAGTTTCAAGAGTCTGAACCTGTGGTGATACACTCGACCACTATAGTCCCAAAGAATGTTTACTGTGTCTAGGTCAAATATCACATTCAAATCCTACAAAGGCTTTCAATATATACTTCCCCTCCAAGACACTAGAGATCCTTCATATTACTGCTTCAGGGGTACCTCATTTCCTTCCCTTCTTCCCATACTCTAACTCTCACTTGGAGAAGGGATCTCAGAACAGACAGGGCTCCAAGCACTCCAGGCCTGGGTTAACTGATAGAAGGAGCTCATAGATAACAACCACTTTATTCAACCAATTCCTTCTGTCCTGGAATGCTACTACCCACTGCAATGATGAGTGATTTCACAGCAATGAAAATCTGGAAAACAAGCCAGAACCACCAGCTTTGGTTAAGAGAGGTAGTAGTAGGACAGACCTCAGGGTAGAAGAGAAATCTTTAATACTGGTTGCAAAGGCAGAAACCCTCCTCTCCATACCCTTAACATAATCACACTGTTGTTCTCGTATTATAAAATGATAGAGTACAACATGGTTAAATACATCACTTATTTGCCAATACTAGGTATTGGTGCATCAGTCTAACTGGCAGTGTGGGTGCCTGAGGTATTGATTGTACTGTCTAGTAGTTGAGAGAGATGTTATCTTGATTAATTAGAAGTAAAAAAAAACAAATGCATCCTCTATAATATCTCTTGTGGCTTTCTTTCAAATGAAAATAAAACTACAAGTGTCTAGGAAATGTTGGAAACTTAAAAGGACAGAGTGAGAAGGTAGCAAACCACCTCTTTTTTTTGCCTATCTGGAAAAGAGATGGTGCTTTTGAACATTGAGCAAGCAGATTCATGGGCTTTTGGGCTTTTGTTTCTCTCTTCCTTTCATCTACACCTTTAGATTTATGATGCACGAAGAGGAAAACACACCTTGAGTTCAGGAGAGAAGCCTTCCTTCCTTGGCTACATCTGAAGGTCTGTCTCCTATACCATCCCAAAGATAAGTAAGAGGTCAGATATGGGGCTTTCATTACAGGAAGATATATGGAAGCATCCAGAAGATAATTTCCATAGGGCACTAAGCAGTACTATTGTGTGTTGGGGCATGGTTTCATGTGCCACAGGCTGGCCTAGTCTTGGGCCTTGTAGCAGAGGATAATCCTGATGGTTCTTAAACCATCTGCATGCATTTTAAACTTTGGCTAAAGATGAGGATGTTTCTCCAGAAAATTCAAAACCATTTAGAAAAGAGAAATGTTTCAACATATTAAAGAATCATCACAAAAAGCTGACCTCAAAATACCAAGCTACACAACATCATAAACTATAATATTGACAAAAGCCAGGAAGACACCTACCTTTCTTTGGAATCTGTGAGCCTTTTTTTTTTTTTTTTTTTTTTTTTTTTGTAAAGCTGATACACTGGGTTGTTTTTCTCTATGATCTGAAACTTTCACCAGTTCCTCAACTTAAACACTGCAGATAGGGAGAAAGCTAATGGAAGCTACTTGCTATTGTGAACACAGTGAAAGCTGAGTTATGAGTGGACCTGGAAATTTTGTGTCAATAAGTGATTGCTCTGCCATTCATGAATGATTAGACATTTGGAAAGTGGCATTGTTAAGCCTTAGCATCCTATTAGCTGTCATTGATTTGGTCAATATGTATTTATTGGGCTGAGAATACTATGATAAGAAAAAAAATATGTCCTGTTCCTCTGCTTCCTCATACAGTAAAGTGGCCATTTAAAAGTCTAAACTACTGCCTCCTTCCACTAAGACTATTTGACAACTTCACTTTCATTTTTTAATGGATTTGTTTCATTACAATTCTTTACCTTCATCGCTCAGATAGCAATTAGTTGGGTCAAGGTCACCAGGCTCATGTCACCCTTTTATGTGATTTGAGAGGAGTCTATTTTTCATGCCCAGAGTCAGGATACTACTACATCTTTGCATCTATCATCAATTTCCACATCAACCTGGTTACTCAAACCATATCATGGCTTGAAATTAGTTCATCCACTCAATTGCTATAATTAAATTCCCATTTGGGGCCATGGCATTTGGGCCATGAGTCCATAACATAGTAGGAGATTTGATCTCTGAAGGTTGTTGAGAAAATCTACAACTCTATTCTGGCAAAATTCTCTCAGTTTTGAGAGCGTATAACATTGAAATTTTGACTGTTGATGAAAGTGTGGGGACTGCATACTACCTTATATTGTACTCTCAACCCATCTGCTTCAGTGGTCCTACACAGTTATAAAAGAAGGGAAAGAAGGAAGGAAGGGAAGGAGGAGGGATAGAGGGAGGGACGAAAGGAGGGAGGGAGGAAGAGAGGGAGGAAGGAAAGAAGGGAAAAACAAAAGTTCAAAAAGTTGTTCTTGGTGCCACACAATTCATAAGCATAGTGTTTAAAAGAGCCAGTTTTTAAAGTTTCATGTTAAATTTATGCAACTTTTTCTAAAGACTACATGGAGTATGGGGTATGTCCATAGTTCAGCTATTTAATTACTCTCTTAATTCTAGTGAGAAAGATGCTTCATAAAGGGTAACTATTCTTTGATCATTGAAGTCATTCATTAAAAATAAGAAGCACAACTAAAAAGTCTAAGCCACATATCAGATAAACATTCCCAGAGAAGCCTCATCAGTACTTCTAGCATCTACTCAGATCTCCATGTTGTCTTAGCTCACTCAATAAATGGGTAATGACTATAGCAACCACACCAACCTTCCAGTTTATGAAGGATGCACTGTAGGGGCAGGAAAGAATTTTCCCAATACAGGTCTAGCCTCACTAGTGTATAAGAGCTCCTAAACCTGGCATTGTAAGTGAAAATTTCTATACCATGACAAGTATACATGAAATTAAATATTGGGCCGAATTATCATTAGGCCATATGGTAAAGTGTGTATGAAGTATAAAAGAACTTGGTGCTTAGACTCAAGTCCCACCCCCAGTACAGCTCATGCATGTAAAAATGTTTTCTAAAATAGCAGATCTCAAACTCTTAGGGGCAATTAGTCATCAGAGTATGCATAAACAGGTCTATGTCAGCACCAATGGTTCTAATCCCATCAAGTCACATACTCCTTTGCAGAATAAGTGTCATTGCTCTGTACTATATCAGTAGCCTGTATTTTTAGCACTTTTCTATGAAAAAAATATCAGTATCTAGCTGCACATGTGTTTGATGTTAGAAGAAAATATCCAGTGTTTTAAGATTCTAGAACTCATATTTCACACAATTTGTCTTACTTCAGTTGCTCAATACCAACCTGAAAAGTCAGACCCTCTAAGTCAGACAATGTCTGTGTCTTGGGGCACAGCACCTGAACCCTCTCCCACATATGTTAGTAAAATAAATTCCTTTTCTGGAATTTTCTCTCACATCCTTGCACTAGCTAGATGATGGGGAATCCTGAAGTACCTAGAACTTTCCCAGTGTTCTGATTCATCCAGATTTTTATAAATATAGCCACCCTCAGTGTTCTATAAATATAAACAAAGTCAACTTTCAGGGGTCATGGGGTGTGGTTTCCTGGACTCCACAGAGCCAGTGACATTTAGTTTTTTATACAGATTATCATAACATTTGAATGTAACATTAGCTTAACCTCTTGTATCGTTTAAGCCATCTTGAAATTACTTCCAATACCTAATACATTAGTAAACACTATAAAAAAACAAGCAAGCAAGCAAACAAACAAACAAACAAAATCTATATGTGTTGGATACATACATCATCCGTCCTGCTGATGACATGGTTTGACTCTCAGTTGACTGAGTCCATTAATGTGGACCCTGCACTTACAAAGGCCTTGCTATCACATTAGTTCTGGGCTAGCAAAGAAGAGGAACACAAAATAGGGTGAACAAAGAAGAAGTAAAAGTTAGGAGGACAGGGCAGTACTCCTCAAGCCAAGTTTCTTACCTTTTATAGGCCTCCAGTGTTGGAGAGGAGCTGCTGTGTCTTGCTGACACCTGGACCACACATTGGAAATACTGGAAGAGGAGGCTGGACAGGAGCTGAGGAAATGTGAGCACCCTGCTGCTGTTTGCAGCAATCCATAGAGGCAACATACAAGCAACTGAGCAGGAGCCACAGCCACAAAACCTCAGAAGAGCCAGGGACCATGGCTGTACTTCTACTGCCTCCTTCCACTTCTCCAAGAAAGTGGATCCTGAAAATCACAACTGTTGGAAATGGAGCTCCAGTTAGAGACTACAGTAAGCCTACATAACACAAATCTGCCACACTCCACCCCATTCTTCCCCTAATTGCCATTATAAACATCCTATTCCATCATAAGCAAAGACAGTAGCAAGACCTGATGCCAGATCTCACTGCACTAATGCTAGCTTTGGGTCCCGCAGTCTCAAAGGCCTTCTGAGCATATTCTCCAAACAGCTACATCCAATGTCAGTCCTGGTTTAAGGGCTCACATGTCATCTTATTATCATTCTATCTATCCAGCTGGGTGTTGGATTTCTTTCTTTAAGCAACGTCTTAATATATTCTGGAAATATATTTCTGTGAAACCTTGTCTGAGAGGTATGATGATGGAAAGATTATATGACAAGTTTGGTTTTAAGTTTGTAACATGCCTAAGGCCCAAAGAGGGAGCCTGGAATTTTAACCTCTCTATCAAGGCCAAGTAACAAGGCACAAGTGAATCTTCCTTGCCCTAGATGTTTGTACAGGTGAGTGTTCCTTGCTCTAGAGGCTTGCTATCATTTTGGATGAGAATTAATGCAGCTGACTTATTTTGGGCAAAATGAAACAGACTACCACCAACAAGGGGCAAACACACTGAAGGGAATAAGCCAGTTGGTGTTCCCAAAGAAGACTGCGTCATCATTTTGCAATGCTGCTAGTTGTTTTACCCCATCTGTCTGCATGTGTATATTTTGTCTTCCAAACCAGCCTAGATGCTCCTAAAGTGAAAAGATTTCCTGTGGACCTTTTCCCCGAGTTGTCCAATGTAGGTATCTACATAATGCCTACAAAAGCATCTACCAGAATTGTAAGCATAATTAGTCCTGAAGAGCATTTTGGATAAAGCCACCAGGTAATTAGAGGGACTCCTCAGTTTGCCTCTACAAAACGGATCCTTGCAATAAGCAACCCTAGATCCACGCCCCCCCCCACACACACACAGCCTTCTCTGTAGCAATCAGAGGCCACTTGCTGACTTGATATCATCACCTGAGCCAGCTGGGGTAGATGGTTAAGGAAGAACTTGGCTAATTTAGTCAGCTGGGCTCCTTCTCCCCTTCTCTGATTGACAAGCTGAGCCCCTGCTCCTGCCTGAAAAGTAGCATCTGGGAATGACATACAGTTTGATAACATAAGATGCTTAGGGTTTTTGGCTCAAGTGAGATGTTCGGAGCTAATAGCCCTGTGAGCTGAGTTTTAGCTGCGATCTGCACCTTGAGATATCCGTTCTGTCTGGCTCAGGAAAAAGGGGAAAGAATGGGAGCTTATTTCTAGAAAGGTTTCTGATGAACAGCATTTGTCATTGAAGAGGAAGATGGGTATAATTAGCTTGTCAGTCTAGTTTGGGCTGAGCAGGCTGTCTCTGCTAAGAAAGATGGACTAACTGCCAGAGCCACTGACAGGCAGTCGATAGCGCAGCAATTAATGTCATAAATAATTCCAGAACCAATTACATCAAAATGGACTTGGAGCTTTAAAAAGGTACAGAATTCTCTTATTCTTCCTGCTAACAGCAAGAAACAGCTTTCATTTTTCGCTGTAATTACTTTTCATTGTATATAGCAATACAACTGAGCTTTTCTGTCCATATTTAAGCCTTGTCTTTCTCTGAGCCTCTTCCCCCACCACCAGACTCCCTCCTTCACCCCACAGGACAAGGCTGTTAAAGTCGATCTTCCCTGCCAGAGCAGCAGGGTGAATGTATAATCTTTTAACTTGGCTGTTGCCAGAGAACTCCAGCTACACCTACATGATTAAGAGCCGAGTTTTCAAAAATGTCATGGACCGTGACAGTGGAATGCCCCAAACAATGGCATTTGGAAATGAAGACATTTGTGAAATAAATGGATTTGTCTTATTATTTTAAAGGTTGCTGTGACTTTACTTACACTGAATTTATTGATTTGTCCCCCCCTCTCTTCTCTTCCTTCTTTGCCCCTCCCGTTTTGTACAGTTCCAAGCATGGACACCAGGCCAAAGTGTTGCCTCTACACTGAATATAAATTCAATGCCACACATGTATACTAATGGGCATTTTTTTTCCCTGAAGGATCAGTCTCTTTAACATGGTGTTTTCTTTAAAAAGCCATTCTCTGGAGCTGTCTCAATTCCTCTGCTAGTTCTCTGTGTGCTATAGTAAGTATAGAGATAACACAAAGGCTATTATACCTATAATGGTGCCACACACTAGATATCAGTAGGCTAATTGTCTCCCCCAACCCCCAGCCTCCATCAGTTTCTTCTGTAGGCTACAATAGAGAAAAGAAAGGATTATGGGAAAGCAAATTACCGTAGGATTCATTCACAGCTTTGTTCCCTGCCTGACAAACATTTCCAACTTTTCAGGCAGAGTGGCATTTACTCTGGAGGGACCAAGGAAAATGGCTTAGGCTCCCACTATTTCAAAGCTAGCCCAGACTGCTGGTGTTGCCTGCAGTTTGCTGAGTGTGCTTGGGCTGTGCACTCCTGCAGCTGATGGCTCTCCCTTTAGCAGTAGGTGTCACTGCAGTGAGTGGTAATTACAACAGAAGATTTTAGAGGACACAGGATAATTAGGCCAGCCTGTGCAGGCATAAACACTGACGTTTACCGTATTAAAAACTCAAGTTGTCGGCATTTTCCTCCCTCACAAGACCACAACAACTGCAGGCAACCTCGCCAACAAAGGCAAGCTTTCAGGAGAACAAAGAACCTTTGCATCTGAGGGAGTTGACTGGGTGCCTGTGTTTTGAGATGGGTGCACACTGGCTTCTGCTGGCTAGTCAGGACATGAGATGAGACTATAAAGCTCATGTTTTGTGATTAGGCTCCCTTCTCTGTCTCAGAGCTCTTTGGCCAAGGCATAACAGACAGATGGTGATAAATGGCACCTCCTAGAGAGTGGCTCTCTTCTTCACTTCCGGCTGTACCCAGGTAGACTTGCTGAATGCTACTTTCTCCTGCCTTGGTAGTTCTTATGGCAACAGTACTTCTTTAGCAGGAGACAGGCCATAGGAAGAGGGGTGGATGCCCTGGACTGTAGTCCCACGAGCAGGAAAAAACATTATATCTGTGCACATCTGTGATTTCAGCAAGGGAGCACAGGGCAGATGTAAAGCCAGAGCATCTCAGAAAAACATATGTTATCACTCAAGTCTGTCTTGCCCAATCAAGATTTTATTTTTAAGGGTGTATGCGTCTGTGCCTGCCTGCCTGCCTGCCTGTCTGTCTGTGTGTACATGTGAGTGTAGGTACCCAAGACTAAGAAGAAGGCTTTGGATCCCCTGGAGCTGGAGTTGCAAGCATCTTTCGAGCCAAGAACTCAGGCCATCATCTGTAAGATCTATATGCACTTGTAATCTTTGAGCCCTTGACTTCCCTAATTAAAGAACTACGGAATGCTTAAAGATGGAAGGCTTCCTGTTCAATCCACATTCTTGGAAGTGGCTTATTGGTGATGAGATCATGGAGTCCACAGTCTAAGAGGGAAACACAGAAGTAGACCTGTAGACTAACTTTGTGATCCCGGGTGAATTCCTTCACTTAGAAAGAAAATATTCTACCTACATCAGCCAGTGCTGAAAAGAAGTAATGTGACCAGCTCATAAAACATCTACCCACAAGATACAAGCCCCTGGCCCTCTCTTCATGTACCCCCCTCTCATCTGTAAGACACAGGCCTTCCTCATTTGAATTTGCAAGGCCCTGATGTCAAATTGTGTTTAAATAGAAAGTACACCCTCACTGTTATTCACAGTGCCAGAGGGAGTTTCTGTGCATGGCTATTCCCATCCTTCCTCTGCTTAGCTCTAAGTAAGCTCTTTGACCTAATATCCATGAAGCTCATCTGTGACATTGGCAGCAAGAGGTGCTGGCAACATGACAGGAGACAAATCCCACTCCAGTGTGGTATTTTCTAAAGACAAACTAAGCTCAATAAATTTTCTCAGTTATTTCTAGGCTTATGAGTCCGCCTGAGATATTTCAGACTCATAAACATTCAGATTGTCAGAACTTCTAAAATATTTCCATAGCTTATAAAAGATTCCCCATCTGCAGCTAAGCACTTGTGGTGGTGGAGTCTATGCATTCTGTACAGTTAGGAGGTGCATTAAGCACTACCCACAGCAGTAAGAAGATTCTCTGATTTAGGTTGGGCATCATGGATCTGGGAGCGGGACCAGGAACATTCTGAAGGCAGTTAGACAACATGATCATTTAGTGAAGCAACATCAAACCTTGGGCCTCTGACTTTCTCAGCTTTGATGTCTGACCATGTTTTCAGTACCAGACATAACTTCCTTCCTGCAGAATGCATCCTGCAAAGTGGTTGGTTCCAGAGGCATGTGTTGTGGATAGTGGGTAGCTGGAGATTTGGAGGGCAAGATTTTGTATGTGTGTATGTGTGTGTGTATGATTAATATACATTCTATATGTGTTTAAAGTTTTCAAAGACTAGAAAATGTACAGACAAAAAGAAGGAGGAGGAGGAGGAGAAGAGTAGGGGGTGTCTGCAGAGAGATGACTCTGAGTTTACAAGCATTGACTGCTGTTCCAGAGGACGCAGGTTTGAGTCCCAGCATCCATGCCATGTGTAATTCTAGTCACAAGGATTCAATGCTCCCTTCTGGCCTGTGTGGATACTATATAATTATGGTACATAGCAACACATTTAGGCAAAAGATCCATACACATCAATTAAGAAAAGGAAAAGAATGTTCACACATTTTAAACAGTAATCCTTTAGATCAATTAGCTACACTGAAGGTGCACAACCTCACACATACATTTAGAACGTGGTCCAAGAGAAACTGGTTAAAGCAATAGTTTGGTCACAAAGGGAGATGAAGGGGAGAATAACAGCTAAACCAACAACAGGAGTATGCTATCATGCTAAGAGCCTTTAAAGGTGGCTGGTCTTCATGGATGATGCCTGAGATAGTTTCAGAGCTGTGCTCTTGTCCTTCTTGCTCTACTAAAAGATATCCCCACCCCTGCTACTTATGATCCTGGAAACACATCCCCTTTATCAAGCACTACAGAATCTAGATTCTTATTTACCCAGGTAGATGGTACAGATTGTTATATAAATACAAAACTTTGGGATTCAAACAAAGTTTGATTTAAATGCTACTCACATTATCTTTTGATACATAGTCTTCATAGTCTTGGGTAAACTAAAAGATTTTTGGTTTCATTTTGGATTTTTCTTTGCTTTTTTTTTTGGACTTGATGGAATGCATTTAGGTGTGCCTACTTTGTAGGGTTTTAAAAAGACTCCTATAACATCTCCCAATGTAGTATTTATAGGAGCTATCAGAGAGTAAGGCATTGGTTATAATACTGGCAGAAGAAGATTCCATATTTATAGTCTTAAGTACCAGCAAAATTGACCTGTTTCTAACCTTAACCTTTAAGTTGGAAATACCAGAGCAAAGCTCAGAGAATCCATAACAATGCATTCTGTGGCTGGTGGATTTCTTAGTACTTGAGTTGGATCCATTGATTGAACTGTGGACATAGGTGAGGCTTTTGTGTTCTCTGTTAGGATCTTTTTTCCTAAAATTCTTGCAGCAGAAACTATGAGCGTGAGACCACTGCTATTTTAGCTCCTGGTTGGTGCATCAGGAAGGACATTTGGTGGTAATGTTGACTATGAGTTGATGGATGGAATTGCAGAGCATGAGACTGGATGACTCCAGAGAGTACTGTGTATTTACTGAATTCCTCAATGAAGTGTGTGTGTGTGTGTGTGTGTGTGTGTGTGTGTGTGTGTGTATGTGTGTGTGTGTTTCCCATCAGTTGTCCCAGTCTTTTGGGCAATGGCTGGAAGAGAACAACCATTCACCAAATTAAAAAAACTAATGAATTTGACTTAAGGTGAATTGGAATTTCAGTGTCTACTCCTTCTTCTCTGAATAAGAAAAATGAAGTTTCCTAAGATGAAACAACCAAAGACTTCCAAAATTTGAATAACATTTAATTCTTTCAAGTCACCAAATTCCATTTTTCATTCAGAAGAAATGCCACCACTGTCTTCTAGCCCTGTTACAGGCTTAACCTTCTGGGGTTAAATTAAAATTAGTCTGTCCTTATTAGGGACAAAAAGATGTGCTAGAAAAAAGTAAATGCTTAATCTCCTTTTTATTGCTTTAAGTTCCATCTGTGTCCACTGTCCATCACAAGGACCCTGAACTTGAGGTTTCATGGAAAAAGCATTGCACTATCTCTGAATGTAGATTCCTTCATCAAAGCATTATGTCATCATTGTCACTATTCTAGTCTTTACCTAAGAGAAAGAATATCAATGAAAACACTTTGAAAAACCATTTTTTCTGCCATCTAAACATAATACTTATGCATATTCTTGCATTGAATATAAATATGAATTTCTACTTGTCCTTAATTGTATTTCCTGATGAGGCAAAACTTTCTGTTTCTGGATGGAAACATCCCCCCTTTTATCCTTACTATCTATAAATCATGTCATATGGCCATAAGGATCAAGAAGAAATAAGCTTCTTTTTTAAATTCCCTTATTCAACTGGCTTAATAAATGCACAAAATTTGGTAACATAATGGAGTACCATGTGACATTGATGTAAGAACATTTTGACTCTCATGGTGCTCTAGTAGTCTCTAAGCCTTTTAGAGAGTCTGAGGTAGTCAAAAAGTGAATAAGCTGACCTGGGTTGGGTTTTTGTCTTCTGTGGCTTAGAAAAGACCTACTACACTTTCTAAAGGTGTCCTCATCCACTTAGATTCTCCATTGTATTCTTCTCTTGTTGTCTCCAATTCACAGACATTTGTCACTCTTCCATATATCCACAGGAAATATTAAATTTCAATCTCATTATTTACTATAACCTATTTTACATTTCATGATATGGATTTTATTGTACATACCTGGTTTTGTTAATAAATCACAAGTTTGTAGAAAATATTATCATGGGATTTTTTTTTAAATTTCTTATATACAGAATAATTTCCTTGCACGTAGTGCATATTTTCTGGATTTAGAAATGAGCCTTAACCTCTTGGCATGGTGTGGTGCAGGGTTTCATTCCTACATTCAAGAGGCAGAGGAAGACTGCAAATTCAGGGCCAGCCAGCTTCAGCTATATAGCATTTAGGAGACAGATACAAGCAGATCTCTATGACTTCAAGGCAGCCTAGTCTACAGGAATAAATTCCAGGCTAAGGATACATCATGAGACCCTGATTCAAAGATTTTTACAAGAAAGGAAAGAAGGAAGGGAAAAAAAGGAAGAAAAGAAAGAAAGAAAGAAAGAAAGAAAGAAAAAGAAAGGAGATTATGATTAACAAGATTTTTGTGGGAATTGCCACATGGAATAGAGTTTACAAAGTCTTATTAATTCATGTATAAAATATTTGGACATTTTATGCATTTATGGATATGTTACAATAAGGCCCACTATTTTGTAAAATTAACATAAGGTAATAGAAAATATAATTGTGTTGCTATTTATTGTGCACTTAGTAGTATGGTAATGAAATCAGTATGAAATGCACAAATTCTTCCTCAGAACTCCTAGATTTCAGGCCACTTTGCTTGGAGAAAGAAAGGAAATCAACTTTGGAAGGAACAATTTCTGAATCATTTTGTGTTCAAACACAGCATCCAGCTAAGCCTGCTGGAAGAAATACAGACGAGGATGTTCTGTGTTTAATATCTGTCATTAAAATGACAGCAATAGAGCCTAAAACCCAAAAAAGGAAAATCAGCTGGGTCCTTATAGATTGTCACAGCCAAGAGCAATAAAAACTAAATCAATCACAGATTGTGGCAATAGATAATTTAGCTAGTACTGGAAAATTAAGTGAAAGGACATTTCTAACACCCGGCCCCCATTGTGGGGGAATGGAGATGCCCTCAGAATTCATATGGGGCTCACTGAACAGGCTAGGATGACAATGGAGAAGAAGAGAAAATTATTTAAATGAGATTTAAATTGCTTTGTTTCCTTAGTCCTCTGAATGTTGCCTCTGTTATTACATTGTAGTATTTTACCATCAACATTTTTGACACACCATGGGTTTCTTGGCATTTCTACTTTTGGTTCAAAAGGAAGGAACTTCCAGTCTGGGAAGCTGGATCCCAGCTGGTAGTAAAGGCCATGTCTAAACAGATCCAAGTGGAAAAGGGCAAAAGTCACCATCAGGGTCTAGATCACCTCTGCCCCAGGCTGTCTTCTGCCACAGAGCAACAAATCTAGAGACTGCCTTTGGTGAGCTCTCAGGTCTTGCCTACTAAGATAGTCCCAGACTTTGGCCTCAACTCTAACTAGTTTGGTTACTTGATAGGAGTTGTCATTCTGTATATGTTTCTCATACTGGTTAATGAATAAAGCACTGTTGGCTAATAGGAAAGGAAGATAGGAGAGACTAGGAGACAAGGAGGAAAGAGGAAGTAGTAAGGAGGGGTCAGATGGAGAGACCGGGGAGACCAGATGCTTGCCGCACTCCCCGGTAAGGATACCACGTGGAAATACATAGAAATGGGTTAATAATTAAGACAGAGCTAGCTGATAAGAAACAAGTAACTGGCCAACAGAATTGTATCTAATACAGAGTCTCGGTGTGTTAATTGGGGCAGGTGCGGCGGCGGGACAAGACTAGGTAGCGGGAGAAAAAACCGTACTCCTTACAGTTACTAGGCTGCAAGAGGTCTTGATGAAGGATCTCCCCCACCTACAGCAGCCTGATGTCTAGGACCAGTGGATAAATGTACAACCAGTGGAGTGCCTTCCATTTTGTGCACTAGATCAAGTCCACTTCAGTACATAATCTAAACTATAACATCACTTCTTTCTTTGTGTGGATGTGTAAGAAGTTTCTGAAGATACTTCTACTGTTTGCTTTCTTTGAAGGTGACTGTCTTGTGTTCAGTTCCTGGTTTGAAGATTTCCATTGTCTGTTATGTCACCTTTGTCCAATGTGGGCTACTCTTCGACACTGCAACCAACAGGTAGAAAAGGGAAAGGTCTGACCACTTTAGATGATGTTCTGGGTGTTAAAATTAAACAAATGAATAATTTAAGAATCAAAAACCTTCCTCCTATTGCCATGAATCAATAAATCAAGCTTAGATACTTCAATCCATGTAAATCAACTTAAACATGGTACTTCACCTGTAAGAAGGAAAGTCCAGATGACATTGGACTATACCAACAAAAGAACAGGTGTCAAGCAATAGGGAAGCCTCAATTGAGAATGCCAGTTGACCTTGAAATTTTACTACTGTATTTGAGGCTATTCTAAAGGTCTAAATGAATGTCCTTGGTTTTGAAATTGGCACCTAATGCTAAGGGACACTGATGGTTTCTTTGCAAAGTTTTAGGGACAAGAGACAGTTTAGGAAAACAAAACAATGATTTAGACTCTTGAACATGCTACCATTTATCCCTAGCTCCAGGAGGTGACATATTCCTGGCACCCAACAGTACCAAGTTTTCCCCACCACCTGACATCATTTCCTTCCCATTCACAGTCAGGTCTTGTCTCAAATACTAACATTTCCCAGCTGTTCTCAACAAGCTACTCACCATCCCATCACAGAAGCACAATAGAGGCATACACACTATCCATGGCAAACCAGGCATATTACATACATATGGCAAGCCCTGCATTATTTTTGTGTTATCTCATTAATTTCCAACAACCTTGAGAGGTCAGTATGAGAACTGTCCTCAAGACTGAAGAGATGGCTCAGGTATTGAGAGCACTGGCTCTTCCAGAGAACCTGGTTTTCATCCCCAGCTCTCACAAGCAGCTGCGCACCAATGCATGCACTCTTATTCTGAGTCTGGAACTCAACCCCACCCTGTGGTAAGGCTTGATCATCTAAAGAGTATCAGTTACAACTGGCTTCTTAAGACTTCAATACTCTCTGTCTTTAAATCGATTTTGTGTTTGTAGCACTGTGATGCTAACCTCTTCATGTCTCCTCTGCCAGCCTGACTCCAACCTTCTAGAAATCAAGGCTTATGCCTGTTCCTTATAAGCCATGTCTCAAATCTCACCAAGGATACCACTATGGTGAAGTCCCTGTTCCCACACCCAAGCCTGACCCCCTGGCATCCTGACTAATGGTTCATCTCAGCTCACTTTCCTAGGAAACCATTCTTTTGCCTGCATCCTTTGCTGAGCTGCAATAAAAGCCTAGGAGGAGGAAACATGAAGTGATTCCACCCCCTGTGTACACCCAGCTTCAGTGCAGCTGGGCTGCAAGGCCAGTTTATTATCTTAAGTCGAGGGTCTGCTTTAGCCTGAGTTTACATCTCATCTGCCTCCCATTCATTAGATGGACTCCAGGGCTCAGCTTACATCACATAAACTCAGCTGGTATGTATACAATGCCAGCAATATGGAGGGGGCTAACATGTGTTGAATACATCTACTCCATCTTAGGGCTCTGAAGGTCACTCACCAGAGTAATATATGGTGCTAGTGTTGGTGGCTGAAGGTCAAGTCATCTTGCTTTTCATAATGCATAAACCTGAAACTCACTCAGACACCAATCATATGACCTAAACCTTGGAACAAATATTTTACTAAGTAAATCAGTGAGCATGCTGGCATTTCTATTAACCTTCAATGCAGAGCTGACAAAAAATGAATAATGATAAATAATAACTCAAGCCTATAAATCATGCTTAGCATCAGAAGAAAAAAAAATGCTCTTGTATGCTACCATCTGTTAGAAGAGTGGAGACCTGAGAAGAGAGGTGGGAGAAGGGAGGGCAGTCTGCCCTGGCTGAGGTAAGCACCTTTTGGATTCAATAAACTGACCAAGACAGGGTAAGCCACTTCTGAAGAGGATTGATGGACTGAGGAAAATTCCTGTTCCTCCTGTCTTTAGTTTGACGTGTGTCAGCCTCTGACTTCCATTTGCCTCTCCTTGTGTCTCTCTCTTCTCCTGCCTCATTAAATCTGTTTCCCCTCTATCCACTGGGTTTTGGATCATTTGAAACAATTCCTTCTTATAAAACATCCAGGGGTGCAATCCTCTCTCCTGCTTATTCCTCTTGGGGCACTTGCATCCTGCTGCTTCCAAAGCACAAGGGTAGGAGCTGAGACATTGTCCTGAATCTGCTGCTCTGACTTACAAATATCCCCTCGGAGTGAGAACCCAGACAGAAGCATCTGCAGCCCCCAGCACTGTGAGTCCAAACTATTTCATAAAATAGAAATGACACCTTGAGAAACTCAGGACTCTATTGATACACTCTCTGCAGTCAGAAACTCTGAGTGTACGTAGGTGGAGAAAGTTCTGGAAGTTGACAGACACATCTATGTGTACCTTGGGGAGAGCAAGTATGCATTTTTTTTCTTTTATTGTTCTCCTTTTCCTTTTAGTTGGGCCAGTATTCACTAGCTCAGCACATCTTCTAACAGATCCTAGGCAAAAATCAAGGAAACTGTGTACTTTATGGTCACATTTCTTGGAATAAAAAGTTATTCCTACAATTTTTTTTCAATGCCATAAATACCCCAAGGCCTAAGACAGTCCTTGTCCTAATCCATTAAGAAGTCTGACTACATTCACACTGACCCTTTCACTTTCACAGATGACCCCTACCTAACATGACAATAGATGACACAAAAAGCCAAGCTTACCTATGGGTGTATCTAGCTTAATCCCCTATATTGGTTTCTCAGGAAGAAAAAGAGATAGCTCACTTACTAGGCAATACATATTGTTGATGCCAGTGGTGGCCTGTGTGGGGCTTACTTCCTACCCCAAATCCAGCACCCACACAGGAGCTCACACCATCTGTACCTCCAGTACCAGAAGATTCATAATCTTCTTCTGGCCTTTGTGGTCACCAGGCCATCTCATGATGCACAAAAAAATACATGTAGAATTTTTAAATAATTTAATTGATGATAATTTAGGTGATCAGTATAAATGAGAGAAAACTCTAATAATCTTTCAGACTTTTTGGCTTTTGCCTTCTTTCCTTTATTTCTGGGACAATTCCTGCAGTAGGATGTGGGGAAAGTGCAGCTAAAGAGCATGAGTTTCTATTGGGTAACTTACTCTCAGGCCAGTTAGCTTACTCCAAGGCTTCAGTTCCCCCTCAGTAAGTAAACTCACCCCATGCCTCAATTTCCCCTCCCATAAAGCCTAGTATTGCTTACCAGTGTGGTAAGTTTCCCTCTTGTCCATATTGTTTTTCCTTCCCCAGCTTTCTAATTAGAGGGAGGAATTGAGGGAAGAAAAAAGTGAAAGGAAAACAGAAATTAGCATTTTCTCGGCAACACATTTCAGTTATTAATATTGCAATTTGAAGTAATGGAATTCACGGAAAGCAAAAGGTTTAAGGTTTGCCTGGTGGGGTGAACTCAGCCACATGGTATATGGCTTGAATTTCAAGGTGAGGTTCATTATGCAGAATCAGTGTGGGCAAGCTAACGATGCCATAAACCCTTCACTTGGCATCTCCCTTGGTTTTAATGTTGTATTACTGTAGGTTTTGGAGTTTTAATATGCTGTATAAATACAGAATGCATATGTGTGGGTATGGGCATCATGAAATGGGGAATTTCTCCAAATTAAATCTCTGGCCCTACTCTGTTTGCTCTCTGGTTGACTTTGGTAGAAATCAGGTGGGAGAAAGTAGGGCAGGGTGAGTTACCTAGAAACACTCCTCATTTATGCCTGAATCCATTATGAAAGGCTGAAGCTGCCTTTTCGCCCTCACTGCAGTTAGCAGAGGATTTAGTAATAGTCACTGAAGGCCCTTGGAAGGTGAAGCATTGAGAAAAAGGAAAGATTTTGCTTGGCTCATCCTTGGCACCAGTTCAAGCCAGCCCTATACTGTGGCATTATTACAGATCTTTCCCTATATCTGTGAATGGTCAGAGGTAGCATCCTCCTTCACACTATGATGCTCATAGTGAGTGAGATGGAAGTTTCTGACAACAGAGGATGGGAGTAGAGCACAGCATTTAAATAGCAAATCCCCTGAATCCAAATGGATGATCTGTGAACTACTAAGTACTCTGCTTGGAGATAATAGTAGATTTCACTGCCAAGGACTTCCCAGGCTCCTGACTTGTCTTGCCAGTTTCTTTCCATTGTCACAGGCACACAGGACTCCCTTTTTCTTTACTTCTCACATCTTTCATCCATTCAGCAGGCATTGCGTTCAAGGCATGTACCTCTCTTTGGGGATTGCACACTTGCTACCTTACCTTGGAAATGGGGATATACTCTCCTATCTCCTCTGATTTCCCTGAGGAGAAGATCTTATTTTATCCTTCTCAATCCACTCAGCACTTCTTATCAAAGAGTTATTATGTACCAGTCCCAGTGGTATCTGTAATATGTATCTCATAATGCATAGATGATGCTTTTGTCTACAAGGACTCACACCCTGGTGGAGAAAGACACAATACCAATACACTATTAATCAGTGCTTATTCACTGGGCTGACAGAGGGTTGGGGAGGGGTAAATTGTTTCAGTCTTGAGCAGTAGAAGGCCTGCACTCAGGATGAAAGTTCATGGAATCATCAACCTTCGATTATCATTTAGGACAAAAATAGTCACAAATGAGGTAAGAGTGGAAGTAACCAAGAACTAGGAACAAAACAACAAGAACAACAAACCTCTCTATAAGTTAGTTAACTGGTCTCTGATATGTTGCTGCTATAGCAACACAAAATGAACTAATGTACCAAATAAAAAATTGGGAGCCTTTAAGACTCATTTCACACCTAAAATTGATTGGACAATGCCAAATTGTAGAAATATTGAGCTTCAAAATAAATTCATAGAAAGATGTCTGAATGGGGATACAACATATCCTGGAGACTGTAGAAGACTCTGCCAGCACCACTACTCATCACCTCTACTAACTGCAATAGTGCAGCCATGCAGATGACTCCAGATGCTAGGCAATCCAAGATAAGTTTATGATGCCATTTTTTCTCAATTGAGAAAGTGAGTCCTTTAGTGCTAGTTTTAGGGTTTAGGGTTATCAGATGACAATAAATGCAGTTCTGGGCTAGGATTTAGCATGCCGTTAATCTTCTCATCTCAGTTTACCTTCTACTCTTACCTCAACCATCAATGTGTCAAGGATCCTCTGGTTTAGCAGTTCTCAATCTGTGGGTTAAAACTCCAAAGGGTCGGCTTTCACAGGGATTGCCTAAGACCATCTGCATATCAAGATATTTATATTATGATTCATAACAGGAGCAAAATTACAGTTATTAAATAACAATGAAAATAATTTTGTGGTTGGGGGTTCACTACAACATGAGGAATTGTATTATGAAATTGCAGCATTAGGAAGGTTGAGAACCACTGCTCTGTCTGTATCACAGCATGGATGGCAGAGAAATGAATGGGAAACCAGTAGTATGCAGAGGGAGGGACCACATGGAGAGGTGGCAAGAAAGAGGGGACCCATGCAGTCACACTTGCTTTACAGCAACCCATTCTTACAACTGCTCAGTTCACAGGACCAGTCTCAGTCCCTTCGTGGTGTCCATGACCTCCTGATCTTTATTACCACCATGGTTCTTACCCCCTCCACATTGCCACACTAGTTCCCAGGTTCTAACAATGAAACTTTGAAAGATAAACACCAATAATATTCAAGTGAAAGGACATGGCAGAAACATGTACTGTTTGTTTTAATATTAATTATTACTTGTGCTACTTTTCTCATTACTAAGACAAACTGCCTGACCAGAAGCAGTTTTGGAATGGGGGGGGCATATGGTTTCATAATAAGAGGGGATACAGCCCATCATGGTAAGGAAGGCAGAATGATGGCCAGAGCAGGAGACTGGCTGAGCACATTCATCTATGGGCAGGAAGCAGGGAATGAGCAGGAAGTGGGGCTGGACTGTCTTTAGTTTAGTAGGCCAAATCCTGCAGCAAGGCCTCATCTTTTAACAGTTCTAAGACCTGCCAACAGGATCATGCTGGGAAAAAAGTGTTCAGGCACTGAGCACATGTGAGATATTTCACATACAAATCACACTACCATGAAAATTTAAGATCTCTTCAAGACAACAGTCATCCTACCAGACAACCTACCAGATCAGGAAGGAATATGACTTACAGCTTTCAACTAGAAAGATCCTACATCCCAGATAGACCAGATGAGAAAAGCTCTCAGAGCTAACCTAAGTGTATGCCTAAGCAAGGCCTAACATCTGCCCTGTCCAAGAACCGCCCAGACTCTTCCAGCAGCTTCTCCCTGCTCCCCAAGTTGCACCAAGGCCCTTTATTAGCTACTCTGAGAAGTGTGTTTCTGAGAATAGGTGTGCTAATAGGAAGGAAATCACGTTTCCACTGCTGGTATTCTGAGGAGTCGACTGGTCCATTAGCATCCTGATCTGACATGGCTGTCAGAAAAATTATCCATGACCCAGGAGGGGCCACACTAAAGGTGATTTATCCTCCTATTTGGCTTAGCCTGAGCTCTCCCCAGAGAAAGGTATGCCAATTAAGCTTTAAAAAAACGGCAAATAGAATGTGTTGTATGCCTGGTGTTGACTGCTCCTCCAGAGAGACCCACAAATTAATTTTCTCATTGTAGCCTCATTCTGAAACCAGTTCCAAAATGGAAACCTCAGCAGTTTATCTCTTTAATCTCTCATTCCCCTTTTCATCCTGTTTTTTCCCCAAACAAAATTAAATCATTTAACCATTTTAATAAGCACTAAAAAGTGTAATGAACCAGATAATGGAGAAGCACTCATATTATTTTCTTTATCTACTTTGCACTTAAATTTATTTCATATGTTTCATCTGAACTCATCCTACTAAGAATGTTTCCAATATTAGAGCCTTCGTAAACATTTTACTCAGTTTCAGAGAAATATAGAAAACATCTTCACTTGAAAGCTGGGTGGAGTTTTATCCATACCACAGAGCAGCAGTGGCAGGGGTTCAGAGATTACAGTCAGGACATAGCATGTCCTTCTTGGGATTTGGTGTTCCTAAGAATCCAGTGGGTCCCCTCTCAACTTCAAGCCAAATGGGTCCATCTTGAGGCAAAGGAAACCATGCCAGCTTCCATTGTAAGTCTAGGCTACACCTGAGGTAGGAAGCAGTTTGATGTTGACCTGGACCCATCCAATCTTCTGTTGTGAACCTTGGATGAGAAAGTGCAGATTAAGATGTGGCTGAAAAGCAAGAGTTTTGGGCTGCATGCCTCACCATTTGCCCCTTCCCTAGGAAATTCTGTCATTGCCCCATGGTATGTAATGCATACATATTAAATGAGCAAATTTAGTCAGGCATAACTTTCTAGTACTCTTTAGGAGTTCTTATAGGTGATAGAGCAAGGAGAACATACAGACAACAACAACAACAACAACAACAACAACAACAACAACAGTCTGAAAAGCTCCACTCACATGCAGTAAAGCCCATAGAGTCACATGGAACCCTCAACCTGGGGAACCTAAGCAGAATGGGTCACAAAGGGTCTGGACAATGGGCATCTTACTTTGTTCCAAGTATAGAGTACCTCTGTTTCATTAAAAAACAAAAGGAAAGTATATACTCAAGACTCAATTTTTGGGTTGGAAAAGGAAAAATAAAAAGGATGAGTAGGTGTATATGGATTTAAACTTCAAGTGAAAGTGCATCTATTAAATGACAGCCATCATGACTAGTTGGAGTATCAATTGCAGTTGTGGTCAAGGCTTGATGATTTAGTGCATAGGATCTGTAGTGATTTCAGGGCCCTAACACAAATTGTGGGCCAGATTGTTAAGAAGTGTTATTCACTTCTCTCCAAGATCCTCCACAAGTCCTTAAGTAGAACAAAGTAATTCTCAGGACCTCTCTGAGAACCCAGGTTCTGTTTTTTTCAGGTATGGTTGTCTCTCTCAGCCTCAGCTTTGCAATACTGACACAGCTGTCATGAAAAAAACGTCTAGGATTGTTATGGTCATTACATTAAATTAAAGCTTTATTCCAATCTGAATAACATTGGTGAGTCTTAGGAGTCAAGCCCATGTTGGGCTGGGCGGCATTCTTGCTGACTCTGAGCCTGTCCCTGCTAACCTCCCATTGACCCAGACTGCCTCCTTTTCCACATATTTCCTCTCCCTCTACACACTGCTGTGCACCTCAACCCTGTGCTGTGGAGGGAGTTTCTTTAGCAGGGATTGATTAAAATGTAGTGGCATACCCTCATTTTGCGTCACTGCCTGTGTGACTAATAGGCATGGAATTTGTGCCACAGATAAATAATTGGCCCTTCAACTATCCTCCATGTCTTTAGAGACATGCAACTGTGATCTATCATAGCTGCAGACATCTCAATGAGCATCATCTCCAGATCATCATAGATCATGCTACATTTGTATATGCCCAGGAACATAATTTACTATTAAACGGGGCCAAGATCAGCGCAGAAGAAATTATCCTTCCGTGGAGGAGGACTCTACAGCTGCATTATATGCACACTGTGGTTTTTAAAATATTAATTATATTGTAAACTAAAGGTTTACTTTGCGTGCCATAAATCTGGGTGTCTCTTCTTTCTGTGTGTCCAATAAATATACTTCTCATCAACTTTTAATTATGCTGTTTGCATTATTCTGTCTTGAGGATGAGAGTGTGTGCTAAATCATGGCCTTCTAATGTGGATTACAGCATAAGTTTAGTTAATTAAACTATATATTTTATTAGTCTGTGCACCTCCATCTTATAAAAGCATGCGTTATTATGTTGAAGGGTGGGGCATTAAATAATGTAGCAAGGGTGTTTTTATTGTTACTGTTATTCTTTATTTTAGAGATTCTGATAACTTAAGGAGTGAAACTGTTTTATTTCTGTGTGGTACTGTTCCCCTTTGAGCTCATGTTGTTAAAGGGACAGGCCAAAGCTCTGTCCCAGAACTCATGGTGGGAACTCAAGTGTTGAGTAGAGCCTATGGCTTACACCAAGTGGGGAGCAGATGTCCCTATACCCCCATCAACCTGGCTTTTTTGAGCCTTTACTTGGTGACTTTAGGTAAACAGCCTCTGGTCTTCATTACTGTTTTTCTGTTATTTACTTTATCAAACAAACAAACAAACAAAAATCCAATCCATCTCTTTATATCCAAGAAGAGCTGGATCCAAATCTTCTTATGGCTATTAACATCCATGGGAACTCATTTCTTAATGGACTGTCTTAGTGTTAGCATAATATCTAGGCAAACAACACAGCAATAAATTAAATACAAAACAAAATACAAGCAAAGAAAGAAAGGCAATATGTCTTCAACAGAGACACAACTTCTTTTCCAAATATTTTTAACCCATGGTTAGTTGAATCCATACATATAGGATACACAGATACAGAAAGACAGAACCTAAAAGCAGCATTAAGAGGAAATAATTATCATTCCAAATTTTCAAGATTTTTGTTTGACAAACATTTTGAAAATGGGCAAAGGAAGAAAGATTTCATTTATTTCTCACATGTGAGAGAGAAGTGTGTGACTGTGTGTGTGTGCACATGTGCGCGTGCGAGTGTGTGCACATGGGTGTGTGTAAGAGAGAGAGACAGAGAGAGATGCACATGGGTGTGTGTAAGAGAGAGAGACAGAAAGAGATGAAAGTGAAAGGAAAAGAGAACCCTATTGATGTGTAAAAAAGACAAAGTAGTGAACATGAGTGTAGTGTGATAATATGTATTGTGAAGATGTCATTATCTTGTGTGCTCCGGGAATGAAGTGTAGAGAGATCCAAGGCCTCCATGCATGTAGCACTGAAATTTGGTCTTGGACCTCAAAGGAAACTGAGTTAAAATCCACTCTGCTACTTTCCCGATCATGAGACTGCAGCAATAGTGCCAGCCTCTACTTCCTCACTTGAACAGGGTTACAGGAAACCCCCATGGTGTTATAAATATTAAGTGGGAAATCACATAATCCAAGTACTGAAAGATGACTAATGTAGATAGCCTTGAGACCTGTTGTCACCTTTGCTGACACAGTTGTTTTTGACATTCACAGGGTCTGGTGGTTCAATCAAATGACCTCAACTGTAGATGCAGTGGGCCAAACCTGCAAAGTCTTTGCATGGTTGTACTAGCACACAGCTTGACTCACAATTGTCTTCAGCAACATTCACTGGTGTTAGTCGGTACACTTCTGAGGTACTCTTCACAGTCACTCTTTTTCTGACAGCTGACCATAGTCTGGTACTAACCTGTAGGAACTTGCTGTGGCCACTCCCCTGACAGTCTCTACAGTCCCAGTTCCTGGTACCTAATGTCCCAGACCTCACTTTTCTTCATAGCACTGGCAGAGAGCTTACAGACAGATGTAGCTAACAGCCCCAAGGCATTATGGAATCCCTCTCAAGTCCTGTTCATTTATAAACAACTCCCAAGGAATGTGCTGGCTTTATCATCTCCTTCATTTTCCTCCCACAGCTAGCACCCCACCAAAAAATAAATAAAGAACAGAGGCAAGATCTGTTTTGTTTCAACTTTTAAAAGCCTTTGAAGGCATAAGTATTTGTGAACAATAAAAAAATGCATTTTGTTCTCTTAACTGCTGCTCAGGTGGTAAAGCCCCCCCTTCTTCCCACAGGGAGGGATAGGGGCGCCATTGTGTTTTATGGTGAGCTCAGGCCCTTTTGTACCCTGCCAGGAGGGCTCTGCTGAAGGACCAAGTCCATTGCAGAGCTTGCAATAAACAAAGGCAAGAGCACCAGGGCTGGCAGGGGAAGCCTTCACTGGCTACCCCCTCCCTGCTGGAGTGTGGGTGGGGACCAGGGAAAGGAACCCCCAGAGGAAGACTTCTTGTCTATAATGGATCCCAGATGCCAAGGGCTGAGCTATGATGTTCTCCAGTCCTGAAGCACCTAGGCTTAGATTTTATTTTATTTTGTATGGGTCGAAGGACAGAATCAGTATGCATGGGCCTCAGATCTCAAGCTGACAGTTTGGCATTAAATAAAGCATTAAACCCAAATGTTAATTTTCCCCAGTGTGCCTGTGTGTGGTCTTACCTCCCCCTTTGCCCTGTGGCTCTCAGCTCTCTCTTGTAAGGCTTTCTTTATCTACCCCCTTTTAGCTTACAAAGAAGTTGATACTCTTAGCATTCCTCCAATACAAAGATGAGGAAGGGAGGCTCACCATGTTATTTCTCTAACTTTCCTATCAAGGGATGGAACAAACTGGAAAATGTAGGGATTTTAGTCCCAAACTCAAGGGTCATCATTGCTGGTTCAATCCAATAACAGCCATGGAAATCTAATCTGGAGAGCTACCTTACTTACAGGTAAAACTCCTAGGATCCAGGGCTGTTCTAGATTGCTTGTTACACAAGCCTGTCAAATCTTCACTCATTCCTGAGTCAAATGAATTTCATTCATCTTGGTTAAAGGCAAGAGCCTCCAAAGAAGGCCAATTTGAACCATTGTGGAGGGTAAGGCCCTTCCAATCCTCCTTTGGATGAGGGATCCAGGAGGACTCTGATGAAGCCCAGACCTGGAATATCCACCTTTTGATCTGATGGATACTGTACCTCCATCAAGACAAGGGAACTTTGCAGGAATGCAGAAGCTAAATGGAATTCCAGATGTGGAGGAAATGCAAGTGTCACTTGGGAATACTGATGATCTGGTTTAGTCATTAAGAGAGCCACTGCTAACAGAAAGCTTCCATTTGAGCCGTTAAGAATTTACTAGGTTTGTCTCTCAACCCCTTCTGCGGGAGACCCCTGAACCTTTATTTTTCTCCCAAGGCTGTCCTGGGTTTTCTTCTTTCACATTGACCCTGATTTATGCTATGTCCACATTTCCCTGGATAGTACCATCTTTTGAGTTATACATCATCAGAGTGACTCATTCTGATGATGTATGGCCCCAATACATCATCAGAGCTCCTTGCTCTGCCGTTGCACTAATGATATGTTAGTGTAATACATCAGCGGGCTGAGCTGCAGGCATGATGGATGGAGTTGAGGGTGATGGGAGCCCATGGAGAGGAGGCTGAGGAGCAGGTTACCAGTAGGCACAGGAGGGAAATTTGTCAATCCCAGGTCGACCTCCCTTCTTGGTAGCAATGCCATACTGAATTAGCACTGTGGGGTGCATCTCTAAAGAAATAAAGAGGCATGCTTTATTTTCAAAAGCAGTGTGGATGAGGTACTGTGTGTAAATGATTGGCATGTGAGAGGTGATACATACCACCAGGATTAAGCAATAAGAGGTGTTGGTGGTACTGGTATGAGAAAGGAGGAACAAAAGAATGAGGCTCTGTGAGAGGGGTCTTCTTAGCTTAAAGGAAGTAAGTGACCAAGAAAAAGGTAGGCATCAGGAAATGGGCTGTGTAGGCCCAATTTTCTTAGCAGAGTTTGCCTGGAAATTATCAGGGGCTTCTAGGTTGCTTTTGTCTCACATCTTTCCTGAGAACTTCTGATTAGCAAATGTTCAGCTTATGGGAACTTCAGTATGGGAGTATTTGTGGGTAGGTAGGGCCAAGCTCTAAACAGAACCCAAGTGTATATGGGTTAGGAGTTGGGGATTGAATTCTTGACATGCTGTCTGCTGGTAGTGATAGAGCCTGTCTCAGGGAGCTATAAGGAGTGCTATGAATATTAACAGTCACAAAGTCATATGCAAAACCATGTGCAAAAATATATGCAAAAACTACACCTTATAGCCTCATGTAGCAGTTTCCTACAGATCAAAATATTCTAGCCTGAGAGAGCCTCCTTAAGACACAGGAAGGAATCAGAGTTTACAAAGCTCAGGAAATAAAGAACAAGTCTCAGGAAGTTCCTGTAACTTTCAAGATTCACAAGGTCTCTCAACTCAACCACTTTCTCCACCCCATCTTCTCTAGGATGTATAAACGGTAGTGAGTGCTGGGGAGTGGGACTGACTGTTGAGCTGACTGCAAGTGGAACAAGGACTTCAGGGAAGAAGTTTAGTGAGCTGTCATCCATGCTCGATTTAGCTCTTCAGTAACTGTAGTCATCCAGATTCCTCTAAAAGCCTCTTACACCCACTATTGTAAACAACACCAAAGAACACATTGATTTATTAAGGTAAACGTAGGTGGAATGATTTCCTCAATCCATCCTCAGTGTCCTATCTGGGATGGGCAGATGTTTGCTCACATGTCCTCATGAAAAGTCACATGGATTATGTATTATCTTTACCAGCACCATATCAGCCCGGCACTCAGGCTCTATACTGCTCCTACCACCTCCCATCCATGCCTCTTAACTTAGGAAGTGCATACTACTTCCTGAAAGCATTTGAGCAATCCCAAAGCTAAAAGCCATTTCCACTGCAGTGGGAGCCAAGTGATACCTCATTTAGGTTGGTTTATTTTTGAGCTGTACTTCTCAATGAAATTAAGTATCTTTTCCTGATTGCCAGTCCTTTATGAGTCATCTGTGGAGAAAGGTCTCCTCAAATTATTTGTCTTTTATTTAATTGTATTATTTGACTTTCATGATTTGCGTGAAGAGTATGTGCACTTATTTAGATGGCAGATCTTTATCTGACTTATAATATGCAAATACTTTCTCCCATCTTGTACCTTCATGGCAATATCCTTTGATATATATCAATTTAAGTTTGATGAATTTCGAGTTATCTATTTATGCCTCTTCTACTTCACACACACACACACACACACACACACACACACACACTTTTTTTCTCAGTATCCTTCAGAATCTTACTTTATCCCATCATTAATTCCAAAGCTTAACATTAAACATCTCAATATCTCAGGTTAGTATCATCTGAATTAGATCTAGATTAAACCAGATTACAGATTCATTCTGGAACATGATTCCTGTCCAGTGTAAAGTCTGTGAAAAGACTGTGTTCCCACATCCAGTGATGAATAGGGACAGGAGCGATACTCCTTCCTCAAAGACAGACCAGAAAAAGATGAGTGACAGATCACAGCAAGGTTCAAATCCTTCAAAATATTTAAATTTGTGCTGTGTGTGTGTGTGTGTGTGTGTGCGCGCGCGCACGCGCTCACACAAATACATGTCACTGCACTTATATGGCAGTCACAGGACACCTTGTGGGAGTTGCTTCTCTCTGTCCACTGCATGGGTTCCAGGCTTTAAACTCATGTCACCAGGCTTGGCAGGCAAGCACATCACATGATGAGTTATCCTACAGGTTGTGCAAATGAATCTTTAGGTCTGAGGATTGTCTCAGTTCTAGGCATCTTCTAGTTAGCTCTCCTATTTTTTCTTCCTCAGGAGCTCTAACCAGAATCACCTTTAATGTGCCTATTTCATCATGCATCTCCAAGCTATGCTCATCATGGAAACACAAAGCTACTTCCACATTTTAAAGTGTGTTGAGGCAGTATCCCAAATCTATTTTAGTCGTCTTGGGCTACCATGACATCATACCATGCACTGAGTGTTGTAAACAGAACAAACATATTTCTCAAAGGTCTGAAGCTAAGAAGCCCAAGATCAAGGTACCAGAAGACTTGTTGTTGCTGCTGCTGCTGCTGCTGCTGCTGCTGCTGCTTCTGCTGCTGCTGCTGCTGCTGCTTCTGCTACTGCTTCTGCTGTTGCTGCTGCTGCTGCTGCTGCTAATGATGTGGTCCACCTTACTAGTTTACATTATGTCAGGGGAAGGATGTTCCAGTCCTGCAATTAGTACGCAGTACTTATACATTACATTATGTCAGGAGGAAAGGCCCTCTTATAATGGAGGCTTCATCCACATAATCTCATTTAAAGCTAGTTACCTAAAAATACCTCACCATTGCATACTGTCCCATTTACAGTTCAACTTAAGGATTTGGGGACCAAAAACATTTAGTTGATACTGTTATGCTGTATGTATCATATCTTTGAATCCATTGCCAAATTCCAGGTCAGAAAGATTTACTCTCAGATCTTTTTTCAATGCTCATATGGCTTTAGCTACGGATCTTTAGGCCACTGGTCCATACACATTTGATATGAGGAGAGCAACAACTCTGTTCTCCTCAGCCTTTGAAACACTGATGCTCTTGTCAACAAATACCAACTGGCCACTGATATACCGAAGGAGATATTTTAATGCATGAATATAGAGTTCAGGTGAAAAATCACTTAAATATTCAAGGGGAAATGCTGATACTAGGAAGGAGTGGGGAGAAAAATGTATCTACAGTACAACTGCTAGCGTGTGGTTGGGTGTTTGGTAAGGAATTAGTTCCTGAATTGCAGAGACGCAACTAGAAATTCCAAGTTCTCAGTGGAGAAAACAAAGAAATTTTATTTATTTCGGTTTGCTTGTGTTTTTGTTTATGCTTCTCTCAGATGAAGCACAGCAGAATGTACATTCACTATTTAAACCAAATATGAAAGAATTTGGTAAATATGTCACTATCTGGATGAAATAGACTCAGATTATCAGGTACTAAAGTCTGTAATGTTCAGACATAAATATAAAGTTGTGATGGAGTGCCTGGATAACTGAAGGTTAGAAAAAATTAAATTAAAGCAAGTATTAACTGTAAAATATTAATCACACAGAAGAAATTACAAGGTGCAATTTTGAGCTAAAAATGAAGCTCCTGGTTCTTGAGTCTTCCCTCAGCTGACCTTTGGTCCCCATTACCTGTCCTCTGCCTGAGGTGAGTCTGGGACCAGCCCAGGCCAAATTACCCCTACATCCTTTCCTGGGAATTCCCTGGGTTAGCTCCACATCTTGGTCCCCCTATAACCTTGGCCTGAGTGGTCCAGTCCTGGTACTCCAGACCATCCACCACCGAGTGCCTGCATTCCCCTCATCCTTGGCCCTGCTGGGCCCACTGCTTGGGTTGAGCGTTTGGCCAGAGCGTGGGTTCAACACCCCCACATCTCCTTGGAACTTCCTGGGTTGCCTCTGCACATATTGGACCAACTGGAGCCTGCCCTCACCTGACCTTTGGTCTCATTTGCCTGCCTTCTACCTGAGTGAATGAGACCATCTGGAGCCTGCTTCCTGATATCATAGGCCCTTCTGTGGCCTCTACTTGAGAGATCTCCAAGAGGGGTTGGATCATTCAGAGTTACTGACATTCACTCCCGACTCAACTATACCCACCGGGAAAGCAGGTTAGACAGACAAAGAGACACCACCTGCACCCACTGAAAGAAGTGATGAGAAGATGGCAATACAAGAAAACACTTAACAATAGAAAGACCAGTATGATACCACAAGAATCTAGGGACTCTACACCTACTAGAGCTGAACACACCAAAGCAGATAAAGCAGAAGAGAATGAAAAATAACTTCATGAAAAATAATTCAAAGATGATAAGAGAAAATCCCTTACAGAAATGGAAGAAAAAACAAACAAAAATAATTGGAAGAAACAGGAAAAGACCGAGCAAAAAATGCAAGAAATGAACAAATCTCTTAAAGAAAGCAAGGAAAGCCAAGAAAAAACAATCAAACAGGTGAAGGAAACAATTCAAATAGTTTAAGACCTGAAAACTGAAATAGAGATGGTAAAGAATACTCAAACTGAGGAAATGCAGGAAGTAGAAAAACTTGGTAAACAATCAGGAACTACAGATGTAAGCATAACCAACAGAATACAAGAGATTGAAGAAAGAATCTCAGGCGCAGAAGATAAACTAGAGGAAATAGATTCATTGACCAAAGAAAATCTTAAATCCAACAAATCCTTAACACAAAACCTCCAGAAAATGTGGGACATCGTGAAAAAACCAAACCTAAGAATAATAGGCATAGAAGAAGGTAAAGAAGCCCAGCTCAAAGTTGCAGAAACATATTCAACAAAATCATTGAAGAAAACTTTCACAATCTGAAGAAGGACGTGCCTATGAAAGGACAAGAAGCATATAGAACACCAAATAGACTGGATGCCTTGCCCAAATAAAGGTTCCCTTGCCAAATAATAATCAAAACACCTAACATACAGAGTAAAGAAAGAATACTAAGAGCAGAAAGGAAAAAGGGCCAGGTAACATACAAATGCAGACTTATCAAAATTATACCTGACTTCTCCATGGAAATGCTGAAGGTCAGAAGGTCCTGGATAAATGTTCTATAAATACTAAGAGTCCATAGATGCCAACCCAGGCTACTATACACAGAAAAACTCTCAATTACTATTGACAGAGTAACAAGATATTCAGTGACAAAGCCAGATTTCACAATACATATCCATAAATCCAGCCCTACAGAAAGTTCTGGAGGGAAAATTCCAACCCAAGGATGTTAACTAAACTCACAAATACATAGGCAATAGATAATCCCACTTTACCAGAAAAAACAGGGCAAATATACTCACAATTCCACTGCCAATAACAAATCTAAAACAAACGAGAATTAACAATCAATGGTCCTTACTTTCCCTTGACATTAATGGTCTTACCTCGCCTATAAAAAAAGACTAAGAAAAGGGATACAAAGACAGAACACATTCTTCTGCTGCATACAAGAAACACATCTAAGCTTCAAAGACAGATACTACCTCAGGGTAAAGAGTTGGGAAAAGATCTTGCAATCAAATGGACCAAAAAAGCAAGCAGGTACAGCTATCCTGATATCTAACAAGTTAGACTTCAAACAAAAATCAATCAAAAGAAATGAAGAAGGTCATTTTATATTCATCACAGGAGACATCCATCAATACAAAGTCTCAATTTTGAACATCTATAACCCAAATACAAAGGCACCCACATTCGTAAAAGAAATGCTACTAAAACTCAAATCTCACATAACACCTAACACACTCATTGTGGGAGAATTCAACACCCCACTCTCACCACTAGACAGGACCACCAGTCAGAAACTTAACAAAGAAACTAACAGAACTTATGTCCCAATTGGGTTTAATAGACATCTATAGAAATTCTATCCTAACACAAAAGAATATACTTTCTTCTCAACTCCACATGGAACCTTCTCTAAGATCAACCATATAGACAGCAATACAACAAACCTCAACAGATACAAAAAAGTTGGAATCTTTACCTGTATCTTACCATACTACCATGCTTTAAAGTTGGAATTCAACAACAACATAAATTGCAGAAACCCTAAAAACTCATGGAAACTGAACAATGCACAATTGCGGCATTGCTGGGTCAAAGAAGAAATAAAGAAATTAATGACTTCCTAAAATTCAATGAGAATGAAGACACAACATACCCAAACTTATGGGACACTTTGAAAGCAGTTCTTTGAGGAAACTTCATTGCACTAAGCACCCATATAAAGAAAATGAAGGATAGTCAGAGAAATAACAGCATACCTGAAAGCCCTAGAACAAAAAGAAGCAAACTCACCCCAGAGGAGTAGAGGCCAGGAAATAATCAATTTGAGGGCTGAAATAAAGAAACTAGGAAAATAATACAAAGAATCAATCTAACAAAGAGTTGGATCTTTGAGAAAATCAACAAGATAGACAAACACTTATCCAAACTAACCAAAAAGCAGAGAGAGAACATGCAAATAAACAAAATGAGAAGTGAAAAGGGGAACATAACAACAGACACTGAGGAAATCCAGAGACACATTAGGTCATACTTTGAACCTGTATTCCACAAAATTAAAAATGTAATGGAAATGGACAAATTTCTGGATAGGTATCTCTTAACATAATTAAATCAAGAACAGATAAGCAATTTAAATAGAACTATAAGCCCTAATGACATAGAAGCAGTCATCAAAAGCCTCACAATCAAAAAAAAAAAAAAAAAAAAAAAAAAAAAGCCCAGGGCCAGATGATTTCAGTGCATAATTCTACCAGAAATTCAAAGAGCAGCTAATGCCAATACTCCTCAAATTGTCCCACACAATAGAAGCAGAAGGTTCATTATCAAACTCTTTACAAGGCTATAATTACCTTGGTACCCAAGCCACACAAAGACATAACTAAGAAAGAGAACTGCAGACCAGTATCCCTCATGAATATTGATGCAAAAATACTCAATAAAATACTGGCAAATAGAATCCACTAACACATCAGAGAAATTATCCACCATGTTCAAGTAGGGTTCATTCCAGGGATGCAGGCATGGTTCAACATGTGAAAAGCAATCAATGTGATCCACCATATAAACAAACTGAAAAAGAAAAATCATATGATCACACATGCTGAAAAAGCCTTTGACAAAATCCAACACCCTTTCATGATAAAGGTGTTGGAGAGATCATGGATAACAGAAACATACCTAAATGTAATAAAAGTAATTATATAGTAAACCAACAGATAACATCAAACTAAATGGAGAGAAACTTAATGCGATTCCTGTAAAATCAGGAACAAGACAAGGCTGTCCATTCTCTCCATATCTCTTCAATACTGTACTTGTAGTTCTAGCTAGAGCAATAATATAATAAAAGGAGATCAATGGGATACAAATTTGAAAAGAGAAAGTCTAACTTTCACTATTTACAGATGATATGATAGTTTATATAGATGACCAGAGACACTCTACCAGGGAACTCCTACAGCTGATAAACACTTTCACCAAAGTATCAGGATATAAGATTAACTCAAAACAACAACAACAACAACAACAAAAAATCAGTAGCCCTATTGTATACTAACGATAAAGATCCTGAGAAAGAAATCAGAGAAACATCACCCTTTACAATAGCCACAAACAACATAAAATATCTTGGGGTAACACTAACCAAACAAGTGAAAGACCTATATAGCCAGAACTTTGTGTCTTTAAAGACAGAAATTAAAGAAGATAACAGAAAATGAAAAGACCTCCCATGCTCTTGGATAGGTAGGATAAACATAATAAAAATGGCATTCTTGCCAAAAGCAATCAACAGATTCAATGCAATCCCCATCTGAATCCCAGCACAGTTCTTCACTGAAATTGAAAGGATAATACTCAACTCTGTATGGAAAAATGAAAGACCCAGGTTAGCCAAAACAACCCTCTACAATAATGGAACTTGAGGAGGTAATACCATCTCTGACTTCAAGCTCCATTATAGAGGTATAGTCCTGAAAGCAGCTTGGTATTGGCTCAAAAATAGACAGGTAGACCAATGAAATTGATTCAAAAATCCTGATATTAATCCACACACCTATGAAGATCTGCTTTTAATCAAAACAGCTAAAATTATACAATGGAAGGAGGAAAGCATCTTCAACAAGTGGTGCTCGCAAAACTGGCTGATGGTGTGCAGAAGATTGCAGATAGACTCATATCTATCACCACGCAAAAAACTTAAGTCTGAAAGGATCAAAGACCTCAACATGAATCCAGCCACACTGAACCTCTTAGAAGAAAATGTGTGAGGTACCCTTGAAAGAATTGGTACAGGAGACTGCTTCCTGAATATAACACCAGTAGCACAGACACTGAGATCTACAATTAATAAATGGGACCTCCTGAAACTGAGAAGCTTCTGTAAGGTAAAGGACATAGTCGACAAGACAAAACAGCAGCCCACAGACTGGAAAAAGATCTTCATCAACCCCACATCTGACAGAGGGCAAATCTCCAAAATATTCAAAGAACTCAAGAAGCTAGTTAGTAAAGCACCAAATATCCAATTAAAAAGTGGAGAACTGAATAGCAGATTCTCAATAGAGGAATGCAAAATGGCTAAAAGAAAGTGCTCAACATCCTTAATTATCAGGCAAAAGCAAATCAAGGCAACTTTCAGATACCATCTTACTAATGTTAGAATGGCTAAAATCAGAAACACCAATGACAGCTTATGCTGAAGAGGATGTGGAGAGAAGGGAACACTCCTCCACTGCTGGTGGGATTACAAACTTATATAGCTAATTTGGAGATCATTATGGCGGTTCCTCAGGAAAATGGGAATCAGTCTACCACAGGAACTGGAAATTCCACTCTTAGGCATATACCCAAATGATCCACATCCATGCAACAAAGACATCTGTTCAACTATGTTCATAGCAGTATTATTTGTCATAGCAAGAACCTGGAATCAACCTAGATGTCCCTCACCTGTAGAGTGGATAAAGAAGATGTGGTACATTTATACAATGCAATACTACTCTGCGGAAAAAACAATGGAATCTTGAAATTCGCAGACAAATGGATAGAACTTGAAGAAACCATATTAAATGAGGTACTCCAGTCACAAAAAGAGGAACATGGCATGTACTCACTCATATACGGATTTTAGACATAGAGCAAAGGATCACTGGCCTCCAATTCACACCACTGGAGAAGCTAGAATACAAGGAGGAACCTGAGAGATTCATACAAGGTTCTCCACAGAAGAGGAAAGGGACAAGACCTCCTGAGCATATTGGGAGTAGGGGGTCAGTGAGTGAAGAGGGAGTTAGGAGAAAGAAAATGGGAGGAGAGGAGAACATGTGAGACCAGGAAGATTGAGTCAGGGGATGAATAGACAAGAGCAAGAAAAAACAGAGGGAGTGTAGTGAGATATTTACTTTGTCTGGTTCTGTGGCACTGACCATGCCCTTTGGGATGGGGAGCCAGGGGCAGTAGTGCCCTGTGGAACTAGGTCTGAGGAGGATCCTGGGAGCACTCTCTTGATGGCAGGACGTGGGAGAGCATTCGGTGGAATCTGCTGTTGTTCATCTGTCTAGGTTGTAAGCTATTTCTCCCTGAATAAACATCTATTAGGCCTATTTGTTTATCCTGATCCTTATTAAACCATAAAATCTGGTGTCAGGATGTTCACAGGACCTGGGTTTCACCCAGGTGGCAAACACCATTCCTTTCCCCCACCATCCCTGAACAAGGTGGTTGCCTTGCCTAACCAGGAAGACACACTGAAGCATGTGAGACATCTGTGTCTGCCCCCACAACTCCTTTATATCCACCGCAGGCCTGAGACCACTGCTCATCTCCTGCCCATTCCCTCACATTGCATCTGCACAGAGCCCTGAGGCACCCACCCCGCTGGTGTGTTCCCTTGCAAGGCCCAGTCTCTGGGCCTGCCCTGTTTGTGTGTTTGGGCCCAGTGGTTTCAGCTGCAGACGACACCTGTTAGCCCTGCAGTCCCAGCAATTTGTACAAGGCAAGTTTCACTCCTTCATTTAACAAAATTTCACTTGCCTTAATTTGTTAAGAGCTATTCTACAGGGGCTGGGATCAGAAGGATCATCTGCTGCCTATTTGGTGGCACAACTACCACAAGTTGAGATCTACAACTAAAAGCATCCAAGTTCCAGAACAGCAGAATTTCACCTGAGGTAATTGTAACATCCTTTGCAATATAAGATGTTCCATACCTATGGTGGTGGATAATTTTACAATGCAGGACTTTAGGAATTCTTTTACTTCATATATAGAAGGAATTTTAGCAGAAGAAAATTATGCATGGACCAATATATACATTTTTTGTAATAGCAATGGGTTTCATCATTAATATGATATTCTTTTTTTTTTCCAATGGGGCGAGGACAGCATCTTCAACAAATGGTGCTGGCACAATTGGATGAGGGTGTGTAGAAGACTGTAGATAGACCCATGTCTGTCGCCATGCACAAAACTCAAGTCCAAATGGATCAAAGACCTCAACATCAATCCAGCCACATTGAACCTCTTAGAAGAGAAAGTAGGAGGTACCCTTGAACAAATTGGTATAGGAGACTGCTTCCTGAACATAACTCCAGGGGCACAGACACTGAGAGAAACAATTAATAAATGGGACCTCTTCAAACTTAGAAGCTTCTGTAAGGCAAAGGACACAGTGGACAAGACCAAATGGCAGCCCACAGACTGGGAAAAGGTTTTCACCAATCCTATATCCGACAAAGGGCTGATCTCCAAAATATATAAAGAACTCAAGAAACTAGTCAACAAAACACCAAATAACCCTATTAAAAAATGGGGTACAGAACTGAAGAAAGAATTCTCAATAGAGGAAATTAATATGATATTCTTAAAGAAATGGTTTGAGATTAGAGCAAACAATAAGGAACTTGTACAATCCATAGGAGACTTAGTAACAAGGATTCAAAATATTAAAAATGACAATAGAGAGCAAAAAAAAAAAAACAGAATGCAAAACATAGAATGCTTAGAAAAAAAGATTCAGAATATTGAATATGGCAATAGAGAGCTGACAGGTAGAATACAAAACATGAAACATAGAAATGACCAAGTAGAAAACAGAATTTGTTCCATGTCCAATGCCTCAATAACCAAAACAGAAACAATGTAATGCATTAACATGCTAGCAGAAACAGCTCATTCCTGATCCGATGAAGCTACTAATAAGGTTAAAAAACTGGGACATCAGATGGAAAGACTAGATGATAGAATCTGTTCCATGTCTGATGATAATGGCAAGCTAGCATTGTTTCCGGAAGGCAGTTTACATGCCATTCAGATAATATCTAAGATTGAGAATATTAAAAACATGGAATCATTCATAGTTGGAGAAAGCAAGAAACTGACTCATATAATGAAGGTTCTAGAAAGTTATATGACTCAAGAAATTAAAACACTCAAAGAAGCAATGAAGAATAGATTTCAGGCCTTAGAAGACCTTCAGTCTGATACATCCGAAAAAGAACCACAGGTAACAGGGCATGAAAAAGACTTAAATTTTTCTACACTGTTTATGGTCAGGTCGAACTTTCCCTGTATCTATTAATGAGAAACCAACAATGACAAAACACCCAAAAGGTGTCATTGCATATCAGTGGGAACCAATATGTATGAAAGATTTAAAAAGTATAAAGGAAGCAGTAGTCTCTTATGACATGCACTCACCATATGTGAAGCAATTAATAGAATCATGGGCAAGGAATAACAAGGTAACCCCTAAGGATTGGGATCAATTAATATCAGCTGTCCTTGAAAACTCCTCTCAATTAGAATGGAGGGCTTTATGGAGAGAGGAAGCAAAAGCTCTTGAACTTCAGGGCTTAAAGAAAGGTTATAAAGCTCCCCAAGATAAAATTCTTGGTGAGGGTCTTTATGATGACCCTAAAACTAAACTGCCTATGATGAACATATCTTGTCTCTATGCAGTAGAGCAGCTCTGAATGCTTGGGATAAGGTTCATGAGCTAGGGAAGAGGATAGAATTCTACACCAAGATAAGGCAAGGACCCAGAGAACACTTTAGTGTGTTTCTAGAAAGATTATCTAGAACAGTACAATTAGAGGCAGCAGACATAGATTCTAGGTGAATACTCATAGAATCATTAGCTTATGAGAATGTGAATCCACAATGCAAACAAGTGCTTTGGCCTTTGAAAATCAGATCAGCACCCTTGGATGAATGGGTCCTATATACAGCCAACATTGAGTACAATGACAATAACACTGAAGCTTGGGTGGGAGAAGCCATATCTAAAGGGCTGAGAAGACATCAAGATAACAGAGGTCTTAACTATGGTGACATAAAAGCTTGGGTAGGAGAAGCCATCTCCAAAGGGTTGAGAAGATATCAAAATGTCAGCTGTTTTAACTATGGTAAGATAGGACAAGTAAAAAGAAATTATAGGCAAAGCATCTCTAGAAATAACACTCCCAGGACTGAATCAAACAGAAGGCCTCAGCCTTCTGTGTTATGTAGAAGGTATGGCAAAGGCCAACACTGGACAAATGAGTGTAGATCGACCAGAGACAAGCAAGGAACTCTTTATAATCGGGAAACTCCTTGGGGGGGGGGCCTCTCGAAGGCCCCCATGTCAAAGGTGGTCCGAACATTTCCAGTCACTGTGGAGGACAATCTCCCACAGGACAATTAGAAAATCCTGTGCATATTGTAAAAACTCATACCGCTCTGGATGACAAACTAGTGATGGAAGTTGAATCAAACATGACAGAAGGAAATAAAAAAACGTATATTTTGGCAAACCTCTATAAAAAGTCAATGGCCTAGATTGATAGTTAAGAAGAATAAACAGACTGTTTGAAGGTATTGTTGACAAAGGGGCTAATATAACTATCATATCTAATGAATCTTGGCCTCAAAGATGGCCCCTGCATGGGGTAAATGTTCAATTCTTAGGGATTGGAACCCTGTCTCAGGTAAAACAGAGCACGAGATGGATTGAATGTGTAGTACTAGAAGGACAGAGAGGAAGTTTGAGACCATATGTGGCTGATAAAGTGATAAATTTATGGGGTTGTGATCTATTACAGCAATGGAATACAGAGATTAACATTCCCCCAGTATTAGATAGGAACCATAAAAGACCTCATGTTTGTGAAAAAAAGATATTATAAAGTACTATACAAGACAGACAACAAATATCCAGGCTGTACAAAAACAGAATATAAGTGCCAAACAAACAGAGGAACAAAAAGCCTTATCCTTAAAATGGCTCACAATTGAACCTGTCTGGGTAGGGCAACAGCCTATGACCTCTGAGAAGTTGGAAGCTTTAGAAAATATGGTTCAGGAACAGCTAAATGCTGGACATATCGAGGAATCAACCAGCCATTGGAATTCTCCTGTATTTGTTATCAAAAAGAAATCTGGTAAATGGAGAATGCTTACAGACCTGAGAGCCATCAATAAAGTTATCCAGCCAATGGCCTCTCTACAGCCTGGAATGCACTTTCCTTCTTTGATACCTAAAGAATGGCCTATTATAGTTATTGATTTAAAGGACTTCTTTTTCACTATACCTTTACAAGATCAAGATAAAGAGAAATTTGCCTTCATAGTACCTAATTACAATAATTCTCAACTGGTAAAGAGATGTCAATGGAAGGTTTTTCCACAGGGAATGCTAAATATCCCCACCCTGTGCAAATATTTTGTACAAAAACCACTGGAAATAATTCGTAAACAGTTTCCACAATCCATCATCTATCATTATATGGATAATATATTGTTAGCTGACTCTAAAGGAGAAATATTAGGAAAAATGTTTGAGAAAATAAAGGAAGTTTTACCTCACTGGGGATTACAAGTTGCACCCAAAAAATACAAAAAGGAGATTCTACCAACTACTTAGGACATAAAATAGGTGTACAGAAAATTAGACCACAAAAAGTACAGATCAGGAGAAATAGCTACCAGAATCTTAATGATCTTCAAAAATTACTAGGAAAGATTTCTCAACAACAAACCATTATTGGAGTAGAAGGGCATGATTTGCAAAACTTGAAAATGGCCCTGAAAGGGGACAAGGACTTGAATAGTCCACAAATATTATCAGCTGAAGCTGAAAAGGAATTAGAATGGATAGAAAAGAGGATACTAGAAGTATATGTGGACCGTATGGATCCAAAACTGGACTGTATTCTGGTTATATTACCATCTGGAGAATAACCTTCAGGGATTTTGATGCAGAGAGAAGATATCATATTATAATGGATATTTCTACCACATAAACAGAATAAAAAACTAAAAACATAGATAGAAAAGATCTTTGACTTGATTATAAAAGGTAAATTAAGACTTTGTCAACTAACAGGAAGGGACCCAGCAGAAATTATAGTACCTTTAACTAATGAGGAAATTTCCTCCTTATAGAAAGATAATGAATATTGGTGGAGAGTATGTAGTATTTTTCGAGGGAATGATTAGCAACAATTATCCCCAAAGTGAAAGAATCAAATTCATAAAGAAAACGATTTGGATCCTTCCACGCATTGTAAGAAAAACACCTATCTCTGGAGTTCCTACATTCTACACTGATGCAAACAAATCAGATAAGGCAGGAAAAATAAGTAAAGTGGTTGAAGCCCTTGCAATTCTGTATAAAAGGCAGAATTTTATGCCATTCTCATGGTACTTACGGATTTTACAGACCCCCCCCCAATATACTTACTGACTCTCAATATGCAGAGAGAGTTGTCTTACACATTGAGACTGCAGAATTTATTCCTAAAGATACAGAATTAACTGCATTGTTTATACAGTTAAAAGATACTATCAGAAATAGGACTCACCATATATATATATATATATATATATATATATATATATATATATATATCACACATCAGATCCCATACAGGTATGCCAGGTCCTCTAGCACAAGGCAATGGTGAAATTGATCGGTTATTGATAGGAAGTGTGCTAGAAGCCTCAGAGTTTCATAAGAGATACCACGTGAACAGCAAAGTTTTAAAAAAAGGATTTTCTATCACTTAGCAATAAGCCAAGGTAATAGTAAAGAAATGTCCTACTTGCTCATTCTATAACCAAACTTCTTTACCACCAGGAAGTAATCGTAAAGGTATAAATAGGAATGAAATATGGCAAATGGATGTGTTTTGTTTTGCAGAATTTGGAAAATTAGAATACATACACCACACTATAGATACATTTTCAGGTTTTCAATGGGCCACTGCTCTGAGCTCTGAAAAAGGCTGATTCTGTTATCATACACCTATTGGAGGTGATGGCCATTATGGGCATACCTGCACAAAAAAAAAAAAAAAAACAGACAATGCACCAGCATATGTCTCCAGCAAATTGAAACAGTTTTTTGAGAATTATAACATAAGTGGTATACCACACAATCCTACAGGACAAGGAGTAGTTGAGAGATCCAATGGTACTTTGAAAGAAATGCTCCATAAACAGGTGGGAGGAACCAAAACACCCTAACACAGATTACATAACACTTTATTAACATTAAACCTTCTTAATTCTAATGAAAAAGGAAAAACAGCTGCAGAAAGACACTGAACAATAGAAAAAACAGTTGGTGTACTTCAAGGATATATTGACCTCAGAATGGAAACCAGGATATGTGTTAAGTTGCTGTAGGTGTTTCACATTTGTATCTACAGGAGAAGAAAAATTATGGATACCATTTAAATTAATCGAGATCTGAGTTGAACAAAAGTAACATCTTAATGAAGAGAAATGACAAGTTATCCAACAAATTAGGTCCCATGAGACATGCGGAAACCTCTCAAAGGTAGGGGAAGTGTTCTGTTCTTGTCCTTGCAGGAAAACAGAGAACACCCATCTTCAAACAGCCAAAAGGCACTGAACTTGTAGGTACCTACAGAAGAGAAGATAGCTCTCCAGAAACAATCACTTAATGAAGAGGAATCTGATTTATGGTAAGAATATTTAATTCTAGTAAACTATTTCTATACAGAAATCTATTTCTCTTTCTATCCAGTATTCCTGTAGTCCCAATTCACGTAAACCAATGGTGGCTTTGGAGTTGGATTTGGCTTTCCTTCTCTAAATTCAAGCATGTTGTTAAGATTAGATTCACTGTTTCTGCCTTAAATCAAGAAGCCAATTGGTGTAAGGCAGAAGAAAACAAAATCTGGGGGACTTGTTTGCTTATATGCAATTTTCTATCTGAAATCCTAATTTTCTCATATACATTTTAATGCTTATTTTTGCCTTTCCCTAATGCATACCTTAAAACTTGAAAATTTTACTTTAATATGGATGTTTAAGTTTTCCACAAGGAATGATAACAATTCCTAACAGCAATTTTTGAACTCTCCGGAAAGAAGATGGGGTCCCACTTCGACATTTCCACTTGACTCAACCTGACACATCTGAACTACAAACATTGCCCTAAAAAGGGTTTGAGACTGTTTTGCTCGAGACAACTCCTAATTAGCTAGCTGTAATAGTACACCTTCTTATTACGCCCTGGCCAGAGTTTCAAATAGAACTCCAGTAAAGCATTTCCTGCCACACAGTGACTAGCTACATATGTCACAGCCAGTTCTGTTGAGAAATTTGGTTGCTAAAACTTTTCTTCCTACAGGATCACATGGAGCAATCATTGTTCCATTTCAGCAGGAAGTAATCTTAAGATAATGACCCCCCTTTCCCTATTCTTGGAATTTAGGGATGATGTTCATCTTAGGGTTTGTTTTAGTTACTTAGGTTTGGGTATGGAAGGTGATGTTTTGATGCAGGTTTCTCTTTTAGACAGGATAACGTATGGTTGGAAAAATGTACGGATTAAATAGGATATAGGTAGATTAGCCTATCTTCTTGTGAATTATTTAATAATAGTGAGATATTAGTATTATACAGCTTACATTGTTATATATTCTTATTTGTGGTAACATATGTAAAATTTAGTTTATGTTCCCTTCCCGGAAGAATTGTGTATTATATTTTGTCATATTGTGTAAAATCTTTCTATTTATGATGTTTTATGCACATTATCCTTACCATATTCTATGTATGTATACTTTTACTTATGTTCAAGACATTTTGCATATTGATACAACTTAGGATATTTTTATCATGGTGCCCTTTATAGTTCTACCTCTGGTCTAGACATTACTACTAGACATGTCTACGGCTATTTTAGGGATTTACATGTATATATTAGTGCATAGTTAAATTGTTTAGGTATTTGTCCCTGCTTTACTCAGAGAAGTTTCAATCAGTTTTTAGCTAAGTTCCTGGCTATTACAGATTATCTTCACCCATAGACATATAGACATATAATCTTCAATTATTTCCTAGAAATGCAGAACCTGGCATTTAAATGTTTTAATATTAGGCTCCATTGACATGAGACACTGTTGCTTTTGACAGCACCGTGCACTTTCATGAAAATATGTTGTACACTGTTGTCACTCCTTTTGGAGTCCATCCTCACTTCAGCTAATGGCTTCTTGGGCAAAGAACTGCCCCCACCTTGACCACTAATTTGGACATGCAGTCCTATGTGCTTGCAGGAGACAAACATAGATGACTGCTGGACCTTGCCAAGTCAAGGAAAGATACCCTTTCTACCTCCCTGCCTTTGTTGTGGTCTGTCAAGTACTCTTGGCATTAGCCAAAACTGGGTGTACCAATGTTGCTGTGAGACCTTGGGTGACTGTCCAGGTAGCCTGCTGTTTTGTACTTGCTGCATCTTTTGGAAGTTTCCCATATGCACTTCCTGTCTCCTCTAGTATTGTTTTTTCCTTCTCAGGTCTTGATGATGTTGAAGATTAAACTATCACAACTATTATTCTCTCTTCCTAGTTAGATATATTAGGTACTAGACTTTAACTTTCCAGCTTAGGACAACTCTATTGTAAACTCCATTATGCCTTCACCCTAGGACTAGATATGTAGATCTTAAGTTGTTTTTTCTCAATTTTCCTTTTCTTAGAGCGCATTTGTTATTCACTGTTTTGTATATAGTATTGCATCAAGCCTAAATCTTCTCTTTAGACTAAAAGAGCAATTGTAGTGAGATATTTACTTTGTCTGCTTCTTGGCACTGACTACACCCATTGGGATGTGGAGCCAAGGGCGGGAGTGACCTATGGAACTAGGTCTGAGGAGGAGCCCGGGAGACTCTCTTGCTGGCTGGACATGGATAGAAGAGCATTTGGTTGTAACTGCTGGTGTTCATCTGTCTAGGTTGTAAGTTATTTCTCCCTGAATATACATCTATTCGGCCTATTTGTTTATCCTGATCCTTATTAAACCATGATAAGGGAACAATTGTAGGTTTGAAGAAAAAACTGACACTAGAGAAATATCCAGAGACCAGAAGGATTACCTCAACTAACAATCTGAACAATAGTGGAGAGGCCACCTTAAATTCCCTTCCTTGATAATGAGATTGATAAGTATTTATATGCCATTATAGAGCCCTCATCTAGAAACACAAACAGATACCCAAAGCTAAACACTCTTGGAATCCAGTTTTAGAGAGGTAGGAATGATGAACAAAGGGGTGAATACCAGACTACAGAAACCCACAGAGACAGCTGACCTGAACAACAGGGAGCTCATGGACCCCAGACTGATAGCTGAGAAACCAGCATTGAACTAATCCAGACTCCCTGAACATGGGTCTCAATTAGAAGACGTGGGCAGTCTACGGGACCTCTGACAGTGGAACTAAGATGTATCCCTGGTGTATGAATTGACTTTGGGAGCACATTCCCCATGGAGGGATACTGCCTTAACTTAGAGACAGGAGAAAGGGCCTAGGCCCTACTCCAAATGACTTGAGAGATTTTGATGATCCCTCCTGGAAGGCCCCAGCCTTCCTGTGGAGTGGGTAGGGAATGGGATGAGAGGGGGGTTGGGAGGGGTGGGTGGATGGGAGGGAGAGGGAACTTGGATTGATATGTAGAATAAGAAAAAATAATAATAATTAAAAATGTAAAAAGGAGTGCTAAGGCAAAAAAATTAATGAAGCTACTGAAATTGAGGAACTATAAAATTGATTTAAAAACAGTGTATAAAGGATGGATGAAAGAACTGGTATGCCTGGATCCAGATCTGAGGAAATTATTCTGAATATAGTACAGTGGGACAAAGAGATGAAAAACATATTTAGGCATGAAAATAAAATTGCTATATTCTAGAATTCAAATCATAGTCCTACAGTAAGAGATAATACTAATAAAGGACAGGAAAAAAATAACAAGAACAAATCAACAAAAATAAAAAGAAACCCTGAAGACATATTGATAGAGAATTTTGCAATCTTTGTCAGAATATTAAATCTATGTTAAATGAACATAAAGGATACTTATTGATGAGCAATCTACACAACAATAATAAAAGTTGCAATAATAAACTTACATCATGCTTAAGGCAAGAGATACTCAAAGGAGCATGAAAGAGAAGCCAGGCAGCTAACAACTCTGAGACAGAAACCAGATCAATGTTAAGAGCAACACAAGAAAGCTACTGCACACTAAATGATTCTTAAGAAAATACAAGTGAAGAGAAGTCATATTTAAATAAAGGCCACTTAACATAAATTAATTAACAAGTGACTTCCAAAGTGGCTGGATATAACATCAACATACAAAATTTAGTTGTATTAGTGAAGGGAAAAATGGTTGGATGAGGTGGTGAATGCGAAATGTCCTCTATAGTTTCAGATAATTGTATACTTGGTCCCCAGTTGGTGGCATTATTTTGGGAGGTTATGAAACTATTAGAAGATGGAGCCTTACTGGAAGGGGTGTGACTCAGAGTGTGCTTTGAGAGTTCAAACCCTCACTCCACTTGCAATTCTCTCTCTATTTTCTGGTTAACTAGCTTCTTGCTTAAATTTCTTGGTGTCATATTGTCCCTACCATTATGGTCTCTAGCCCTCTGGAACAATAACCTAAAAGTTGCTTTTGGTCATGGTATTTTATCATAGCAAAAATAGTATTTCAGATAGATAGGAATCAAACAATGTCTGTCTACTAATGACATTTTATAGGGAGAAAAAAAAATACATCTTGTGGTAGCTTGAATGTAATCAGACCCCATACTAATGTAATCAGACACCATACTCCTAAATGGAGTGCCGCTATGAGAAGGTATGGCCATTTGGAGGAAGTGTGTCACTGTGGGGATGGGCTTTGAAGTCTCTTTAACTCAAGCTTCTCTCAGCTCTCAGTTGACTTCCTATTGCCTTCAAAATGTAGGTGTCTTAGCTACCAGCACCACATATGCCTGCAGACTGCCATGCCCAGCCATGATGATAATGGACTGTACCTCTGAGCTGTGGGTGAGCCATTCCAATTAATGTTTTCTTTATAAGAGTTGCCATGGTCATGGTGTCTCTTCACAGCAATAAAAACTAAGATAGATGCTCTCCCTGCAAATGCTATTAGAATTGAAAACAATCCACCTCAGTAGAGCAGTGAAGTTGTTGTTGTTATTGTTGTTTTGAAGAAGGTTTTCTTTTTTTTTTTCATAGATTTATTTGTTTATGTATGTATGTATTTATTTATTTATTATGTATGCAGTGTTCTGTTTGTGTGTATCCCTGCAGGCCAGAAGAGGGCACCAAATCTCATCATGTGGTTGCTGGGAATTGAACTCAGGACCTTTGGAAGAGCAATCAGTTCTCTTAACATCTGAGCCATCTCTCCAGCCCCCTTGAAGCAGGTTTTCTTTGCATAGCTTTGGAGCCTGTGCTGGACGTGTTCCATAGACCAGGTTGGCTTGGAACAAACAGAGATCCACCTGCCTCTGTCTCCTAATTGCTGGGATTAAAGGCATGTGGCTCCACTGCCCTACACTAGTAGTGAGATTTTTTATTTTAAAAAATCAACATTCAGATACACATAGCATTTTACCCATTAATAAGAAATTTGCAGAAAGTAAAAACAAGAAAACAATCCTAGTCACAAAGAAGAGAAAGATATCTTCAATGAAACTTTTAAACTACTGATGAGAGGAATTGGACACATAAAATGACATTCATTTGTGGTTTTGAAGAATAATTATGCTAAAACTTCTATGCTATCAAAGGCAATCTAGGATTCTATGCAATTACCACCCAAAAAGCAATATTCTTCCCAGAATAGCAAAATACAATTCCAAAAGTTCATAAAGAAATACAAAAGACTATTCAGAGGCACTAAAGCAATTGTGAGCAAAAAGAACCAAAAAAGAGAACAAAATAACTGACTCATAATATACTTCAAAATAATAGTCATCAAAACAACAAAACATTGTCAGAAAAACAGAAACTGGCAAGTGAAGTATAACAAAATACAGAAACTAATCCATATTTTCACAGGTCTTTGATTTTCTATAAACATCTCAAGAATATGCATTGGAAATAGAGCAGTTCCTTTAGTAAGAGGTGAGGGGAAAGCCACGTGTGTATCCATGTTCAGAGGAAGGAGATTATGTATTCCATAAATAAATCTATAAAAGTGTATACAAATAAAAACGCAAAATGTACCAAAACACAAATGTAAAGCCTGAAATTATAAAACTATTAGAAGAAAAGACAGAGAGACAACATAGAAACCTCAGTGGAAGCAAAGATATTTGTCCAAGTGTTCAAATCACAGATAACAAAAGCAGAAATAGACAAACAAGATTATATGAGACTAAAAGCTTTTGCACTGTGGAGGAAATACTCAACATGGTAAAGGAAAAATAAAACCAGGAAAATCTGCAAAAGCATTTTCAAAGAAAAAAATTGGTCATGCAGCAAAAGATAAATATCCAGAAAGAATGAAGAGCTCAAACAACAAAACAAATAATCTGCTTAGCAGGGAGCACACATTGACAATTCCTCAAAATAAGCCTGCTATGTATGACCACCAACAAAGCATGGAAATACTCAACATTACTAATCATCAGGAAAATGCAAGTCAAAACCAAACTCATACAGCATCTAACCCCAGTTACACTACTCAGAGAAGAACTGGGTTCAATGACATTAAACATGAGTATTTCTTACTCCCTTCTAAGGTACCCAAAGCAGAAGAAAAGGAAGCCATGTAGTAGGAAGATTTGTTATTATTGTTGTATGCTATCCAACAATATATGATATATGTTAATCACTAGAAAGCAAATATGGATTCCAAATTTAAAACATACATTTTAAAAAATATTCAAAGGGATCTCTCTCTCTCTCCTTTCCCCTCTCATCTCCTCTCTCCTGTTAATTCTATTCAGCAATGTAGCTGAATACAAAATTAAAAGAAAATAATTTATTCCTATACAAGAAAAATCAAAAGAGAGAAAAATGAAAGAAAAATTATAGTTACAATAGCACCAAAAATAATAAAATAACTACAAATAGTGTATTTAAGGAGGTGGTCCATCTGAAAATGTAAATATAGTTCAAAACATCAAGGAAGAACTGAATAGAAAGGCATTTCAAGTATTGGGAAGCCAAACATTTTTAAATGTCAAGATCACCTAAATTGATCCACAAATCTAACACCTCTTCTTGAAAAAAGAAAATTTAGACCACAAAACTTATATAGAATCTAAAGAGACTCTCAATAACCAAAGTGCCCTGGAAAAAGTAAGAAGCTAAAGGTCTCACAGTTGGACTCATAACTTGTTGCAAAACTACAGTAATCAAAACAATCTGGTATTGGCAATTTAAAAAGTACAGTTCAGTCACTGGGCCAGAGAAATAAATCTTCATTGTAAATGTCAAATGTCTTTCCACAAAAAGACCATTGCATAAGAAAAGACATTTTCTTCAAATATGTGGAACATTGGATGTACACATATAAAGGGATGAATTTTGACACATATAAATTAATTCAAAATAGATCAAAGCAACACTTCCAAATAAGATCTAAAATGATATAACACTCTCAAGAAACGCTAGAAAATTAATTTCATTATGTTGGATTTCAGAATGATTTCTTGGCTGTGCCATCAATAACATAATTAACAAAGTTAAAACAGACAAATTTAACAGTATTGAAATTCAGAACTTCCAAGGACAGAATCAGCAAATAGAAAAGGACACCCATATAATATGGGATTTCTGCAAACAGTGTATTTGATAAGGGGTTGGTATTTCAAGCACAGGGGCTGGGTCTGGAAGGAATGAATGAGGCACTGTATGAAATTCTCAAAGGATTGATAAAATATTATCTTAAAAATCTTAAATATAGTCATCACTCTCATTATAAGGGAAGGGCATTTATGGTAGCCTTTCCACTGTTGCTCAAATTGTTAGTTGGGGTCTATAAAGTCAGTTTTCTCTTCAAAACTATAATGGCTCCCTCTTTTATGGTCTCTCTCTCTCTCTCTCTCTCTCTCTCTCTCTCTTCTTTCTACTATTCCTCCCCTAACTCAATTTTCCTAGTCACATATGCTTTTCTCTCCTCCCCTTCTCCTAGCTCCCTCTCTACTCACTGCAACCACCCCCCACTCCCAATATGCTCAGAAGATCTTGTTCCTTTCTCTCCTGTATGAACCTCTTAGGTTCCTACATGTATCCTAGTTTCTGTGGCGGTGTGAATTATAGGCTGGTGATCCTTTGCTCTATGTCTAAAATCCATATATGAGTGAGTACATACTATTTTCTTCTCTTTGTGATTGCGTTACCTCATTCAAGATGGTTCCTTCAAGTTCCATCCATTTGCCTGAAAATTTTGAGATTTCATTGTTTTTTTTTTTTTTTCCACAGAGTAGTATTCCACTGTATAAAGGGCCTGGGCAGCCTAAGGGGCCTCTGACAGAGGAACCAGGATGTATTCCTGGTGCACAAAAGGACTTTTGGAGCAAATTCCCCATGGAGGGATATTCCCTTAACCTAGAGGCAGGAGGGAGGACCTAGTCCTTACTCCAAATAACAGATTTTGTTGATCCCTCCAGGAAGACATCACCCACCTGTGGAGTGAGGGAGGGGAGGGATGGGAAGGTGGTTAGGGGGCATGGGATGGAGGGAGAGAGGGAGGGAGGAAGAGAGGGAGGAAGGGAGGGAGGAAGAGAGGAAAGGAGGAAGGGAAGGAGAGGGAACTGGGATCGATATGTAAAACAAGAAAAATATAAATAATATATAAAAAACAAGGCAAGACAAAACAAAATAAACAAAAAGTTCTTAAATATAGAAAAAGTTTATAAAAGTCAACAATAGAACTATTTTTTTAAAAAAGGGCAAAGGTCTTTTTTATAAACAATTTATGCAATGAGCCATGAGCATATGAGATACGCTTAACACCACTAATCATCAGGAAATCAAAACCAAAGCAAGGTTTCACCTCACATGCACAGTATTACCACATTTAAAAAATACAAAACAAAATGTGATCAAGAATGTAGAAACACAGAGAAATTGAAGCTTATGGAGACAATATGCAATGGCTCATTGGTTAAGAGAATATGATGTGTTGATCTTCCACAGGACCTGAGTTCAATTCCCAGAACCCATGTCAGGCAGCTGTGAGCTGATACCCTTTTCTAGCCTTCTATTACCCACACATACGTGATTCACTCACATAGACACACAGACATACACATAATTAAAAATAAAATAAATCCATCTTTAAAAGAAAAGAAAAACTAAAATTAGAATTACTATATGATGTAGCAATTCTACTTCTAGCATATATGCAGAAGAGTTGAAAGTAACACCTCAAAGAAACATTTGTACACATATATTCATAGAAACATTCATAAGAGTCAAAAAGTGGAAGCTGTCTGACCTTCCACCTACAGATAAGTGGAAAATAAAATGTGGTGTATTCTTGCCATGCTGCATTAGCTAGTCCTTAAAGAGAATTAATTCTATACATATAGCCTGCATGAAATAGGGGAACATTATGCTAAGGTGAAATAAGCCAGTCACAAAAGCCATTTATCTATAGTAATTAAATTTGGAGGCAAGAAGGCTGGAGAGATGGCTCAGTCATGGTGAATACTGGCTGCTCTTCCAGAGGATCCTGGTTTTTTCTCCAGTACCTAGATGGTGTCTCACGACTATCTGTAACCCAGTTCTAGGGGATGAATCCAATGCCCTGTCCTGTTCCCTAAGGGAACTAGGCATGCAAGTGGTGCACAAACACACACTCAGGCAAATCACCCATATACACAAAATAAATTAATTTAAAAGAAAAAGAACACTGGAGGCAAGGGAGAATAGATTTCCAGGGCTGAGGAAAGGAGAAAATGGGCAGTTATCTACTGATTACCAGGTTTCATTTTGTAAGATGAAAGAGTTTCCAAGATTCGTTATACAGCCCTAGGGTTATAGGTAACACTACTGGACTGTAAAGTGGTAAATTTTGTTATTGGTATTTTACCATACTTAACAAACAGAGCACAGAAACTCAGAAAGGCATTTCACAGAAGATTATAAGGGAAATAAAGATATCAGTACATGATCAACTTAATAATAAGAGACACATAAATTATTGCCACAATAAGAATTGATGTTATACTCATTAGATTCTAAAAATTAAGTTTGACAGTACCCAAGTGGTGATGAGATTGTGGAATGTGTGATGTTTTTAATTGGACCCCCTCTAAGATATGGGAACTTCTCAGAAAATATGTGATTCAAAGATTCTGTCCACATAAACAATTTGGACCATCCCAAATCTTATTAGCACTGTATTGGCAGTCTATCATAAAATTCTGAGAAAAATTCTGCCTTGGCCAATGAGAGCAATGTATTAGCCAGGCCCCAGGACAACCCAATAGGTGGGAGTGTGGTGACAATTCCTTTCAGAGCTGTGTTCCTGGCAAGTAGAAGAAGATTGGAGGGGATTATGTAATCATGAATACAGGCCACTGTGCCCAGACAGCACTCCTGGTCTTGGCAGGACTTGAGTACTAGAGACAGAATTTAGAAGTTTTCAGAAAAGTGGTCCACAGCGCATAAGCTCTTGAGGTGTGACTGAACCAGAGATCCCTTACCAGGACTAAAAGCAATCCTGTCCCTTGGGTAGAGAATGCATTCATGTAACTTTGGAAAATAATTCGTCTATCTCTTGTAAATCTGAAGTGTACATTACTAATGGCCAAGTGATTGCACTCTTTGTAAATGAGTACAGAGTCTCATGAAGGTTTGCTGCAGTCAATTATTAAGACTGTTATTTCAGCCTTACTCATGAGAGGGAAACAGGAAGCAGCTAAATGTCCATCTAGGCTAGTACAGACTTAAAATGAAAATGGTAGGAAGCCCATATCATGGAGCATCATGACCCACAGTTACATATAATAGCAAAGGCAAATGTTAGCTATACAGTGAGAAAATGTCATCTAAGACTGTGTAAAACATGGATCATTCTCTGTGAGAGTACAAGAGAACAAAATAAGCAATGTCTCCAGTGTGTACATACACACACACACACACACACACACACACACACACAGGAAGAGAGAGAGAGAGAGAGAGAGAGAGAGAGAGAGAGAGAGAGAGAGAGAGAGAGAGAGATTATGGGAACAGGATTGTAGGCAGGTACAGATATTTCTGGCAATATTTTAATTTTTTAAACTGGAGTTGAAAGACTTCTATTTTATTATCAATTCATCTATGTGTCATATTTTCCTATATCAATGAACATATACTTTTCAAATACTTTTAGCAAAGCCACAGGTTACAAATGAACATACCCAAAATAGTTTGCCTTCCTATAAACCAAAGACAAACCCTTCTGAGACACTAATAAGGAAAACACTCCTATTCACATTAGCCTAAAAAAAATGGTTTGTAATAAACCTGGTAAGGAAGTCAAAGACCTATGAAAAATTGAAAACACTGAAGAGAAAAATAAACTTAAAAAAATCCCTGGACAGACTTTCCTAAACACATTTGAGGCTCAACATTGTTTGGATCGTCCCTTTATTAACTTGCTTAACTTCTAGGATTGCTGAAAGGAAGTGCCTGAGTGGCACTTGCTGTGGTTTCTCAAGCCTGCAGGTGACATGGGTCTTTTGTCTTTTCAGTTCAATGACATGCAGTTGGAGACTATACTCCATCTTTCACAAGTCTAAAAAGGGGAGAATATTTGGTACTATGACAATATTCCCAGTCTGACTGTCATCACCCACTTGCTGGGTCCTCCTGGTGAGTTGATACTATTTCCTATTGCAGAAACCCGAGCATTTGACACAGCACATGCTTCTTAGTGGCTATCTGCCTAAACATAACACATGATTTCCTTGCCCACAGCCTATTTCTCCACTCAAATCTTGAACTGTGAGTGAGAAATTAGGTGTAAATTGCCCACTGAGCCTCATGTTGAACAGCACTGGAGTTTGAAGACCCAATGATGTCAACCAAGAATTAGATAAGAGGCTTCTTTGTCTCTTTGATCAAATATGTAACTCAAAAGACTAGCTCTGCATGGTCATACTGCCCCCCACACACACAGCAGGAAGACCTCCAGGGGCTGTGGCACTCATGTTCTCTTGGCTGAACAGACAGAAATTTGCTTTCTTGGCGTCATAAACAGTGCTTGCTCATTCCCATTTCAAGTCAACAGATATTCTGTGAGATTTATTGAGTGTTGGTTACAATTCTGGGACTGTGTGCCTGAAGACAAAAGAAGAGGGGAGATGAATTTGAAATTACTCCCTGCCTTAAGGAAGTTGAAGAAGAGACAATGACGAAAACAAAGAGCCCAGGCTCCCAGATCAGCCCTGCTGTGAACTTGCTGGGTGGGCCCAGGCCAACCACTTTATCTGGCCAGGGCTCCACTTCCTCATTTATAAATTAAAGTGTTGGGATGGATAAATTTGAACATTCCTTCCAAAGCTAAAAAGTTATGTTTATATGAATCTAGGTGCACAGATAAGTCTCATCAGGTTATTTTATGACCATAAGCCACATAGGCTCTGTAGGCATTCAGTTTCCTAGGATGGCAAAAGTATAAACTAAAGCCACAGAAATGATGGGACTTCTTCAACTCACCTATAGTGCAAGTGTCCTGGGAATAAGGAGATCCACAGGAGAGAAGGTAGGTAGGTGTGGGTGTTTGGGGTACACTAAGATCTTTTGTTTAGGTTGGATATAGATGCTGATCTGTAGCATAAAGCCAGTCATGGTGGGGAAATGGATATGCAACAGTAAGGGAGCAAATACTGCTTCCCCCCCCCTGCCCTGGCTGCCATGTGTAAATGAATTAAAGAATGAATTAAAGAGTACTACAACAGGCATGGGGAAACACTAATGCATTTACTGTTCAGTTTGTTTGCTTTGGTAACTCAATAGCACTGACAGTCTAGTATTTCCTTAGTTTTGGTCTAATGTCCTTTCTGGAGTTAACAGAAGCTAGACTATGAATTTGTTTATAGAAGCCTATGAAAAGTACTCACTCTATACATGACAAAGTATGTAGGCTCACAATGGACATTGAGAGAATAGTTGTAAAGGATGTGTGGCCTCATCCTTAATATTTGTGGAGATAGGTGAACATGAGGAAGTCTATACTGACAGAAAATTTCTAGATATAGTACAGCAGGCATGGAACTTTCTTCAGGTACTAGAAGTTGAATCAGTTAGCTATTGCTATGTAAGGAATGATTCCAAATTCAGTAGCTTAACCCAGCAGCCATTCATTATCCTGTGCTCCATATCTGGCTTAGCAAGGTGCTCCTGATTCATGCTAGGTTGGGTTCACTTCAATGGTCTTTCTTATGTGTTTTGAGATTTGTGTACACATCCTCTTCTGAACTAGGTTTAGCTAGATCACTTTCTCATCCTTCTGTCAGGCAATAGTGGGCATGCTATCCCTGAGACAGCTTTCCTACATCCGAAGAAACTGAAGAGACCAAGTAAAATCATGTGTCACTCAGACCTGTGCTTGGAACCTACATCTCAGTCTCTCCTATGACCTAGGCAATCAGAACTGAACCCAAATTCACATGGAAATACAAACTCTGCTTCTTTTTGGTGAGAAGAGCTTAAACAAACAACAAAAACCACATGCTGGAGTATAAAGTCAGGAAATATAAGGAGGTTAATCATTAATGGCATAATCAAGTGGAAACCCAGATCAGGAGAGTATTTTGAGAATCAAGTAGAGAATATGAAAACTCTATAGATATACAAATATTATTATAACCTTAAAATTTATTAATGCTTGAAAGTTTAGCCATCCAACTCAAATTAAAACTGGAGATGTTGGAGCGAAGGGAGGGGTGGGGAAGGACCAACCAAGACCTAGTAGATGAAAAAATAGAATGAGGAAACCTGTTTATATTAATAAAAATATTTTACATAGAAAAACAAAAAATCTGTTTATGCAATAGAAAAGATTATATATAAGACAATTTAGAATCTGTAAAGGAAAACAAATAAAAATTATGTGTAATAGCTAAAAAAATAGTTACGAGAGTCAAGTTGGAAAGAAGGAGACACTATTTTCTTTGTGGATCTTAAGAACATAGGCATGCTAATCTATTGAGAGTAGGGACTATTCTACTACAGGGTTAAAACAATTGGGTCCAAATACTATTAAGTCCAGGGCCAAAGCATACATAAATGGAAGAGCTCCGTGTGGGTGGGTATTCCAAAATGAACCATGCTTAAATCCTTTCTTGGCAGTATTTTCATTAAATACAATACTTTATGAATTCTAACTTTATTGCTTCATTAGCATAGTGGCAGGAAATTATATTTCACTTTTCAAAATAAGATTATTTGTCTTTTCTCTCTCTCTCTCTTTTTTAAATAGTTTATTGCTTCTGGGGAGACTGTTAAGCAAAGAAAGAGGGAGCTGAGCCAGCAGCATAGATGGAGGACTGTTTAAGAGCCCAGGTTTATACAGGGTAGAATATACTCATTCCCTTCTACTCTTTCAGACTCTACACATCTTACCTCAATCATCCAAGAAGAAGACCACACATGACATAAACCAATGACACCCCAGGTGTAGCTATTTGTTACAATTGACAAGGGAAAGTAGAAAAAAACCAATGGGTTTGTAAGAGCATATCCTGAGTGTAACCATGAATGGCTAACCATGATTTTCAACTTGATGGGATCTGAAATCAACTAGGAGATGTACTTCTGGCTGAGTCTATAAAAGCACTCTCATAAAGGATGGATTGACTGAGTGGTGGCATCTTCCAAAGGGTGGCTTGGATGTAAAAAGGTCCAAAGGAAGAACAGCAGTAATTGCCTGGCTCCTTTTCTCCTGAAAACGTGTGCTTAGTCCTGTGCTGTTGCCATGTTCCAACAGTCATCACTCTCCAGCACAGACTGCATACCCGCACACCAGGAGCTCTCCAGGAACCTTCCAGACCTTTAGAACCAGGCAGAGCCTGGTGAAGCATCTAACTTTATGACTGAGCACTACCAAGTTCTCATCCTCTCTAACATGGAGACAGTCATTGTTAGAGCTCTCAGGCCCTCTTAAGTAAAACTACAAAATATACCACCTTTTATAATAAATACACATTTATTCATCTGTTACTCTACACCATCTAATATGGGTCTTATATTATCTATAAATCCAGAACTCAGGGTAGCATTTGTTACTTGTGGTACCCTTGTTAGAATTGTTTTAGAAATCTGCTTTATTTATTAGTATTGTATGTATGATATGTGCATGCTTATATGTGGTTTTGTGGTTGACATTTCCTCTTCCATCTCACTGGCCCTCATGCTTACAATTCTTGACTTATTGTCCACAACCTCCCCTAGATGATGACCACCAGGAAGGGTTGGAACTGAGGCAGATTTTAGTACCTGCAATATTTCTAGCTGCATGCACCACACAATGACTTTCAAGACTGTTGTCAGACAAACAAAAAGAACCCTTTCAAAGGCTGGGGACATGGCTCAGTGGATAAATCACTTGTCATACAAGCGTGAAGTATTGTGGTTAAATAAGGATCAGGATAAACAAATAGGCCGAATAGATGTTTATTCAGAGAGAAATAACTTACAACCTAGACAGATTAACACCAGAAGGCTCCACCGGATGCTCTTCTCTCCACGACCTGCCAGTAGGAAAGCATTCCCCAGCTCCTCCTTAGACCTGCTTCCACAGGTTATTTCTGCCCCTGGCTCCACCCCCCAATGGGTGTGGTCAGTGCCACAGAAGGAGACAAAGTGAATATCCCTCTACAATTCCCCTTTTAGTCTAAAGAAAAGATTTAGGCTTGCTACAAAACTATATACAAAACAGTGAATAACAAGTGTGCTCTAAGAAAAGGGAAATCGAGAACAAAATGACCTACATATCTTGTCCTAGGGTGAAGGCATAACAGATTTTACAATAGAGTTGTCCTAAGCTGGAAAACTTAAGCCTAGTACTTAATATATCTAACTAAGAAGAGAAAATAATAGTTGTGATAGTTTAATCTTCAACCTCATCAATATCTGAGAAGGAAAATAACAATACTAGCATAGATAGAAGGTGCAGATGGGCAACTTCCAAAAGGTGCAGCGAGGACAGAAACAGCAGGCTACCTGGACAGTCACCCTAGGTCTCATAGCAACATTGGTACACCCAGTTTTGGCTAAGGCCAAGAGTATTTGACATACCACAACAACAGCAAGGAGGTAGAAAGGCTGTCTTACCCTGACTTGGCAAGGTCCAGCAGTCTCTATTTGTCTCCTGCAAGCACATAGGACTGCATGTCCAAATCAGTGGTCAAGGTGGGGGCAGTTCTTTGCCCAACAGGCCATTAGCTGAGGCGAGAATGGACTCCAGCAGGAGCAACAACAGTGTCCAAAATATTTTCAGGAAAGTGAACAGTGCTGTCAGGAGCAACAGTGTCTCATGTCAACGGAGTACTAATATTAAAACATTTAAATGTCATGTTCTGTATGTCTATGAAGATTAAGCATGTACGTATGACTAATCTCATAGATAAAGGAAACATGAGTGACTATAATCTGTAATACTCAGGAACTTAGCTAAAAAACTGATTGAAACTTCCCCGAGTAAAGCAGGAACAAATACCTAAACAATATAACTATATACATACATATAAATCCCTAAAATAGAGGTAGAGTAGAAATGTCAAGACAAGAGGTAGAACTATAAAGGGCAGCATGATAAATATCCCAAATTGTATCAATCTACAAAATGTCTTGAATACAAGAAAAGTATACATACATAGAATATGGCAAGAATAAATGAGCATTAATTGTATCAATATACGAAATATCTTGAACATAAGTAAAAGTATACATATATAAAATATGGTAAGAATAATGTGCATAAAACATCATAAGTAGAAAGATTTCACACAATATAACAAAATATAAACTTAATTTTACACAGCTTACCACAAATAAGAATATATAACAATGTAAGCTGTAAAATACTATTATCTCACTCTTACTCAATAATTCACAAGAAAATAGGCTAATCTACCTATATCCCATCTAAACCATAAAGGTATACCCTATTCATTTCTAAAAGATAAACCCGAGTGTAAGCATTACCTTCCATACCCAACCCTAAATAACTAAAACCAACCCAAAGAAGATGATGATTATCCTCAAATTCCAAGGGTAGGGAAAGGGGGCGTCATTATCTTAAGGTTACTTCCTGCAGAAATGGGACGATGATTGCTCCATGGGATCCTGTAGGAAGAAAATTTTTAGCAACCAAATTTCTCAACAGAACTGGCTGTGACATATGTAGCTAGTCACTGTGTGGCAGAAAATGCTTGAATGTAATTCTATTAGTAACTCTGGCCAGGGTGTAATAAGAAGGTGTACCATTACAGCTAGCTAGTCATGAGTTGTCTCGAGCAAAACAGTCTCAAACCGGTTTTAGGGTGATGTTTGTAGTCCAGATGCATGAGGTTGAGTCAAGTGGAAATGACGACATGGGGCCCCATCTTCTTTCCGGAGAGTTCAAAGATTGCTGTTAGGAATTGTTATCATTCCTTGTGGAAAACTTAAACATCAATATTAAAGTAAAATTTTCAAGTTTTAAGGTATGCATTAGGGAAAGGCAAAAATAAGCATTAAAATGTATGTGAAAAAATTATGATTTCAGAGAGAAAATTATGTATAAGAAATGAGTCCCCAGATTTTGTTTTCTTCTGCCTTACACCAATTGGCTTCTTGATTTAAGGCAGAAACAGTGAATCTAATCTTAACAACATGCTTGACTTTAGAGAAGGAAAGCCAAGTCCAACTCCAAAGCCACCATTGGTTTAAGTGAATTGGGACTACAGGAATACTGGATAGAAAGAGAAATAGATTTCTGTATAGAAATAGTTTACTAGAATTAAATATTCTTACCATAAATCAGATTCCTCTTCATTAAGTGATTGTTTCTGGAGAGCTATCTTCTCTTCTGTAGGTACCTACATGTTCAATGACTTTTGGCTGTTTGAAGATAGGTTTTCTCTGTTTTCCTGCAAGGACAAGAACAGAACACTTCCCCTACTTTTGAGAGATCTCTGCACACATCTCATGGGACCTAATTTGTTGGATGACTTGTCATTTCTCTTCATTAAGATGTTTCTCTTGTTCAGATCTTGATTAACTTAGATAGTATCCATAGTTTTTCTTCTCCTGTAAATACAAATGCAAAACCCCTACCCCAATCCCTTTTGAGATCAATACATCCTTGAAGTACACTGGCTGATTTTGTTCAGAAGTTTTTTCTATTGTCCAGTGTCTGCCTTTGCCACACCTTCTACATAACCCAGGTGGCTGAGGCCTTCTGTTTGATTCATTCCTGGGAGTGTTATTTCTAGGGAAGTTTTGCCTACAATTTGTTTTTAGATGTCCTATCTTACCACAATTAAAACATCTGACATGTTGATATCTCTTTAAACCTTTAGAGATGGTTTCTCATACCCAAGAAGTGAGTGTCTTCTCAGGCCCATGTGGAGGCAAAGGAGTTGTAGGGCAGAGGCAAATGTCCCAAAGCTGTGGTGAGTCTACCTGGTTAGGCAAGGGACCCTGACCATTGGGGAATGGAGTCTGCAGCCTGCTGCCTGGGTGAAACCTAGGTCCCGTGAAAATCCTGATCCCACTTCTGACACCAGATATTGAGGTTAAATAAGGATCAGGATAACAAATAGGCCGAGTAGATGTTTATTCAGGGAGAAATAACTTACAACCTAGACAGATTAACACCAGAAGGCTCCACCGGATGCTCTTCTCTCCGCGACCTGCCAGCAAGAGAACATTCCCCAGCTCCTACTCAGACCTCCTTCCACAGGTCATTTCTGCCCCTGGCTCCACCCCTCAGTGGGTGTGGTCAATGCCACAGAAGGAGACAAAGTGAATATCCCTCTACAGTGAAGACCCAAGTTCAGATCTCCAAAACCCACATAAAACCAGGTATGATGGCATACACATCTATAATCCCAGTGTTCCCATGGGGAGATGAGAGATGGAAATGGGAGAATCCTTTATGTCTTCCAGTCCACTCTCCTGATATTTGCAGCACAGAAGTAAATGACAAAGAGACCCAGTCTCAAGCAAAGTGGAATGTGAGAACCAACAACTGTGGTTGCCTTCTGATTTATCACATGGTACTCACTCACTGGTATACACACACACACAAAGAGCCACAGACACACATACGCATGCACACAAAGACACACACATAGGCACACACACATATAGAGAGGCACATGCATGCATGCACACACACACAGAAACACAGACATATATGTAGAGAGAGAAATATGTACACACACATACACATACTAATACTTTAAAGTGTTTCAGACAAGTCTTTTCCATGTTAGGCACTTTATCTAATATTCACCCATTAAAACATTAATGAAACTGCATTTATAACCAAGATCACACTTCTTGGATTTTGCCATATTTTCAGCATTCCTTGGGGAGAAATAGGAATTTTAAAATGATAGCATTAAAGTAGTAAAATTCTGAGTCAAAAAATTATAATGAAACTGAATTCAACCAGGGATCTAAAATGAAAAATTTGAAAGCTGTTTTCCCACAGAGGCTTTACATAATGAAAATATTTTTTAAAGAACTTTTTACTTCTGACTCATTATTTAAGCAGGAAATTTTATAAAGTTGTATTTTACATAAAAGTTGAACTTATTTTTAACAATGGGATTATTAACTGATAGTCATCTTGAACTATCATTCTGTCTAACCTTTGAGAAGTACTTATTAATTATCATCCCTCTTTGTTTTTATTTTAATTAAGTACTTATATAATATGTTACATATTTGATGTATTTTATAACAATTAATTGTGAAATAAATGCATACACATAAATTATACTTTCTCAGAAATGAGAATCAGTTTGAAGTCACAAGTAAAGCAGCTGTTACATTTGGGTTGTGCTTCTCTTGGTGGAGATATTTTCTGCCTGTATGTGATAAGAAATTCAAAAATCACTTTCCTATTGAAAATGACAGAACTAGTAAATGTCCATAGATAGTTTATAAGAAGATTTTGAAGTAGATTTTAAAAAATGGCATGGTGTAATTGGTAAAGTGTTTGTTGCTTTAAAGAATACATATTTTCAAAATTTCCATGGCTCATAGTATGCCCGATCCCCTTAGGCTGATTGGTTATTGAATGCACAATTTTCTTACATTTTTCTTCCTAATGGAGGATTTGGGGAAGGAGAATGATGAAGATATTCTTTTAGACAAGGTGCCTTCAGAAGCAGAGCAAACTAGATATGGGATGTCACAATGGGTTTTGAAGCATGGAGAAGGAAAGCTGAACTCTGTATACATGGATAAGTGGTTCTAGGATGCAGTAAAAACCCTCAAAACTTCCATGAAAATTTGCCTCATAGATTTGCACTTAGCCTATGCCTTGTTATTATATACTTCAAACTGTGTCCGGATTACTCACAATCACAATAAATATGAACCCTGTATAAATGGTTGTCTTGCTGAATTGCTGAAAGGATAGTGACAAGCGCAGAGTCTGCACTCATTCAGAATACATACAGCCATATGCAATAGTTCTCCTCACTTATTTACAATTGAAAAGATGGTTGTAGCCAGAGATAGAGTCACAGATGGAGAAGGGTGGCTGTACATCTGGGGTCTGTGTGACACCCACACAGAAACTGAAAGAAGTCAGTTTACAGAAAGGACTGTGGTAAGGGGTGGCTGTGTTGGCTGGCCAATGATAATCCTTGAGGAAAACCTTCCCAAGCTTGTGGTCTCCACAACAAGATTTCTTGGATTCAGTTGATTGCGTGCTAGGAAAGATTCCTTAGCGTCTCAGGACTTCCATTTTCTTTTCTTTCTTTCTTTCTTTTTTTTTTTCTTATTTTACACATCGATCCCAGTTCCTTCTCCCTCAATCCCTTCCCCTCCCTCTCTCCCGTGTCCCCTGACCATCCTCCCATCCATTCCGCCCCTCTCCACCCCACAGGGAGGGTGAGGCCTTCCAGGAGGGATCAACAAAATCTGTCAAGTCATTTGGAGTAGGAACTAGGCCCTCCCTCCTGCTTCTAGGTTAAGGGAGTATCCCTCCATGGGAAATGTGCTCCCAAAGTCCTTTTGTGGACCAGGGATACATCCTGATTGCACTATCTGAGGTCCCTTAGACTTCTCAGGCCTTCTAACTGAGACCCATGTTCAGGGCAGAACCTTCATTTTCTTGTCTGAATTAGGAACCATAACATTGTAGAGCTGTGGTGAAGATAATACACATGCATTATGTGAAACACTTAAGATTATAGCTAATATGTAGTAGGTTACCCAGAAGTGATATCCTTGTATATTTCTATTTGTCATAACACTAGGACAGTATTTGGAAATGATACCCACAACAGAGGCCATTGTTATTAGAGCCTCTTTGAGAAAGATGGTGGGTTCTGTTCAATTTATCTGTCAGACATCAGTGTGGATGTTGGAAAATTAGTCCCATGTGGGAAAGAGATTGATGAGTAAGAGGAAAGCAATGAGAACAGTCCTCCAGAAAAATCTTGGAAGCAACTGGAGCAAACTTTACAGGTGCACTCTCCATATATCTCCAAGAAGGAAATCAGCTTGTCACATGACCTCAGGGAGCCAATCTAGGATTTCTATCTGCAATCCATTACCTGGACAGGGTATTCAATGCCCTGTGTCAAATAGAAGACTTACTACATGAGCAAATAAATGTGGGTACAAAAGAACTTCCTCATAGTCAGCATTATTGAAATAACAAATCCCATCACTGAGGTGGGTAAAAAATGCTGTTGAAGATAATGGTGATGAATTCTTCAGAGTCAAGCAGATTGGTAAATGTTTCAGAGCTCTGGGCATTAAACCCAAAACCTTGGGCGTTGAACCTGGGTTCTTGTTCATGATAGGAAAGTGCCCAATGACTGAGGTACATTTGCAGTCCTAATTCTGCCCTGGGTTAAAATGTCATCATTTCTACTTAAAAGCTATGTGATATTGAAATTCTATCTAACTCTTCTCAGTCTAGTACCTTTTTCTGTAAAATACTGATGTTACCAATCTCATGGGGTGGTGATGAAGATTAAATAAAATAATACATATGCCAAGAGAGTTGCCATGGCTGTCATCAGGCTGAGCTATAATTGGGATTTGCAGATTTCCTTTCAAAGTTTAGATCCCATGCTTTTATTTGAAATAGTCTAGAAAGGAAAATTTTGAGGAGTATGTGTATGTGTCTGTGTCTGTGTGTGTGTGTGCCGGGGGGGGGGGCAGGGAATCCACTAACACAACTCTCACTACAGAAAGGAATGAGCAAGGATTTACATCTGAGATCTCAGTTTAATTAGCCCAGTGTTCTAAATATCCACCCAGCCAACCACAGGCCCAAGTACCACATTAAAGGTAAAAGAAGCCCAGAGTGGTTCTCAGTAACTGAGAGCTCATTTGACAACCTCTGGGTCTCCCCGATGAGAGTTTACTCTCTAGAGCAGGGGTTCCCAACTTTCCAAGCAGCAGTTCCAAACCATCTGAATACTGAGACCCTTTCATTCAGTTCCTCATGTTGTCTTGAGCCCCAACCATAAAATTATTTTCATTGCTTCTTCATTGTTTCTTTTGTTAGGTGTTTTATCACAGATAAACTGTAAATAATATAGACATTAAACCAGTTCTTGAAGTTTCCAGAAGTAGATTGCACTTTTAGCTTGTTAGTACAGTGAGGCAGTGGGGGCAATAACTTTCTCAACTACATCTGGCCATATTTGTTGCATAACTACAGACAGCATAGGGGTCATGAGTTATAGCATTTTCAGCCAGGAAAGATATCTTGTCAGCATAGATGTGTAGTGAGATAACCTACTCTCCCATAGTACTGACCATGCCTATTTGGGAGTGGTCACAGGTGCGGACATTACCAAGAGTAGAATTAGTTTTGGGGTCCTTGGGTCAGGATTCCGTCCTCACACTCTTGGTTCTGGTTCGGGTCACAGAGAGTAGCCTGGGTAAATCCATGCAGCAGGAACTTGAGGTGGTGATGTCTCTTTCATAAGTGACTTCTCCCCAAATACAATTATATTAACCCATATTGAGCCTAGTTCAATGAATCTTGATCCATGCATGGGTCCACACCTGGCGCCCAACGTGGGAGGCCTTGTACCACGGGAGACAAGGCTTCACCCAGCACAGTGCACCAAGATCATGCTGCCCTCATCCCCCTGCTAGCATACTCTGACCCCACCACTGCCCCAGTTTAGGATCACCCAGCTGCTATGGACCATGTGGATCCAAAGCTAGACTGTATTCTGGTTATATTACCACCCAGAAAATACCCTTTAGGGATTTTGATTCAGAGGGAAAATATCATATTAGAATGGATATTTCTACAACATAAACAAAATAAAAAATATATACAAAGAATTTCCAATTTGATTTTGAAAGGAAAATTAAGACTCCAGTCATTAACTGACAAGTATGGACCCAGTAGAAATTATAGTACCTCTAATTAATGAGGAAATTTCTTCCTTATGGAAAGATAATGAATATTGGCAAAGAGCTTGCAGTAACTTTTTGGGAATGATTAGCAACAATTATCCCAAAAATGAGAGAATACAATTCACAAAGAAAATATTTGGATCCTTCTATGCATTGTAAGTAAAACACCAATTTCTGGAATCTGTACATTCTACATTGATCCAAACAAATCAAGTAAGGCAGGATATAAATCAGGAAAAATAAATAAAATGGTTTAAAGCCCTTATAACTGTACAAAAGAAAAATATGTATGCCATTTTCATGGTACTTATGGATTTTACAGAATCTCTCAATATATTTATTGACTCTCAATATGCAAAGAAAGTCATTTTACAGATTGAGAATACTGAATTTATTCCTGATAATATAGAATTAACTTCATTGTCTTTTACAATGATAAGAAACAATCAGGAATAAGATTCATTTTATATATATATATATATATATATATATATATATATATATCACATTAGATCCCTTATGGGTCTGCCAGATCATGTATCTAGCACAACACAGTGATAACACTGATCATTTATTAATAAGAAGTGTGCTGGAGGCCTCAGAATTTCATAAAAAACACCATGTAAATAACAAAGGTTAAAAAAGGACTTTCTATCACTTGGCAACAAGGTAAGGAAATGATAAAGAAATGTCCTACTTGTTCCTTCTATAACAAAACTACTTTACCAACAGGTAGTAACCTTAAAGGTATACATAGAAATAAAATTTGACAAATGGATGTGTTTCACTTTTCAGAGTTTGGAAAATTAAAATATGTGCACCATACAAAAGACACATTTTCAGGGTTTCAACGGCCCATTGCTCTTAGCTCTGTAAAGGCTAATTCTGTTATTACACACCTATTAGAAGTAATGGCTATTATGGGCATACCTGCACAAATAAAACTGACAATGCCCCAGCATATGTCTCCAAGAAAGTGAAACAGTTTTCTAAATATTATAACATAAAATACATAACTGGTATACCACACAATCCTATAGGACAAGCAGTAGTTGAGAAATCTAATCTCACTTTAAAGGAAATGCTCTATAAACAGGCAGGGGGAACAGAGACCCCCAAACACAGATTACATAATGCTTTACTAACATTAAACTTTCTTAATGCAAATGAGAAAGGGAAAACAGCCCCCAAAAGACAATGGACAATATAAAAAACTTCTGAATTAAATCAGGCAGGATACTTCAAGGATGTATTAATCTCAGTACGGAAACCAGGATATTTGTTAAGTTGGGGTAGGGGCTTTGCCTTTGTTTCTACAGGAGAAGAAAAGCTTTGCATGCCATCAAAATTGATCAAGATCCTAATTGAACAAGAAAAACCTCTTGATGAAAAGAAATGATAGGTTATCCACAAAGGTATATCCCATGAGTTGTATGGAGACTTCACAAAGGTTTGGGGTGGGGGGTCTGTTCTTGTCTTTACAGAAAAACAGAAAACACCTACCTTCAAGAAGCCAAAAGACACTGAAGGTGTAGATGCATAAAGAAGAGAGGATAGCTATCCAGAAAGAACCATCAAATAAAAAAGAATCTAAGGCACTCATCGTAAAATCTTTGTGCTAAACTCATATCTTCTTACTTCCCAGTACAGTCATAGTCACAATTCATATAAAAAAAAAAAAATCAAAGCTGGCTTTGGAGTTGGATTTGGCCCTCCTTCTCCCAATTCAAACATGTTGTTTAAATAAAATTAAGAGTTTCTGTCTCATATCAAAATGCCATTGATGTAAGACAGAAGAGAACAAAGTCTAGGACTACTATTTTGTCTTAATTCTGTTTTTTTTTTCCTCAAAAATCCTATTTCCTAATACTTATTTTCATCCTTATTGTTACCTTTATCTGTATGCTTATTGAAGATAAACTTTCTGTGCTGATAATAATGTTCAAGTCTTCCACAGTGAACACAAAACTTCCTAACAATAATCTTTGAATTCTCTTGGGGGGGAAGGAAACCCACTTCATCAATTCTACTTGATTTACTTGGATGTCTTTGAACTTGCAAACACTAGGAACTATACTGCCCTAGACAATTCCAGACTAGCTAGCTGAAACAGTTCATCTTCTTATTACACCCTGGCCAGAGCTTCAGGGAAGAACTTGAGTCAAGCATCCCCCGCCTCACAGAGACTAGCTACAAATGTTACAGCTAGTCATCTTGAGACTTGTTGTTGCTTTAACTTTTTTTTTCCCTATGGGATCCCATGAAGTCACTGTAATCCCATTTCAACAGGAAGTAACCCTAAGAAAACAATGCCCCCTTTCCCTACTGTTAGCATTAAGGTTATTTTGTATTTTGGTCTTCCCCCCCCCCCTCGTCACTAAAAAAGGAACAATTCACCTGCTTAGGGTTGGATTTTGGTTGCATAGGGTTGGGTATAGAAGGTGATACTCAGACTCAGGTATCTTTTTTAGATAAGTTTAAAGGTTTGGATGGGAAGGTATGGTTAGGATGGAATATTAGTAGATTAACATATCTTTTTGTGAACTATTTTTAGCAACTATTAGCTATAGATAACCAAATTGTTGGATTCTTATATTTTGACTATCTAGGGTCTTCTTTCTGTGCCCATACTCCTGCTCGATTTCTTGGTTGCAGTTGGGTCACAGAGAGCAGCCTGTGTGAATCCTTGGAGTGGGAACTTGTGGTGGTCATCTGTTTCTTGTGTAAGTGCCTTCTCCCTCGAATAAAATTATATTAACCTATATTGAGCCTAGTTCAATGAATTTTGATCCATGAGTCCACATCCATGTCCCAGAGAAGCATGGGGAGACAAGGCCTTATTAATTACCTTATTCAATGATGAGAAGTAAATGGAATGTTGTCTGTCTACCTTTTATGACACAACTCTTTCCCTCTCTGAGAACTTATATTCTCTGTAGGGAAATGACTCTCTTAAGACATCCAATACCATTTTAATTGTTCAGGGAATAAAAGCTACTTCTCTAACCTGATCAAGTTAAGAAAGAATGTTGACTAATGATACTGCAGCTTATTTGAAGAAAAAAAATCATGAACAAGATTCTATCCATAAAAAGAAAGCATTTTTCTTTTCCCATTTAAATATATGTATTTGAACATATATGTATTTGAGCAAATATGATCTGATAAATACAACCTACTTTCATAATCCAATATAAAATATCTTGGGGTTTTTTATGTTTGTTTTGTTTTTGTTTGAGACAGTCTCTGGATGGTACTGACTGATTTGGAACTTACTATATAAAGTGAGACCAGGCTGGCCTCAAGCTCATAGAAATCCATCTGCTTCTATCTTCTGAGTGTTGGGATTACAGGTGTGCTCACAACCACTATACATTTGAAAAAACAAAAAGTAAGAAGACAGAAAAGAATAACATTCCACTGGGGGAGATTTGGCATCTGAAAGTTGACTGGAGTTTGTCTGGAAGTTCCCCAAGAGCAAGGACCTGGTTCTTGCTAGCACATGGGTACCCTGCACAATACTCCATGTGGGCGATAATTTCAAATCAAATAAGCATATATGAAATACTGATTCCCAAGATAGACCCCAAGCCTGTGTTTTTATAAGCATTACAAACCCAAAGACAAATCTTGTTATGACAAATTGTCTCCTTTCTGCTAGGAAGTTTACACTGGATGAGCAAGACCTTTCAACATCTCTGCTTAAAAGATGGCAGAAATGTCTTCACTTTAAGATAAACAACTATGTCTGGCTCAGAGTTCAGTTTAAGGAGGGAAATTCCCAAATAAGCAAGGGGGCTATCACACAGCATCCAGATATAATAAGGACCAAGCATCTAGATGCTAGGAGTTATAAGAATCCAGAAAGAGCCACCTTGATAAAACTCCTGAAGGGAGGCCTCCCACAGAAGTGCCTTGCAGTGTGTCACATTGGCTAATCTTTGGAAATGTGCCTACCTTTCTATTGCTGGCCAACTGACCCCTCAGATAAAACCCATTGGGACAGGGAATACACTCTGAGAGTGTGAATTTTACAAAGAGCCCTTGAATGTGATTTCCTGGAAGCACATGGTCTCCCAGGTAGGAATAAGCCTTGGAAGTGAACCCAGAGGCTCTTCTAGGCAATGGCTCAGACCCAACACAGTAGAAAATGCCCCATGAATCTTCTGAATACCAGATGGAAGGAGGCAAGTGGGGGTGCTCCTGTGGGGAGACAACTTTTGAGAGAAGAAAATGTAGGATCACTTATTTGACATCAAGTAACAGAAAAAAAAATGTCAGCTGCCTAGTTAATCAAATAAGAATAGACTTTGTATGAGAGAAGGGAGAACAGGAGGAATTGTGTCTTCCAGGTGCCCAGACATACCCCATTGGGTCTAGATTGGGTCAGGAGGAAAGGACTCAGCTGCCCAGAAGAAATATTGACTTGGTAGTAGGCATTTCTGGCAACAGTGGATCCCCTTTTAAAAAGCATCTATGTGATTATTTGACTTAACAGAGTCTTAAAGCCCAGGTTTTTGTGGTTCATAATAAGTATAAGGCTTTGGTCACAGATTCAGTTTTGGCAATATGGCTTATTCACATTCATGAATCCAATTATCGTTTATTGACCATTGGCTTCATAGAAAAACAAATACAATTCAGTTTTATTCCCATTATGCATGCATAGAGTAGAAGGGACATATGGCTTCAGGAATTGCAATATCAGAGATGACCTGGAGGATAGGAGGAGAAGAACTAACTTACTATTACAAAAACCAGAGAAACTTCAGTAATTGGTATGAGATTTAAATAGAAAATGGTATTAGAGGGAAAGATATCACACATTCTACTCAAATTTCAGAGGCTTAAATAATGAATATACACATGTTATCATATAGCCTCAGTGTTGATATCGACACGAAAAAAAAAGAAACCATATGCAGTTAAGACTCTTAACTCTGTCACTGAATTTGTGATAGGATACACAGCCATTCAACTTGTTCTATACATCTCAGTAGTCTGGTGCTGGGCATAGCAGGAGCCAGCTGAGGCCTAGTAAACACTATACAATCTCTTAGAAAAATATAGGAAGGGGAGAGCTGAAGGTGGTGCTGACTTTTCAGATACAAAAGTTGCTCAGGCTCACAATTGACATCTTTTACAAACTCAAGGACTAGGATTCTGTAGTTGCTGATGTGAGTTTACAACCTTCTTCTGCTAAAATGGCAACTTGCAGACAGATTACATTAGATTTTAGATATGAGTTCCTCTCTAGGTATTTTACCACCAACTTTGAACTGCAAGGAAAAGTAAACACAGAGTGTTTGCAGAACTCCAAACTTTGTCAGGTTCTCAATAGAGGTCTGATCTCCTTCTATTTTATGATGTAATCAACATTGCTGGTCAAATTCAAATTATTAGTTTCCATTCCCATTCTGTAATGACATTCTCCAACGGTCTAGTCCAACTCCTGTTTGTATGAATTATGATCCCAGCTTCAGGAGCCATAGATTGATAACTAAACAATGAACAAGTGCCCACCACTCCTTCCTCTGTCCCCTACCAACTGCCCACTGGGACCTTTCCCAGGTATTCTCTCCTGAGAATTCTCTCTAATATGTTTTTGTCAACCTTAATGATGGAACCTGGGAAGAGTAAAAAAAATTGTGGTGACCAGATCTGTTAGTTTAACCAGTCTTAGATCAAGCTTTGGGAGAAATGAGAATGAACATGGCATTGGGAGTGGAAAGAAATATGCTAAAGATAGCCTGATCAGAGAAGTCCTTGATTATTTTAAAATAAAACATTTCCACCAGCATTCTTTTATGTATTCATTTGATATTTATTTGATTACTGAGATATTGACATAATCCTAGATTTTTTGAAGTGTAGGTGGCCAACTCCTTTTTATTTATCATGAGGAATCCTTTGTGCTTCTAGACAAGAAGAGATTCCTAAGAATGTGTGCAATTCTTATGGAAGAAGCCCTGAGTGGGAATGCCTGGGATATTCTCCAGGCATTGCTGGCTCCCATCATGCTTTTGTATTTACTGCCCCAGTTAGTTAATACTGATTGTCAGCTTGACAGGATCTTGAGTCAGCAAGCTTCTATACACACCTGTGAAAATGATCTTGATGGGGTAGCCTCTGGTCATGTCTGTGGAAGGTTATCTAGATTATATAAGTTGAGGTGTGAAGATAGATCCATCTTCAGGTCTCTGATATGGGAACCTAGGTTACATAGAAAAAGAGAAACTCATCTGGCCATCCATCACTCTCTGCTTCCTGGCTGTAGACTATAACCAGCTATCTTAAGTGCCTACCATGACTCCCCCACCATGATGGGATATACCCTGGAACTGTGGTCCAAAATAAAATCTTCCTTCTTTAAGTCACTTTTGTCAGATATTTTGTTCTGGAGATGAGTAAGTAATATGTGATTTCCAGCAGCAAGTACTAGCCATCTAGCAGCACATATTGGTCATCAATGAGGCTCTTTTTTCCGGAATCTGGACATGGCTGGAAGAACCAAGGTTAGGCTTTAGGAGAGGGCAAGGTTATAGTTGAGGCAGAGCTGGTTTATACAAGAGGAGAACAATTTAGGGCCAGTTCCTTTTGGGAGTAGTGATGACAAGTATCTAAGATTGAAATATGTTAGAGGTTAGGATCAGGCAGAGTAGACACAGTCAGGAAACAAAAGGGCCAAATAAACAAAAAAGAAAAGAAGTGCTCAGACAGGTCATGGAAAAGATATAGTAATGCCTAGAGATGCCATGGGTGCTGTGGGAGTTCTCAGAGGAGCTGAGTGGCTGCAGGGGAGGCAGGACACCAAGACATCAGATGCCTACTCATAACAGAATGGAGCCAGCCTTGACTCCTGTTTACAAGCCCCTCTAAGCAATCCTGAACCCCAGTGCCGAGCTCCTAACTGTCACTTAGCTCTAATCATGGGACATTAAACACAAGCCACCCATCGTAAGGGTGCAAGAAACAGAGGTCTGCTTGAGACTGAGTGTCTTGGACATTTTGGATATTAATCCTGACAGAAAAATCTTTAGCACTGTATGGATTGCTCAGTGTAAATTCATTAACTACTTGTCATGACTGTAATATAATCTGCCCTGACCCTAAGGACTCTCCAGCACAGTGTTAATCAAATCTCCCCAGAAAACAACACATTTCTGTTTAGACTCAGCGGCTGTTTCTCTTGCCCTGTTAGGACTGGAGCTTTAAGGAGGAAAGAGTAAGTTTTCTTCTGAGTGTCCCCGAGTAGGGTGCTCCTATCTGCAGAAATACCTCTTGGGTCTCTAGCACTGATTGCTTGAAGCTACCTTCCATTTTCAGCAATCCACGTGCCGAGCCTGCACATAATGGAAGTCCGTCAATCTCCAGTCCCCATCAGTGAGAAGTTCACAGATAATAAAGCACAATGTATTCTGAAGCATTGAACATTTTCTCCCAGGATGAGTCATTACCAGCTTTTAATCATGCTCATTAGCCAGCCATTAAAGTCCTGTCCAGCTTTTCCCTGCCAGAGACCAGAGGAGAGAATGATGGTGGTCAGGAGCTGTGCCTGACCTACTGAAAGACCAGGCCATCTGTTCCAACTTGTAGAGAGCACGGGCCACTCTGCTTTATGGCTGTAGTCATCGTGTATCCCAGTACAAAATCCCTGAATGTTATTTAGGTTGATCCAGACCTTGGTTCTCCAGAAACAGTAAAAGCAGTAAAGACTCAACATTCACTAAGATGCAGGTGACCTGGCACCAATTTAGTGACAATGGGGACTTTATGGCAGCAAAACCCTGCATGTCGATTTCCACAGCCTAATGCATTCAGAGGCCAATGAAAAATGAAACAAGCAAGTAGAATGGTAAACGCTGTGAAGCAAGGGCCTTACAGGGGCTAAGGTGGGGCATGACTGTGAGTGCTAACAATTTCATGTTTCCTTCCTAGATCTCTCATATATATATATATGAGTTCCCTCTCCCTCCCATGCCTCCTGAACCCTCCTCCCATCCCTCACTCCACAGAGAAGGTGAGGCCTTCCAGGAGGGGTCATCAAAATCTGTCAAGTCAGAGTAGGGCCTAAGCCTTCCCTCCTGTCTCTAGGCTTAGGGAGTATCCCTCCATGGGGAATGTGCTCCCAAAATTCTTTAGTGCACCAGGGATACATCCTGGTTCCAGTGTCCATGGTCCCTTAGATTGCCCAGGCCTTCCAACTGAGACCCATGTTCAGGAGTTCTGAGTCAGTACAATGCTGGTTTCCCAGCTATCAGTCTGGGGGGGGGGGTCCATGAGTTTCCCTTGTTCAAGTCAGCTGTCTCTGTGAGTTTCTGTAGCCTGGTCTTGACCCCTTTTCTTATCACTCCTCCCTCTCTGCAACTGGATTCCAGGAGTTCTGCTCAGTGTTCAGCTGTGGGTGTCTGCTTCTATTTCAACAGCTACTAGATAAGGGGTCTATGATGGCATATAAATCAGTTATCAATCTCATTATCAGAGAAGGCCATTTAAGGTAGCCTCTCCACTGTTTCTCAGACTGTTAGTTTGGGTCATCATTGTAGGTCTCTGGACATTTCTCTAGAGTCAGTTTTCTTTTCAATCCTGTAATGGCTCCCTCTATGAACCTCTTAGAAGAGAAAGTGAGAGGTACCCTTGAAAGAATTGGTACAGGAGACAGCTTCCTGAACATAACACCAGTAGCACAGATCTACAATTAACAAATGGGACCTCCTCAAACTTAGAAGCTCTGTAAGGCAAAGGACACAGTCAATAAGACAAAATGGAAGCCCACAGACTGGGAAAAGTTCTTTACCAACCCCACATCTGACAGAGGGCAGATCTCCAAAATATTCAAAGAACTCAAGAAACTAGTCACCAAAACACCAAATAACCCTATTAAAAAGTGGGGTATAGAACTGAATAGACAATTCTTGATAGATAAATACAAAAATGGCTGAGAGACACTTGAGAAAGTGCTCAACATCCTTAGCCATCAGGGAAATGCAAATTAAGGCAACTCTGAGATACCATCTTACTCCTTTCAGAATGGCTAAAATTAGAAACACCAATCACAGCTTATGTTGCAGAGGATGTGGAAAAAGGGGATCACTTCCTCCACTGCTGATGGAAGTACAAACTTGTACAGCTATTTTGGAGATCAGTATGGCATTTCCTCGGAAAAATGGGAATCAGTCTACCACAGGACCCAGCAATTCCACTCTTAGGCATATAGCCAAATAATCCACACCCATGCAACAAAGACATCTGTTCAACTATGTTCATAGCAGTATTATTTGTAATAGCAAGAACCTGGAAGCAATCTAGATGCCCCTCAACTGAAAAATGGATAAAGAAGATGCGGTACATTTATACAATGGAATACTGCTCAGCTTGGGGGGGTGTGTGAAATCTTGAAAGTCACAGGCAAATGGATGGAACTTGAAGAAACCATTCTGAGTGAGGTAACCCAGTCACAAAAAGAGGAACATGGTATGTACTCACTCATATATGGATTTTAGACATAGAACAAAGGATCAGCAGCATATAATTCACACCGCTAGGATACACACAAACTAGGATACAAGGAAGAACCTGAGAGATTTATACAAGGTCCCTCATAGAATGGGAAAGGAATAAAATCTTCTGAGCATATTGGTAGTTGGGAGGCAGTAAGTGGAGATGGAGTCAGGAGAAAGAGAAGGGGAGGAGAGGAGAACATGTGGGACCAGGAAGATTGATTCAGGGGACAAATAGACAAAAGCAAAAAAAAAAAAAAAAAAAAAAAAAAATAGATTTCTCTCTTCTAAAGTGCTCTTTGGTAGTATCTGGTTAGGCTGTTCTCTTCTCTTTTATCATATGCAAATCTATACTGCTTAGGGTGGAGTGCCTGACAGAGGGCTTCACACTCTTCAGGTTCCTATGTAGGACAGATAATATACATGTACTATCTCAGCTAAGAACTAACCAAACAACAAAGCAATTTCATCTTTTCTATCTTTTGAGGTGTGTGTAGGGGTGCCCCCCTGTGTGCATAACTTCCTAGGTCTGATTATCCAAAATATTCTGTAGGAACCTAAATCTTTACCTCAACCTTTTTTGTTTTTACTCTAATAATTTAGAGTTTGATGTGTGCCATAGAATGGCAGGAGGTAGGGCTGGGGAAGGAAGGGAAAGAGAAAGGAAATGGGGAAGACTGTAAGTTTTAGTAGGAATAAAATCCTTGATCCATTTTTCTTTCCTTAGACCTAACTTCTAGTTCATTCTCTTTCAATGATAGGTTTTGTTGTGGTTCCTGCTACCTCCTCACTTGTAGACTCTCCCACAGTGCTCACTGCAGCATGATAGTGTACCTGGGCAAGCTCTGGACTCTAACTTGATCATACCCTTCTAGTCCTGCATGTCTGAGAAGTGGTAAACAGAGTAGCTCTCATTCCACTCTGTTGCAGCCATACTCAAAAATTAAGGTATAGCCAAATATTCAGGCAGGTCAGTATACAACCACAGTAGAGTAGCATCCTCCACACAAAGATGGGAAAAACTCCTATAGGAATGAACCAATGCTATGAATGTAAATGTTCTCCAAACTTATACATCCAAGACCTAACTTCCTGTGGAAGATAGGTAATTATGGTTATAGGGCTTGGGCCTTAATCTGACAAAATTGATGGCTCTATAAGAAGAGAAAGCAAGGTTTCCTAACTCAGCAACACATCTGAGAAAGGGTACAGAGAAAAGATGCTGTCTACATATAGGCCAGGAAGGAAGGCCCAATTAGAAATAGACCAACTTGGCACATTGACCTTAGATTTTTATTGTCCAGAACCCTGAGGACATAAATTGCTGCCATTTGAGCAAAGACCATGGTACTCTGCAACTGAGCTAAGTCAGTTGTCATGGTTCTAAATTACAGGGACATTTAACAAGATTCAGTCATTACATCAGGAAAGCAGTGACTGGAACCAGAAGTTCACCAATGGTGACAGCTTTTTCTGGGAATATCACAGAATTCATAGCAACATGGGAGAGGAGGTGGCTGAGGGCTCAGGAAGATGCTAAACAAGTGACTCCAAGAGTACAACATACCCATGTCTAATAAGGTTCTTCTGTGGAGGCAAAGAATTCCCAGGCCACGATGGCCCTAGATGGTTAGAACTGATTAACTGACTCAGAGAACTTGTTGAGAAGGTTCTGGAAGGTCAGTACTGCTGCTGGGCCCTGGCCTGACAGTTCCTCAGGGAACTATGTCAGTGTTGAGATTAGAAATTAGATTACAAATAGCACTGGATTATGAGGGGGAAAGCAATAACATGTTATGAATCATCATTTAACTCCTATCCTTCAAGGAAACACCAATTATGATGGACATTAATGTGATTTACTTGAAGAATGCTGTTGGCTAACTGTGGGTTCCATTTGATTTATGCATTTCTCACCAAGGCCTTTTACTGCTAATAGAGGGATCGGCCAGAAAAGATCAGGGGGCCCTCTATTAGAACCACCTTTCTCTAACTATACAACCAGCATGGTTGTGCTGTCCATTTCCACTCCCAAGCCACACACATCCAAAGCACACTCCTGATTGCTTGTTGCTGTTGAGCCCAGAGGAGGTGTTCTCTGTAGAGGTGTGCTTACTTCCTTCTCTTCTCAACCAAGTTATCATAGAGGCACAAGGGCAGTTTCTCACTTTCATCAGTGTGCAGAGAGGCTGTTTTCCCCCAGATCTGACCGGAATATTTGGGTGTGGTATTAAGAAAACAGAGGACAGGGACAAATACAGAAAGGGACACACAAATATTCTGTGACAGCCAGTGTGGCAGGTATGTCACACTGTTGCTACCACATTCCCTGTGGGCTGCCACCACTTTGGGGTCACATATCAGATATTCTACATATCAAAAGTTCATATAACAATTTATAACAGTAGCAAACCTGCAGTTGTGAAGCAGCAAGGCAATAATTGTATGGTTGGAGTCAGCACTACAGGAGGAACTGTATTAAAGGGTCACAGCATTCTGAAGGTTGAGAACCACTGATGACTTCATTGTTTTTTGTTTGATGAGAGGAGAGGATACATCATGACAGAAAATTAAAACTCCTTGTGTGTTCTAGTTTCTTTCCTGTGCTGTGATAAAGCTTTCTGACCAAAGCAACTTAGCAGACATGGATTTATGTGTTACACTTTCTATCACACTCCATCATTGAGGGGAGTCAGGGCAGGAACTCCAGGCAAGAACCCAAAGACAGGCCTGCATGCTATTTCACACAGCATTACCTCTGACGAGGTAACTCTCTCATAATCAAAACAGTGCAGCAGGAATTGCAGGAATGCTACTTGGTAGTTCATTGGAGGTCATGCAGACTCATGCTTAGTTAGCTTTCTTGCACCACACAGACCTACCTGCCCAGGGAATGATGCTACCCATAGTAGGCTGGGCTCTCCTACATGCATTACCAATCAAGACAGTCCCACAGACAAGCATACAGGCCAATCTGATCTGAGCAATCCCCCAACTAAGACCCCCTTTTCAGATGAGTATATGATATATCAAGTAGACAAGTAAACTTAACTACAATGGTGTGCAAGGGACTTTAAGAAGACTCAGATTATTTTCCAAGCTATTGAGATGAGGAAATTCTGGAAAGTCATAGAATTTAGGTGTTCTAGATGTGATGTTTGTGTTTATTGATATTCTGTTTGTCAAGACAGAATGCCACATATGTAGGTGCTGAGCCTTTGGCTTTTGCATGTAGAACAAAAAGGTGCTTAGATGAATGCCCTACCAGCATCTAAATATCTAAAGAGGTTGGGATGTTTGGGATCTCCAGCTAGGTCCCATTCCAAACCTGGCCCTCAGAGTGCCGAAGGGTGGCCCCACCCCTGGAGTTGTGTCAATTCAAAATATACCCTAAAAAGCCTACCATTGGTGGCTCCACCCCCAAGGGCATTAAAAGCCCCCACCTCTAGTTACACTTCATGGTTCTCTCCTCCCATGGGGCCACTCAGAAATGCTTTGTTGTTTAGATTAAACCTGGATTTATTAATTCAGTTTGATTGACTTATTACATCAGTAGTGGCATAGTTCCAGTAACCGGGGTCTTTTTAAATTTAAACATATGATTCAGGTTGTCTAGCTTCTTCCAGAACCCTTTTCTAGTTTCTGGTCAGGTATCCAGGCCACCAAGGGCTGGTCCTGAGGGCACTCCCTCTGTAAAATACAGAACAGCTCTGAGTCCACAGGTAAGAGCATGATAACTGATCGGATATTTGATTGAAACCTCTAGAGTGACACTTTTCTGATGCCCTTCCTTCCTGCCCAACTCTTATTCCCAGCCCAGCCCTGGCACTTCCTCAGCTACATGGCTTTTGTTATAAGAAAACCTTCACTGCTGCCCAGCTGTCTGTCTTTCTACAATCCCAGTGTTTCTCCAATCATGTTGAGCTCTGAGGTGGCAATTCACTGCTCCTTGATGTTAGCTGCACCCCTACCTTCCTTGAGTCCAACACTCCCATCCTCTGGTTGAGCTTTGTACTGGGCCCTCCATCTGCTAAGCCCATATGATGAAGGCAGCGCCAACGAAAGGCATAGAGAAACATTTTTGGAAGATATCACCAAGCCCAGGAAATAAGCCCATTCACCATGGCAGCTTTCTTCTCTCTATTTTTCAGGTCTAACTGACTAACATGAACTCTGTGAACAAGGGTCACCCCTGCCTCCTTCTATATTTACATCACAGTGCCAGATACAGCAGGCATTCAGGACGTACATGATGAGTGAATGATTTGCAGAGTATAAAGGAAACCCTCCAAATAACACAAATTAGGCACAGTTCCATACAGCTTCGGAAACAGAAATTAGCTTCATACGCCTTACTTTCTTCATCTGTGAAATGGACATGACTGGAAATATTATGTCTTGTTCTGAGTTAACAAAATCATTTAAGGTCACAGAGCTTAATGATTATAAAGCCGAAGTTTGACCTGGACAGTCTCCACACTAAGTCTCAGGAGTCTCACGGGCTGCAGACGCACCTTATGAATCAACTGTGCACAGTGATGCTCAAGTCTTCTACCTGTCACACAACGCATTTTCATTAAATAATACTAAAATGGTTATATATGGTGACTTAACAAAATGCATAACAAAGTGTAAGTCTGAGGAAGTGAGTGCCTTTTGGCCATCCTGGGCAAAGTTTTTGTTTTGAAATACTCTAGAGATCTTGGTGGTGGTGGTGGTAGTGATGATGATGATGATGGTGGTGTGTGTTTCAGAGTTGGTTCTCTCCTTTCATCCCCAGTTCCAGAGATGCAACTCAGGTTATCAGGTTTGTGTGACAAACATCTACTTGCTGAGCCACCTCCTTGATCCTATTTCTGTTTTTCTAAGTACCCCTCATTAGCCCTGCTCACAGAGACAGGATCTGTCCATTCCCCTGCCTGACACAATGCCTGGCTAATAATAAAGCATATTGAATGAATGGATGTGACTACTGTGTGATAAATGAGTTTTTACATTTTTAATTTGTGAATGTGATATGCATGCCTGTGGATACACGTATACACACACGCGCATGCTTGTATGTGTGTGTGTATGTACTTGCAGATGTGAAATTAACATCAGATATCTTCCTCAATTATTCTTCCCTTCTTTTTTAAGGCAGGGTCTTTCATATGAACTTGCCTATTGGCTAGTCTAACTAGCCACTTTGTACCAGATATCCCCTCGCCTCTACTTCCCCAGGTCTGAGGTTATAGGTGGTCACTATGCCTGTACTTCTCATCTTATTTTGAAGACATGGTCTCTCTCTGAATCTTTATGCTCTATTCACTGAGATGCCTCACCAGACCCACAGATTTTGTTTATAAAGACAGAGCACTGAGAATAACTGTTCAGAATCCAGAAGAAAAAGCCAATATACATACTTTCAAGATTTGAATTAAATCTCAGAATTCAGATTCTAGAATATATTTACCTGTGAAATCTGTGGTGTATTGTATGATTTTTCTTTGGAAATTTTCTTTACCTAATTTAGAGATACCAGACAGAGGGAATATTCCCCCACCCCAATAAAATAGTACAATTAATTTCAATTATCCCCAAGAAAGGGGACAACTGCTTTGCCCTTCTCCAGTCCTATGCTGAAATCCAACTGCCTCATGACAAACTATGGGAAACAACCTGCTTCCTTCCTCTTCTCTAACACAGTTTGTCAGTTACTAAAACCCAGGATGCAGTTCCCCTCCAGCTTCGGAAACAGCGCACATACACACACACACACACACACACACACACACACACACACACGCATACACACAATGAAAATGCATACAGGTGCTCACACACCTATAAAATACATACATGTACACATGTGTCCATGCATGCGTACACATGCACACACCTTTCTGCTGTGGGCACATGTCAACTTCAGTTAACATGTTTAGCTAAGGGATGAGGGAGTCCTTTACTTCTTTGCTCCTTAGAAGGCCTTAGGGGTAATTATCTCCCTTTTTGCAAAAAGCAAAAAACTGAGACCAAAGGGAACAGTTTTCTTCTTTGAGGAATCTAATGAAGTATGAAAACTCTTAGAGCCAGCACTCCTGGATGAAGGGGGCATTCTGGTCTGGCTTAAAGCACACAGAGAAGTTACCTAATCCCTAGATACTAGAGATGCTGAAAATGTATGGGCTCCAGGGGGCAGGCCAACTTGATGGGCCCCAATCATCCCTAAGTGTGTCTACTACTCATCATAAGTATTTGAAAGAAATGCTTTTCAAATTCACCATTATTTTTATACTTTGCCTTGAACAGCCCTCTATCACTCAGTCTTCTCCAAGGCAAAAAACCTCAGTTTTAATTTTAAGGAGTAGCATGTTATCACCATGCTTTGGTACATTGGAAATTCTCCACCTCAAGTAAGGATAGTTATTCCCCATCCTAAGCCCTTTCAAGATTATACATAGTCTGTTTTCTTAAATGAATGGATACATTAAGTTGTAATTATTTGATTACATCCTATTTCGTTCCATGGGTAAAAATAATTTTCATAGGAAGATATCCATTTATTCATTTGCATGTGCCCCCATCTACTAAAATGGGTAGAGTGGTGGTACTTCCTAGAGGGCAAGTGGCTAAGATATCACTTTTGGAGCTGCAAATCTGTGTCCCAAACCACAGCTCTGATCTTTGTGAACCATTGAGACTATGGTCAGCTTTTAAAAAATCTCCATATCTTCATTTTATTTTTCTTAAAAATGGAGAAATTAGTGGTATCCACCTAAGAGTAGTTGTAAGTCATTTAATGAGTTAATTTGTGTAAAGCATTTAGAACTCTGCTTAGATAAAATTAAATACTCCATAAATACTTGCACATGAGAGAATTTGTGAGTAAGGAGGGCCTTCTCCAAAATAAATCAGGGTTATTCTGAGTAAAAGATAGCTTGAGTATTATTCAGAAAGAAAAGAAAAAAGATTTTAAAAATGAAAATGTTCAACAAGAATATGACAATAGCCATTTTTCTTTTTGTAAAATGCAACATGTGTGTTTATGTGTTCTTGTGTGACTATGTATATGTTAAGGCCAGAAGTCCCACTAGGTCATTAGGAGTCTATTCAGTTGCTTTCTACCTTATTTTTGAGACATAGTCTCTCACTGAAATCTGGCACTCATCAATTAGCCAAGGCTGGCTGGTTGGTGAGCTCCAAAGATCTCCCAATTTCTACTCCCTGGTGCTGGGGTTAAGACACACATCTTTTACACAAGAGCTGGGTACATGAACTCAGGTCCTTATGCTTATGTGGTAAATGCTTTACTAATTCAACTGTCTCCTCAGCTCCACATGGGCTTTTTGATATAGATTGTCTGAATAAGACTTTCTATCACTTCCAAGAGTCTTCAATATAAATGTTGAGAGACATTTGTCAAATGGATGAACTAATCAAGCTGTTTTATCCAGCCTGGAGTGTATATTTCTTCCTTCAGTCAAATGATAACTTTTTAATCAATTTTGGTTTACTTTTTTTTTATTTCAGAGAAAAAAATCCCTGGAAGCTAAAATTTGGGAGCCTATTGGGATACATCCATTTAATTCATTAGTGTTGCCTAGCAGGACTGGCTTACTTCTGTGCATTTTTAGCAATATGGCACATGAGATATAGTTATATAAACATTACAAGCTTCTTTCAAACCACTTCCTTATCTGCAACATCTCTTGGCTTGCCTGTTCAGGAGGGGCAGATTTTTTTAAACATTGAGATGCCTGCCTCTGAGGAAAGATGAGCTGAGCAGGGTATACTGAGAGGAAATAATCACTCAATGGACTGTAATCAGTTTTAAAATATTCCAAACAAAATGCTTAGATGCTCACATAAATTTGAAGAGATTTTGAATAGACCAAAATGAACAGTCTTTCCAAAGTCCCTATGTGTCATTTCCCAACAGGGAGTGTACAACACTGATTACTCTGGGCTGGTTCCGAGCCCATACAGTTTCCAACACTATCCCACTCAGTGTTGGTGTTCCAAGGAATTCAGTTTTAGAAATAATGACATTGCCAAGAGAGATCTCAGAGGCAACGTTAAACCTTTTGTACTGTTATTTTCCCCCTCAGAGTTGGTTTTGAAAATGTTTTTGTTTGTTTGAATTTTTATTTCCGCCAGTCTACTAAGTCAAATTTCATAGTTTTCATATAAAGTTTCCACAAATGGTATCCATATGAGTCTGACCTCCTCTGACTCAAATGGGGCCATGAGTAGAGTCTTCCTGGGTGGGATAATGCCTTTCCTCTGTCAAATGTGAGACTCATTGGTGTGTGGTCACATTGACATGGCATTGAGCAAGATAAGTGCCTGCCACCAGAATAAGTGTCTTTTTCCAACTCAGAGGGACTCTAATTCTTTTTGACAGTCTCTTGGGGGTGCAAGTCTGGTATAGATTTACTAGCACTGAATCCTGGATCCAGTTCTTGAGACAAGGATGCCTTTTGAAAGGCAACCAGCCACATGGGCCAGAACACAAATGGTGAATATTCTTTCTCTGTGATGATGCCATTGCTTTGTTAATAGTCATGATTTTACTTCTTTACTTAGACTTTGCTTGGGCCTTGACTGTTCTGTGAGGGGTTGTTACAAAGAAAATTAAGAATGAACTGGTACCTGGTATATTGGCTTCTTCTCACCTTTCTTCACTTCTCATGTTGCCCTTTAGGTATTCTTGCCAAAAAGCCCCTCTGTCATATCCCATGGTTTTGGACAGTTACTATATGCCAGCACTATACATGTGACACAGAGCAGCCCCATCCAAACTTAAGTAGCCAACATTTTCCATTTTTTGTTGGAGTTTCTGATACAGAGAATACTATAAACAGTAAGGGACGAATGATATCCATCAGAGGGTGACATTGCAGGGTTACACTGTCCCAAATCTCTTTCTTCAGAAGAAAAATTCAGCACACACATACAGAGGTATAAGACTAGGATTCTTGTTTGACCATGTGGACAGTCATAGAAAGTCAAAATATGCCAGGAGCAGAGAGAGTTGAGTTGGGGTCCAGCTTTGTCCCAAAGATTTTTCGATTATCAGACATTCTAAGATGTGTTAACCATTTTCAATTGAAGGGGATGGTAGACATTGTTTACTCAAATGAATTTAGGAAACCATATCATTAAGAAATGTCTGTGTGTCTGCATGTGTGAGTGCACACATGTAAGCACACACGTGCTACAGGACCTGTCAGAGTGTTTTGTAACTGTGTTTTATATATCTTTAAAAGGAATGGAGTTTGGTGACTATGTCTAGGTAATACTCATATCAAAGAGGCTTGTAGAGTGGTAATGTAATCCAAATATTATATGCTGAATTCCTGGGGAGTATTTCTCAAAGTGTTTTCTAAGATAGTAGCTGTCAACACGAAGGATGTCATATGAAAAAACAGTAGTTTAGCAAAGCTGGCAGGTCATAGCTTCAGCAGAAGCATATCTAGATCAGGACTGCTCATGACATTTGGCGAAAAGTTCAATAGTTTTGTTCAGGCAAAGTTATGTATGTCTTACATGAATTTACTGAATCTGGTCTTTACATCACAATGTACTATAATTTAACCACATTGTATAAGTGAGAAAGTCAATGTTCAATGTCCAGGATCATTCAGCAAGTAAATAATAGGAGATGATCCTATGTCATTTGGTTCCAGAGCTTTCTTCTTATCCGCTCTACTACACTGAGTTCAGAATTATAAAGAAAATGTAAACATGCTATGGGATTAATTTCAGGAAAGTGGAATGACAGTCCCCATGAAACTTTTTTGGGTTATGCTGACAAGAAAGAGCCTCTGGTGGAAAGGATTCCATACCATGTGATGAATTAATCTTACCTGCAACTAAATGATACTGGCTTCTCTCATGTGCTAACATACTTAACCATATAGCAAATGGCATAAGCGATGATGCACAGGTCATTTCTAGCAGAAGAACTCTTCCTTGACCTTACAAATACACATGTTAGAAGAACAAAGTTAAAATTCAATAGCCATAGCTTCCACCTTAGAAAATGAAAAAAAAATGGACAAATTAAACCCAAAGTAAGAAAGCAAGGATTAAAGGTTATAACAGAAATCAATGAAATTGAAAACTTAAAATCAGTAGGGGGAAAAAAATCAATGAACAAAATCTGTTCCTTTTGAAAAATCAATTAAATAATCCATTAACCAGACATAACTAAGGGAAAAATGAAGATTCAAATTGTTATTGTCAGAAATGAAGGAAGAACCCTCACTACTGACCCCAGGAACATTAAAAGGCTAGCAATACAACATTAACAATTCTATGCTCATGTAGTGAATAGCTTAGATAAAATGAACCAATTCATTGAAAATCATACAAGTAAAACCAGATAACCCTGTTAGACCTATCTCTATTACAGAAATTGGCTAATAATTGGCCACCTGCTAGAACAGAAAGCACCAGGCACAGAGAGCTTTATTGGTTAATACATAAAATATTTAATGAAGATACTATGGCAGTTACTCAATTTTTTTCAGAAAATAGAAGTACAAGGAAATGTGTAAGTCAAAAGTATTCCAATTAAAAAACCACATGGATATAAGAACATAAAACTATAGATAGTATCTCTCATAAATACAACTGTAAAAGTCCTCTATGGAATATTAGCCACCTATATTTAACCGTGTAAGAATTACATACCATAGCCAAGTCATATGTCTACAAAGAAATCAAGGATGTTTCATTATTCCAAAGTCAAGTAACAAAACCCACTATAAAACAGGTAAAGAAAAATTTACAAGACCATATCAATAAGTTACAATAAGCATTTGATAAAAGCTAATACCATTTATGACAGCTCAAAAATACTTCTAAGTTTATCATAGACTTTCTTAGTTAACTCATATTTCATTTGGAAATATGCCACTTAACTTTCCAAATTTTGAAATTTTCCAACTATGGTTTTATTATTGATGTTTGCACTAATTTTGCTGAGGTCCCACACCTATATGACTTCTATAGTTTTAAATTGTTTAAATTACTTAATTACCTAGATTATTGGTTATATTAGACAATATTTCCCCAAGAGCTTCAGATGCACAGTGCTTTATTAATGATGGGTGAAGTGTATGAAAGTCATCTAGAGACAGTTCATGGATGGTGCTGTTTTTTCTATCTACCCTCGGATGCTTGGGTCTCTGTTCTATAGGACTTCTTTAGAAATTTCCAACTAAGATAGTAAAGCTGTTTCTTTTTGCCTCATATTTTCTTATGCCCTATTGTTAGGAAGTTGTTTTTGTGTGAAATCAGTATCATTAGTATTTGGGTATTTCCCTTCCCAACACACTGAAAATCTCTGTTCTTTACTATACTGAGAGCATTTGTATCTTTTTTGGTATAATTGCTTAATATTTACTGTACTTATATTTCCCATTTACTGCTCTTGATCATTCCTTCTTTTACTTCCAATCTTTCTTACCCTCTTCTGCTTAATTAAATTAACAATGTTTTGTGATTTCAATTTTCCTGCTCTCTTAATACATCAATTATGGATAGAACTAGAAAATATACTGAGCAAGGTAACCCAGACTCAGGAAGCAAATACTGGACGTTTTCTCTTATTTGTGGATGCTAGCTATAATTCTTTAGAGGCAAGTATACAATTTGGAGTAACCACAGATACCAGGAGATTTAAAAGGGTGATAACAGGAGTGGAAGCAGGTGTACTCGAAAGAGGAATGATGGGACACAGTTGTTATGAAAGGGGAAAGAGAAAAAATTGGTACAGGGGACTTACCTGGGGAGGGAAGAGGAAGGATAAACAAGACAAAAATGATGTTTGAAAAAGACATATGGAATTACATTGTTTTGTGGATAATTAAAATTATACATATATAAATACATATATTATATATAGTATATATTACATATGTATACATATATACACATGCACACACATATATATACATATATGTATGTATATATATATACATATATGTATATTAATTATAAGGGAAAAGAAAGAGTAATACTTAGTTATACCAATTGTGGTAACTCAAAGTCTTTCAAGGCAGGCTTCCTGAAAAGCTCCCCCAGTTTCTGCTTGTCTGAAGAAATCTGTCTTCTGTTTCACCTTTGAAGTGTAATTTTTGCAGTATTCAGAATTTGGGGCTGATGGAAATTTGTATTTCAAAATTTAAGTGTTTCACCTTTTTTTTTTTTTTTTTTTTTTTTTTTTTTTCGATCTCTTGTATGGTTTCTGGAGAAAAGTGCCCCAAAATACTTAACCTGTTCCTTTGTGGGTGGTGTGTGTTCCTCAGTCCATGGTTCATTTCAAGATTGTCCTTTTTGTCTTTTGGTATTTACAGTCTGGATAGGATATGCCCAGGTCTAGGTTTCATGATTCTCATGTAGCAGAACTTTTGGAGGTACATATATTTATGCCTTTTCTAGTTATCCAATAGTTCTGGATTTTCCCTTGATTTAATTTGCTTTCTTCTTTGTCTTTCAGTTTGAAATTTTTCCACAGGCATGTCCTTCAGTTCACTGTTCTTTACTAAACTGTGTCTAATGCATTTACTTCAAAGCATTATTTACTAAGTACACTTCAGTTTTATATAGGAAATGACATGTGACCAGCAGGAAATCAGTAAAACTATTAGCCAAAAAGGAAATAGGTTCAGTGACGATAAGAATTAAAGAAGTCAATGCCAATCATCTTCATAAATGAGAGGAGAGTTTACAAAGTAGACATCAGGAAGCTATTGCTAGTGTTCACTGGAAGTAACTTACATACAACTCAGAGAAGCTCATTCTGGACAGGAGCACACATTTGCATCTCGGATGTGGAGATAGGCTGCCCTTCCAGCAATGCAGGCTTCACATGAGAATCTGAGAACAGTTAGTGAGTATGACTCTTGCAGTAGCCTGCTATCCATATTGCTCCTCATAGTCTCTAGCCTCATGTGCCTACTGAAATTAATTTCTAATAAATTGAATTAGAATATTTCAGTTCTATTGTGCCAGTCACACTTCCAGTGCTCATTAAGCACATGCTTATAGTAGTCGCCATATTGTGTTGAGCAAGACATTTTTACATTGTAAAAGATTCTATTAGGCAGCATGGAATTAAACTCTCACTTCAATCAGCTCAGTTATTTTCCCCAATACGTATGTGTATCTGGAATTCTACTTTTCTTTTGCTAGCCAATTTAAAGTAATGAGAAAAAGAAAATAGCATTATTCTACTAATGATAGATTCAATATAGATGCTCCAAAGAGAGGCTTAAGTTCCAACCAGAATTCAATTAAATTTGGTGATTATCCATTGCTACATCTATCCCCTTGTGTGCTCTCTTTTCCTTTTCCTCTGAGCACGTCCTGTCAAATTGGAAAAATAAGTTGTGATTACTGGAATCTGTTCAACTTGATTAACAGATGCCAATTAAGTATCTACTGAAAAAAGAGAAAATGAGGCTGGCTAATTGTTGTTGTTGGACTCTGTGGTCTCCAACTGGTGTTATACAGACCTCCAGCAGGGATTTAAGACACTGTTCTCCAGCTGCTCTGTCAGCCACCCACCAGGTTCTCTTGGATAGTTCCAACATCATCTAGACCCTGAAGTTCCAGGACTGCATCTTCTTGTAGCTGATGAAAAAGATTTACAACAGGCACAATTGAGTTATCATTAATGCTTCCTATGTAACAGGAATTATCACTCTACACTGAAGACCCCCTTTGGATTTTATAATGTGGTAGAGATGAAGGTGGGAGCTTCAGCATTAGCATGAAGAATGAGATGGAAACCAACTGACCAAGCCCCTGATATGGCCAGACTCTATGCCATGAAACCACAAAAGAATCTCTTCATGTTTAGTTGTCAAGAATTGTGTGTGATACAGGGAGGAGGTCCACTCAACACAGTACATTGTGGCTGAGTGGGGATTCTAATCATTTCAAATGTTTGCAGTAAATAGCAGATGTGTGGTGTTAATTCAGGCTGTACTAACATCGATTTTGAATTCTTCCCCACCTTCCACAGCTGCAGTGTTCACTGAACAGATGTGGGAACTCATCCTTCTGGTTGAGATCATCTCATCTACATAACTATAAGTCCACACACACTCTGGCTGAGAGGTGTTTAGAGATGGACAGTGTTAAAGTTGAGTTTCTGTTTTCAACCTTTGCCAGGAGTATTTATGTAGGGACTTTAGTTGCTTTTTAAATGAGTGTGTTTATTGAATGTACTTCTTTTACTAAACCATTATTGAGAGTATAGTGTACATTAAGAATTTGGGATATAGAGATAAATCAGTAGAGAATTCTTTCTTCTTTCAAGTAGGATACAGCATCCTAGAAGGAATAGGTGTTCATCAAACTATTACAAAGCACAGTCCTGGAGCTGAGAGAAGGATGCATGGGCTATCATGCAGTGGTGTACCATGGGTAAGAAAGGACCAACCATGTGCTGGCATTGAGTGGCTACACTGTAGAGAAATTAATAATAATAGAATCAAGTCAAAGTTACATTTGCTTATTTTCTTGTTTTTTGTTTTGTATTGAGATAGGGTTTCACTATGTAACCCATGATGACCTGAAACTTGCTATATAAATCTAGCTAGCTTCAAACTTGCAGAGATGCACCTAACCCTGCCTTAAAATTCAGGGATTAAAGGTGTATGTCACCATGATGTGAGAAGAACTTCAAATGTTTTCAGTGGTAAACTCACCTTTCCCCTGAAACAACAACTAAAAAATTTTTAGATGGGCTTACTATTAAGTTTGAGCAATATATATATAATGAAGTAGAAAATTAGGATACTGTGTTCTTTGGTTTTCTAGAAGCAGCCTACAGTCTACCGGTCAATTTAAAACTCTTTGTTTTTCAGACAACCTGTCTCTGAAACCATCACAGAACAGATTATAGAATTAGAGTTACTGCACACCATGGACTTTGATGAAGGGTCTCCTGACACCCATGATCATAAGCAACAAATACATTTAATCAGTACTACAAGCATGAAGACCTAAGTCTCAGGAAGTAGAAATTCAATGCCCAGATAAGAAAGACAGGCCTGTGCTATTTAGCTCAAGCTGGCCTGGAACTCACAGTCTGACTGCTAGGCTACGTACATTCTCAGATCCCAGTCCTGTACTATTGTGCCCTGTGTCTATATGAATCTTGAGCTCACCTCCCACCTCTTCAAAATCGCCAAGTGTTTATTGTTTGGAAGTTTGTGCACTGTTTCCTCTGGAGCATTTAAAGGCAGCTGTACTAGATTCCTGTGTGATGGCTCTACCTTCTGGGTTACTTACACTCTTGTTCTTTGCAGTGCTTTTTTTCTTGCCAATGGGTTACATTTTCATGCCTTTTGGTATCTTATCTTTTGGGGTGAGGGACAGCAGCAGTGGCTGGATTTATTCATAGAAATAGTCATACTTCTGGGTCACCAGGACTAGTCTCCAGTCAAAGTGGTTAGCACTTAGGTTGGGTCAAGTTTTGATATTTCTGCACTTATCTTAAGGCTTTTTGGCTTTAAAATTCTTAGCATTAGATGCTGGGGGAGAGGAAGGGAGAAGGAGGGAGAGTATGAGAAGATAACCCTCTGAGCTTCTCTTCTACTGGAAATGGTTGGCCTTCCCATGTGCCTGGGAGAGATGCCTGGCTCTTAACTCTTCCTTGATGATGTCACTTCTCTGGTTTTAAGCTTGATGTTGTCTTCTGTATTCATATTTCTTCATCTTGTTTTTGAAGAGGTTCTTATGGAGTGAATATAGACTCTTCTTGCTTTCATTCTTTTATATGTATTTCTAAGTGTAATTATTCCCTCTTGTCATGGATGTAAACATTTCCATAGTTTCTTGTCATCAGAGTTTTCATATTTAAAATTTGTATTTTCATTTATGTAATTAAAAATTCCAAATGGAAGGATTTTAGAAGTTTTTCATCTTCTTACTGATATCAATGTGTACAATTTTGCATAAAGATTAGACATTGCTTAGCTGGGCAAAGGAACCTGTGCCTGTAGATCCCACTTCTTAGAGAGACAGAGGCAGAAAGAACACAAGCTTAGGAGGTCAGAGTCAGTCTCAGTGATATAGCAAAACACCATCCCAAAATAACTAAGTACATAAGCAAATAAATTTAAAAAATGATTGTCTCATATAAAAATACTGATTTCTTTGTGATCTAACTGATCTTAATATAGAATCAATTTTGTGATAATTTAATGGGTGTTTTAGAAAAGTCTGTAGTCATCACTGTATATAACATGTGGTATTTATGTGTGTATGTATGCCATTAGTGGATATAATATGTAGTTCTAGTTTTGAAACACTCCAACCTCATTATCATTATTGCTATGATGATGGTTCTATGTGTATATATGTATATAATTACCATATATAATATATAGTATGTCTGTGTATGTATGTGTATGTATATATGTGCATATGTATGTGTGTGTATGTATGTGTATGTGCATCTTACTTGGTGAGTCAATTTGTAAGCATTTTCAAAGTGATGTCATTATCACCATCTTATTTTATAAGCATGTGTCATATTATCGTTGTTAATTTGCTTACTTGATTCATATTCTTTGTGTTTTCTTAAATATTGCCACTCCTAGGAGTTTCTTGTAGTTTTTTGTCTACTTATATATTCTAATGTCCTTAATAAGTTATTTTTCTCACATTCCTTTAGTTGTGTTAGTATTTTTCATTAATCTTTTACATTTAGTGTGTGTGTGTGTGTGTGTGTGTGTGTGTGTGTGTGTGTGATGTCTGTTAAGTATGTGCATATTATAATGCATATATAGAGGTCAGAGGACAACTGGTGGGAGTCAGTTTTTTTCTTCTCCCACTTGGGACTATGAATCAAATTCGTGTCAGGTTGGGTGCAAGTGACTTTTCCTGTTGAGCCATCTTACCTGCCCATGTTAGGTTATTTTTAGCTTGATACAGAAAACAGCATTTGTATACTCACCATTGCTCCCCTTCCTATCTTCTACAATCTTTCTTCTTTGTCATGTTTTTAAGACAGCTATCAGCCAAAGGAAGTTTCTCTGAGAAATATTGTTATAGACTTCACTGAACTCTGTTACATTTAAAATCTCTTGTATCTTATTTTTTCTTAATTATTTTACATGTCCATTCCAGTTCCCTCTCCCTCCCTCCCTTTTAACCTCTCTGCCCCCTCACATGCACCTTACCACCCTCCCCTCCCATCCCACCACCCTAATTCCACATGTAGGGCAATACCATCCAGGTGGGGTCATGTAGATCTGACAGGTCATTTGAAGTAGGGACTAGGACTTCTCTCCTGTCTCTAGGTTAAGGCAGTATCCCTCCATGGGATGTGTCTGCAAGGTCCTTTTGTGCACCAGGGATACATCCTGGTTCCACTGTCTGAGGTCCTTTAGACTGCTCAGTCATTCTGTCTGAGACCCATATTCAGGGGGGCCTGAGTCAGTCCCATGCTGGATTCCCAGCTATCAGTCTAGTGGCCGTTAGTTCCTCCTTGTTCAGGTAAGCTGTCTCTATGTGTTTCTGCAACCTAGTCTTGTCCTTTCTGTGTGCATATGGGTTCTAGTTCGACTCAGTGTTTAGGTATGAGTGTTTGCTTCTGTTTCCAACAGGTATTAGATGAGGGCTCCATGGATGAGTTAGTTGTTGATCTCATTATCTGGGAAGGGCATTTATGGTAGCCTTTCCACGGATGCTCAAATTGTTAGTTGGTGGCAGTCTTGAAGTTCTCTAGACCTTTCTTTAGGTTCAGTTTTCTCTTCAAACCAATATTGGCTCCCTCTTTTATCTTCTCTCTCTCTCTCTCTCTCTCTCTCTCTCTCTCTCTGTCTCTCTCTCCCTATCTCTCTTGTCTTCTATTCCTACCCTGACTCAATCTTCCTAGTCGCACCTGTTTTCCTCTCCTCCCCCTCTCTTTCTCCTACTTCTCTCTCCATTCACTGCTTCTCCCCCCACCCACTTCCCCTGTGCTCTGGGTGACTATTCCCTTCCCCCTTCCATGAAGGACTTTGTATGAATCTCTTAAAATACACCTTGTATCCTAGTTACTCTGGTGATCCTTTGCTCTAGGTCTAAAATCCATATATGAGTAAGTACATACCATGTTTCCTCTTTTTGTGATTGGGTTACCTCATTCAGGATGGTTTCTTCAAGTGCCATCCATTTGCCTGCGAATTTCAAGAATCCATTATTTTTTCCTGCTGAGTAGTATTCCATTGTGTAGATGTGACACATCTTCTTTATCCATTCTTCATTTGAGGGGCATCTAGGTTGCTTCCAGGTTCTTGCTATTACAAATAGTCCTGCTATGAACATAGTTGAACAGATGTCTTTGTTGCATGAATGTGAATCCTTTGGGTATATGCCTAAGAGGGGGATTGCCGGGTCCTGTGGTAAACTAATTCCCATTTTCCTGAGGAACCGCCATACTGATCTCCAAAATGGCTGTATGAGTTTGCCCCACCAGCAGTGGAGAAGTGTTCCCCTTTCTCCACATCCTCTCCAACATGAGTCATCATTGGTGTTTCTAATTTTAGCCATTGTGGCAGGAGTAAGATGGTATCTCAAAGTTGTTTTGATTTGCATTTCCCCAATAGCTAAGGATTTTGGGCACTTTCTTAAGTGCCTTTCAGCCTTTTTGATTTCCTCTATTGAGAATTCTTTCTTCAGTTCTGTACCCCATTTTTTAATAGGGTTGTTTGGTGTTTTGTTGACTAGTTCCTTGAGGTCTTTGTATATTTTGGAGATCAGCCCTTTGTTGGATATAGGATTGGTGAAAATGGGCTGCTGTTTGGTCTTGTACACTGTGTCCTTTGCCTTACAGAAACTTCTAAGTTTGAAGAGGTCCCATTTATTAATTGTTGCTCTCAGTGTCTGTGCCCTTGGAGGAAGCAGTCTCCTACACCAATTTGTTCAAGGGTACCTCCTACTTTCTCTTCTAAGAGGTTCAGTGTGGCTGGATTGATGTTGAGGTCTTTGATCCATTTGGACTTGAGTTTTGTGCATGGGTCTATCTGCAGTCTTCTACACCCCATCATCCAATTTTGCCAGAACCATTTGTTGAAGATGCTGTCCTCACCCCATTGTATTCTTTTAGCTGTTTGTCGAAAATCAGGTGTTCATAAGTGTGTGGGTTAATATCAGGATTTTCAATTCGATTCCATTGGTCTACCTGTCTATTTTTATGCCATGAATACTTCATGTTTTCAGACCTATAGCTCTGTAGTAGAGCTTAAAGTCAGGAATGGTGATGTCTCCTGAAGTTCTTTTATTGTACAGGGTTGTTTTGGCTATCCTGGGTCTTTTGTTTTTCCATATAAAGTTGATTATTACCCTTTCAAGGTCAGTGAAGAATTGTGGTGTGATTTTAATGGGTCTTATGTTTGATAGGCCTCTTGTTGGTGTTCCTTTCACTGAAGACCTTAAAATGTGTATCGTTCATTGTGCTGAGAAGTCTGATTCCAGTCAACATTTTGGCTGTTGAAGTTACTCGATCTTTTGGTAGTTTTCCTTTATGTCTGATGTCTAATACTGTTGCCATGTTGTTCAGTGGAGTTAGAGAGATGTCTCGGCAGTTAAAAACACATACTGCTTGTACAAACCAGCGCCTGCAGCAATTGGCAACAGGAGATTTGGCACCCTCTTCTGGCCTCTGTGGGCACCTGAACTCATATGCACAAACCTCAGCTTGCAGCTACACACATGCACATAATTAAAATAAAATAAACATGCTAAATATATGTCACTATTGAATTCTGGGTTAATTTTAAAAACTTGATGAGCCAACCCTTTAAATATGTGAATAAAAATTCCTTTTTATTACTGTAAAGTTCTATTGAATTGAAGTGTTCAATATTAAGTCTGTTCTGTTATTTCACTTTATTTGCTATCTCTTGTCTTCCACTATCAACTCCTTTTCTATGACTTTTTTTCCTTTTCTTTATCTCACCTCTATTCCCCTTGTTAGTAAATTTACTCAACAACTTTGGTAGAAATTTGTTTGAGTAAACTTCCTTGAGCATCTCATAATTTTTCCTTCGTTTCTAAAGTAGTTTGAGTTTTCATTTCCCTTCACCTCAGTCAGTTGACTCTCTTTTTTCTTCCTTGATTATTATATTTATTTTTTAAGATTTGTACACCAGTTGATTTTTTTTAACATCCCCACATTTCTAATTAACTTTCAATATCATCTTGAGGTTACCTATTATGCCTCATGTCTTATTCAGGAGAATTTTCATAAGCTAGAATTACTAACTCTTATTTTCTGACTTTCAGTAATGACTTTAAGAATTCTCTAATTGACTTTCATTTGTTTAAGAGTTTTTGATATGTAAGGTATTTCTACTTTAGTGCTGCCCTTTTCTGCTAGTGTGAACAAGTGCAATGTCTTTAGTGGGTTTCCTTGCAGGATGGAACTGGAGACATGGTTCAGCCTTTCCAGCAATTCCTCTTCCTGATGAGGACTGGGATTTGATTCCCAGCACCCAAAAGAAAGCACACAACCATCTGTAACTTCAGTTCCCTGGAGTCTAATGCTCCTTTGCAATCTTTGTGGGCACTAAACATACACAATGAATATAAATACACATAGGCAAAATGCTCAAAAAGACAGGGTTGTGGTGGTACACTTCTTTACTCTCAATATTCTGAGGGAGAGGCAGGTGGATCTGTGTGAGTTCTAGGCCAGCCTGGTCTATGGAATGAGTTTCAGGACAACCAGGGGTACTAGCTTGAAAAAAAATCACTCACAAAATAAGATTAATAAATCTAATAAAAAGGAGTAGTCTTAAAAATTTGAATGTGTGTTGTGTTTTGTGTATAAACACAGAATATGGGAAGAATAACCAATAAATAATGGTTTGGGAGCATTTTGTCTGTTTTGTTTTGTCTTAAAGGATCTAACATTTTCCTTTTTGTTTGTTTTATTCTTTATCCTCTATTTTTCTAAGGATTGCCCCACACTTTAACCTTTAGTCTTTGACTTCAGTGGTGGTCTAAATGAGAACTTCCTCATAGGCTCATGTGTTCAAATAGTTGGTTCCCAATTGGTAGAACAGTTTGGGATGGATTGGAAGGTGTGGCCTTGTTGGAAGAGGTGTGTAATTTGGGGTGGGATTTGAAGTTTCAAAATATGGGCCATTTCCAGTGTGTTCTCTCTCTTTACCTCATGTTTGTGGATCAAGTTTCAAATTATCAATTGTTTTGCCCTTGTGCCTTTGCTCCACCATCATAAACATTGACCCTCTGGAACTTATAGGTCCAATTAAATAGTTTCTTTTACAAGTTGCCTTGGTCATGGAGTTTGTGTCATAGCAATAGTAAAGTATCTAAGACAATCCTAAGAAGCTATGCATTCTGAAGAAGGTTATTACAAATCATGTGTACTTTTAAGAAGCCATCAGGGAAATGCAAATCAAAACAACTCTGAGATACCATCTTATACCTGTCTAAATGGCTAAAATCAAAACCACCAGACAGTTTATACTGGAGAGGATGTGGAGAAATCAGAACACTCCTCCACTGCTGATGGGAGTGCAAACTTGTACAGCCACTCTGGAAATAAGTATGGCAGTTCCTCAGGAAAATGGGAATCAGTCTACCTCAAGATCCAGCAATTCCACCCTTAGGCATATATCCAAAAGACTCACATTCATACAAGGACATCTGTTTAACCATGTTCATAATAACATTATTTGTAATATCCAGAACCTGGAAGCAAACTAAATGCCCCTCAACAGAAGAATGGATGGAGAAAATGTGGTACATTTATACAATGGAGTACTACTCAGCAGGAAAAAAAATGGAATCTTGAAATTCGCAGGCAAATGGATTGAACTAGAAGAAATCAGTCACAAAATGACAAACACAGAAAGTGCTCATTCATATATGGATTTTAGACATAGAGCAAAGGACTACAAGCCTACAATCCACACCTCCAAAAAAAGCTAGGAAACAAGGAGGGCCCAGGAGAAGGAGGAAGGGACAAGATCTCCTAGCTAATTGGGATCATAGGGGAAGGGGAAAGGGAGTGAGGAGAAAGAGAAGGGTAAAAGAGGAGGAGAGAAGAGAACATGAGGAAGATCGAGATAGGGAAAGAATGGAAGAGAGCAAGAAAAGAGATACCATAATAGAGGGAGCCATTCTCACACTAGGGAAATGTTCAGATATCTACAAAGATAACCCCAACTAACAATCTAAGCAATAGTGGAGAGGCTACCTTAAATGCCCTTCTCCAATAATGAGATTGATGACTACCTTATATGCCATCCTAGAACATTCATCCAGTAGCTAATGGAAGCAGAAGCAGACACCCACAGCTAAACACTGAACCAAACTACCGGAATCCAGTTGCAGAGAGGGAAGAGTGATGAGCAAAGGGGTCAAGGCCACCAGGCTGGAGAAACCCACAGAAACAGCTGATCTGAACAAGGGGGAGCTCATGGACCCTAGTCTGATAGCTGGGAAACCAGCATGGGACTGGCCCAGACCCCTAAACATGGGTGTTAGTTTGAAGGACTGGGCAGTCTATGGGGCCTCTGGTAGTGGATCAGTATTTATCCCTAGCATACAAATGTACTTTGGGAGCCAGTTCCACATAGAGGGATACTCTCTCAGCCTAGACACATGAGCGAGGGCCTAGGTCCTGCTCCAAATGATATGAAAGACTTTGAAGATTCCTTATGGAAGGCCTCACCCTCCCTGGGGAGCAGAAAGGGGATGGGGTGGGGCATGGTAGGGGGACAGGAGAAGATGCAAGGGTGAGGGAACTGGGATTGCCATGTAAAACAAGCTTCTTTCAATCTTACATTCAAAAAATTAAAAACAGAATAGAATATTTATTGCCATCAGTAATAAGTTCTATCCACAGACTGAGTAGTTTTGTACTTCTCTTTCTGGCAATGAATGTCAACAAATTTATGTCCATCTTCATTCTCTATCCTTCCTTCCTACCTTTCTTTCTTTTTACCTTTTATATTTTTTTTCCCCTCAAACTTCCCTTTCACTGTAAAAGCTTTCCATAGAAGCATGTGTGATATCTTGCTGGAATTTGTCATGTGTTCTTTCCACAGTTATTTTGAAGTTTGGTAAATTTTAAAGTTAAGTGACAGTGTGTTTGTGTAGTTTTATTTTGGGCTGTTTTTCATTGTTCTTATAGGTTATTTGGGAAGATGTGGACCTAATTTGCTGCTATTGGTCTCAGCCACCTAGAAGTTCATGTATGCCATTGAAGAAAAACACTATTCCAATTTATAATAAAAGATAACATGTTTGTGACTCTGTGAGATGTTCACCTCAAATCCAGCAGCTGCCTAGTATGAGATTCTGAGGCAATAGAATGTTGTAGTTAGGAGCCCAGATTGCAGGATAAGGTGTATCTGGTTTCACGTTTTTCTGTTTTTGTAGCTGTGTGGTCACCTAGCTTTAACTACCACAAGCTCTCATTATCTTTCTCCAGCAAATGAGGATTACAAATTTCATTTCACAACCCCAGAGTGAAAATTAAGTGTGATAAACTATATAAGGTCTGTACTATATTTTCTAGTATGAATAACACAATAAATATAAATTAGAATCTTTTCCCACCTCCACAACAATGTTTTTTACAACACTTTTGCCCAAAATTTTCCTACAGTGTCTTGTTGCCTGGAGAACCAGAAAGATCTTGGACCAACCTAATCCCAGACCACGAAATGAAGAAGCTATTCATTTCTGGCTATTCTGGCTATTGTTATATATGCTCCTTACTTTTCAAGAAATGAAGGTAATATTTAAAATAAACTAGAGATTCATGAATGTCTAAATCCTTCCACATGGTCCCCAACTATTCATCTTCTCTATAAACAAAAATCCCACTATTTACCAAGAAGTTCATTTTTTTTTTGGTATCCGTGGGTGCAAGAGTCCTTATGTTGAACTGACTTTCCTCTCCACCTGCTTTTGACTTCCATTCACTTGCTCTAGTCCTGTCAACTAAAACTTGCTACAAATAACTGACCCTGTGTCGCTGTGTACCAGTTACCTTACTGGAGTTATTTAAGAGCAAGTGCTCTATGGTAAGCCTGATGGCTCAGTAAGTAAAGGCACCTGTTGCCACCCCGACAACCTGAGATCCATCTCATCTCTGCAACCCACAAGATGGAAGCAGAGAACTCACTTCTGTAAACTGTCCTCTGATCCCCATACATTTGTTGTTACACACAGACACACAGACACGCACACACACACACACACACACACACACCCAAAGAAATGAAAAAGCAAGAGCTCAATCAACCCTTCCTTCCCATACTATGTAAACTTCATTGTTTTGAAGGTTATTTTTGGTTCATTTGTAGACATAAGTAGGCTTGTCTCTAAGAGTGAAGTTAGAATGCTTTCCCCTGTTGCTCAGTATACTAGACTTCCTCTAGCAACACCCCATCCCAGACCCTCTCTAGAACCCTGTTCTTCCATACAGCTGAGTGTTGGTTGCCATGTTCTCTCTGAATGCCATGTACACTATCTAGTCAAAACTTAAGACACAAATCCATCAGTACTATGGACAGTAAAGTGTAAGCATGAGTTTTGTGGCCCGGCTGGTCCACCACCCTTGAGCCCCAAATACACACATAGACACTATATCAATTATAAAAACTCTTGGCTGGTGGCTTGGGCTTCTTATTGGCTAGGTCTGTTTTAATTATTATCCCGTTTCTATTCATCTATTTATTTCCATGTGGTCTTGGCATTCTCTCTTCCTGGGCTCTACATAAGGACTCCATCTGCCTATGATTCCCAGAATTCTCCTCGTCTCTTAGCCCTGCCTATTTTTCCTGACTGGCCAATCAGCCAACCAGTGTTTTGTTCATTAACCAATAAGAGAAACATATGCACAGAAGGACAACCCCCATTAGTAAGGAAGATTGGTATTACTGATGTTCTTTTGCCCTTTCTTCTATTTAGAGTTTTCTGAAATGGCTTCTCTCTTTTTCTCTCTCCTCTTCCACCCCATGCAAGCATTTTGTTCTGTTTGGCTAAGATCAGTCACACAGATATGGCATATAGACCAACAATGCATGGTACAAAAGCATCCAATAAACAATCTTAAAGTTTAAAACAAGCTCTAAGTTGAAGGAATGGTTATAAATAGACTTGTCACGAGACACTATTATAGCAGTAAGCATGATCCAAATAGTTGCAACATTGTTTAATAGACCCATATTATCTTCATGACTTCATGTGAGTCATGCTTCAGATACCATTTTTTTCTTAGGCCATTATCAACAGTTTTCATTCATTCAGCATAATCTCCAAATCTTCAAGGCAAATGATAATATTCCACTTTGCTAAACCAGCGACTGGCATCCAAAAACTGGTATTGTTGATGTGTTAGTACCATTCCCTAAAATAGAAATAACAGCTTGCTTTTGTTGAATACCAATGTGTCCACCAAGATAGATGCTTCCATTCAGCACTCACAACAGTTCTGTAAGTACTCTATGGCAAGGCATTTATTTGCCTATTTTTTCTTTGAACTATCTATTTTTCCTCACTAAACTTCTTGGAAAAAAAATCACTACTTCCTAAGGGTTTTGTTCTTTGCAATAGCATTATAATTTGACTCTTGCCCTCAGTATTTTATTTAGACTTGTAACCAATAGATACCAACCAAACTTCTCTTTATTTCTTATCTTGTGGATTTTCCTCAAGCCTTGACAGTGTTTGCTACTCGCTTATTTCTAAGGTAATTATATCTCATTTGAAAGTGAATACTTTAAAGTTCCCAATGTTGGACTAATTTAGCCATGATTACAACACACAGCAAATGAGTGGATTGGGCAAGGCTTAACAAATATAGAGTCCCAAGTCCTTTACCCCACTGTATCCCAACTTCCTTGGCACTAAATTACCTATACTTTATCCATGATGCTTCTTGAACATAGGACTGTGGGCAATCAGCCTTCTCCGTTCTGCTGTTTTTTCTAAAGTTACCTCCCTGTATCCTTTGCCTCAACCATCCACACATTCTAGGAACATTTCACTTCTTGGATTTCCTCTGACTACCAAACCAGCCTTCATCTGTCTCTTTTGGTACATTACTTCTCTCACCATATTTCTCCAGTGGTCTTCAGAGGATGTTGGTGCTCCCCTATTTCCCTCAGGGAAGCCTACTTTGGATGTATTTTTCATCCATTCTCAAAAATTTTCACTATTGTGAAATATTGACTAGTCTCAAAATGCTATCACATGATGATTTCAGCACCAAGCTCTACTTCATCCAACAAGCCACCAGTTAGAGTGGAGATACTCCTACCTCACCATGCCATTCAGAAACTCAATACTGTTCTTCCCACATCATCTTCTCTCCTTGCTACTGCAGTTAACCATTCCCTGCTTTGACATGCCCAGCTGAAAATCTGGGAATAATTCCTGGTGAAATCGATATCTGAATTTGTATGAACTCATACTGTGTAACATCTGCTTTCTCCTTCCCTGCATCCAAGCAGAGAAGGACCATACCCTGCTGACCTCAGTCTTGAATAAATTTGTTCATATTCTGTCTAGGTCTTCTTTTTGACCTCTACTAACTCTCATGAGTTTTTCACCTCTATGACCTCACACTTACCTTTGGAACATCATCCATATTTGGCTCTTAGAGATGGTTTCCATGGTGATATTCTTGGCTATCCTTTTAGACTACATTTCCCCTTTGGCTCTGTTGCCCTGGTTAGCACTGTTCAAATTCTTCTCAAGGTCCTACATTCCCCCAAGATCAAGTTTCTTGGAAGGGATGCTATGGCAACCGTCCAGCCATAGTTGCCCTATCCCTAAGAGCAGACACTTGACAGGTTGTATTTATAAAACATTTCTTACATCATTGTCCTATTTCTATTCCTTGACCAGTCATAATCCAAATTTTATTTTACTTTATTGCCTGGAACAATTATAACAGTATGTGCCCACTCTGCTTGTCTCCAAACAGCTAGATGACTGGCCATAAAGCCCCCTGCTAAACTGCTCTTTGCTGCCAATAGACTAGTAAATCCAACTTTTTCCTTTTCTGTACAAACATTTTTGTCTGAATTCAGTGTACCTTACCACATGTTTCTCCAACCTCTTTGCCTCCATTATTTCCTCATAATCTTTGTACTTACCTTTATTCCCCACCTCCACATACACAAAATAAAACACCAAATCTCTGATCACCCTGACTCCATAGTGCTCTTACCCACCATCCTTCCCTAGAGTTCCCCTCCCACTGTGAATGTGTAGACCCCAAATCTGCTTTCTGATATAGTCCTTTTTCTTTTCATTCTTTTGATCATAGCTGCTAATCTACTGACCTATGCCCTGTGCCCATACAACTGTCTCAACTACCACATTGAAAGTTCAAGTGTGGGAACTCTATCAGCTCTATCATTTCTCTTCATCGCTAGTCCTCAGCATGACTTATAAAATACACTTCATGCCAACTCCTTGGTTGTATAGACTTACTGAGTTCAGGGATCTGTAAACTGAACATAGCAGTTGAAATTCAGTGTCTCATCTGTTTTGTCCATACATTTCTTCTTGAAAGGTTAATATTTTTCCATGTTACAATAGTAGAGTTGAAATTATCCAAATAAACTTGAAATATTTTCTATCTGCCTTTTTACATACAAAAAAAAAAAATTGATGGCCCCATGTTGGGTCATTGACATGATATTAAATGTGCTTTTTACATAGAAGTAAATTTTTATTCCTTGATAGCATTGGCCTATATTTTTTATAGAAAAAAAGTTATGCATGTTCCTATGCCTTTTATAGGACCAAGAATAGAAGATTCCCACAAATAAGAGAGAATGTATAATTTCTGTTCAAGAACTCTCGAATTGCTCATTACCTTCCCTGATTCTAATCATTGCCATGGGTATACCCCTTTTTTCTGAAATATTTGATAGTTTGAGGGGCTAATTGCTGTAGAGCCTGGGTGTAGAAGATTTAAAATACAGCAAAAATATTCTTCAGGGAAAATATGTTAAAAGGCCGTGTTTTTATGACTTTCCTCTATCTAGATTCATAAGTCTAAAATAATCAGCCTGGGCCACTAGAAGAGTGACTTCCAGGACATGGAGGAGAAGCCTATTTATCCTGAAAGACTGTGTATCATAGCATGCAGCTGTGCCAAGATGTTAATGGAATTTCCCACATATCATCTGGAGAGTATTGGGCCCAGAATCACTATGTGGATGGTACCTGAGGACCCAAGGAGCACTTCCTATGTCCTAACTACCTCAGAGCCTTTGCATAGATGTTCAAACCTTGAGTGCCTTTGTTGTGGGCCTTAATTCTGCTAATCGCCTGAGGTAAAGATTAGCTGTTCTTGTCAATTTAATTCAGCTTCAAACAAAGCAACAAGGTCACTCTTTACCCCCTTCCCTGTCTCTCCTGGTCTCTTTCGTTGCCAGCAAGCAGGATTGAGTTGTCATGTACCTCTAATAGGCAGCACGGGGAATCGTTAGTCCACCCCAACGCCCTGACTGATGGGCACTTCACTTCAATCATGTGCCTGTGCAGCGGTGGCCCAGTACTATTGACACCGTGTCAGCTTCTAGAGAAGATGCCTTAATCGGCCCTGACACCCTCTGCATTGATTTGACAAGTTGCTGTAATGACCTTCTTGTTTTTCTGAAGGATTACTGTTTACTCTGAGGTGCAGCTGACTAAATGTAAGGCATTGTCATGGAAACGCTGCATTCCCACCAGACCTGGGTGGGGGTATGTGACATGGAGAGAGCACTTAATATTTCAATGAACTGGTTTGTTCCAATAGTATGAATTCCAGCCCAATAATTAGACCGAGTCTGAAGAGTCAACCTGAATGACATATGTGACATGGGCACTACTTGGCACATTTCCAAAATACATGTTTGGGGGCTCTTGTGGTTCAAGAAGGGTTGTTTATGGCGGCCACCTCTAGGAACGTATGCTGTTGTCTAAAATAGCATTGCCTCTCAGGTCTTCAGACATACCCTAGCACTACCTAAGAAGAATGGAAGGAACGAGCTCACACTTAGAGATCTCTCCATGCAACTGGCAATGTGCTAGACACTGTTCCACAGGAGAATAAGAAGTACACTGCAAACGAGAACTGCTATCGTTGTCCAGACTGCTGGTTCTCAGATAAATGACTTTCCTTTTCTACCATCTCTGCAATTGGGCATACCTCAGTTTATAAAAGTTGTCAGCCAGGTGGCAGTTGTGACATCACTAGAGAAAAATCTTCCATGGACGCCTGCTAATGTATACAAAACAATAGCACTGAAGTGTCTTAGATTCAGTTTGCAGTGAGTGCTTTCTATAGATTGCTTTAATGGTAAAATAGTAAAACAAAATGAGACAAAAACCCTGCATGCATTCTATATTGCACTGTTTTACTTGAATAGCACGAAGTTCAGAAGAAAGTAGTTGTTGACACAGTTTGAGTAGCTCAAGGATGTCAGAACCAAAGCTTTGCCTGTTTTGTTTTCCCTCACGGATTAAGGTAATTGCTGAAGTCGAAAACATCACACTCTAATGACAGAAATGAGAGTAAGGCAAAATCACAGCCCATGCTATTATTTGGAAAGACTTTTGAGGGTACCCCTAATAATTCAAGTAATAAAAAATTTTAATCTTCACTGTGTTGAGACTTAATCCAACTACATTGCTTATGGGGAATGAGATTGTTTGGAGAAGAGAAGACTAGGTAAAGTCATTGTGGCTCCAAGAAAAACAATGGTGGTTTCATAAGAAGAGGGAAGGCAACCAGAAGACACACATGTGATGCCCTGTACTGCCTTGAGATTCTGTCAACAAGAACCCCATCCCTAACTAAGGAATCTTGAAACATCTAACTTTAGCTAATCAAACCTCTTTTATTCATCAGGTCTCAACTTTGGGCATTTTGTTACAGTAATGCAAAGTAGACAAATAAGCTCCCTTTGCAATTACTGCACTTCTTTGCTTCTAACAGTTTCCACTTATCATTCATTTCTGCAGAGAAGATTGGAGGTTTTAAGCATCACATCATCTTGGTATTCCTACTAACAGTAGGATTACATTCCTCAGGAAAAGAAGTGGTATGGATCCTGAGACTTCAGGATCTGCATGCCCATTGCACTGACCATGAAATTGTTGTCTAGAGATCTTAAGCTCCTTTATGTACAGCTCAGTCTTTCATCACATTAATTAAAGAACATATTCAGTGACTAGTCATGTGGTCATCTGGGGATAACAGCCGAAACTGGCCTAGGAAGCACTATTGAATGTTACATTGCTATGCTAATGATCTAATCTGTGGTCTTAATCTTCCTGGGTGTCAATCATTTGTTCTACTTTTTCTAATGTTCTTAAGCGCAAAACATTGCTGTCTGTTCTAAGGTTTATTGGTCTTGCGTGTGTTGTCTCTTTCAGGCTCTGGCTGACTCATGATCCCCTGACAAAGTCCTGAATACCTTCAGCAGTTACTTAGAGGACTCTTATGGGGGCAGTGTGGCTGAGGGCTGGGAAGGTCAATAAAGGATGAGTGGATCTCAAGTTAGAGGAACTGGAAGAGATGATTGAGATCCCTTGCTTCTCATCCTTCCTGTTCTCCAACACACACACACACACACACACACACACACACACACACACACACACACACACAGTGTCCAAGTAGTTCTCAGGGAGCTACAATCAGGGAGCTCTATCTATTCCCCTTGACCTGGGCTATAGTGAAATCACCATGGTTGTATTAAAGTATCATCAACTTTATAATAAGAACTGGCTGTGCAAACTTTGATCCAAGAAGGGTTATTGCAGAATTTTCAAATTCCACTTATGACACTAAATGGAGGAGTGCTTATCATCTATTTAGATCATAAATCATTAAAGTGAAGTCTGGGGATGCTAGCAGCCTCCTCTCTAAGTGCCAGTAGAGAACTTATCTGAGGACACTGTCACACAGAGAGAGAATCTCAAGCTGGATTTCCTATTACTTGTTTCAAATGAGGCTAAGCAAACCCAAACTAAAAAAAAATGTAATGTGTGATTATCATAATATTTGAAACACTTGCAAAAAACACGACCCTGAAATGCTCAGAAAGACACAGCAATTCCACAAAAAGTCAAATTTCAGATAGCTGACAAGTTTGTAGGTATATAAACCAGGCTGTCATCTAAGATTGCTTAACTCCAATTTTGAAAAGAGTGGTTCAACACTAAGACAAAGAAGTTAGTTGAAATCTAGTTTTCCTTTATATCAATATATTATGTAAGTATTAATGTAGAGGGAATAGTGTGTATAGATGGTTTTGGAAAGATGACAGGATGGGGTAAAAATATAGAAAGTGAACATGGGGATACACAGATAACAGTAAACTGCTCCTAACACACGGATATGCCTGTGTATATATACCTGTGGATTTACTACATATTTCTTTTGCAAATATATGACATGCTTTTGTGGCTAATTGAGTTAGGAGTGCTTTTACCCAAGTTTCTCAAATATCCACTTTGTCACTGGCTCAAGTGCATATGTCAACATTATGGTTTTGAACTTTTTGGATTCCACCAAAACCATGACTACTACTTTAATCACACCAAAGGTCATGGATGACTTCTCTTCCATGGTCTGGTGGCAAGTGACAGACTCTCCCATCTCTTCCTCTCAGAAAAGAGCATCAGGTCTTGGAGAGATTTGGGGTCTCAGTGATTAAATGATGTTTGCTTTTCTTTCAGAGGATACAAGTTTGTTTTCTAGAATTCACACTGGGCAGATCACAGCTACTGTAACTCCAGCTGCACAGCATCTGATTCCCTCTTCTGGCTTCCATAGGCACATTCACATATGTGACTCTGTCTCTTTGTGTGTATCTGTCTTTGTCTCTGATTTTGTTTCTCTGGCTCTGTGTGTGTCTCTCTGTCTCTCTGCCTCTCTCTCTCTCTCTCTCTCTCTCTCTCTCTCACACACACACACACACACACACACACACACACACACACACACACATACACACACAAATAAAAATAGCCAGGAATGATAGCACATGCTTTTCATCCAGTATTCAGGAGGCAGAGGCAGACATATTTCTGTGAGTTTGGACAGCTTAGTCTTTGTAGTAAAATCAAGTCCAACCAAGGTTAAATAGTGAGGCCTACCTTAAAATATGAAAAAAAAATGAATCATACAAAAGGAATAGAAGAAACACAAAAGCTGATGTATTATTCTCAACTTTTCTTCAAACTATTACATTTTCACTCAGTTAAAAGTGCAGCAAAATTATGCATATTGGAGAATAATCAGCCATGTCATCTTTATTTATTTTCTTGACCACATATCTCATGCATATTTTCATGGAAGGACATGTGCACATTGTATGTGTCATGCCAGAGATGGCTCCATACTCAATATGGCAGGAACCAAATCCAAGCACACAGGCAAGATTCAGCTAGACCATAGAAGACTATATTAAACAAATGCTAAGATGACAGACTCTAATAGTAAGTCACTGTAAAGTTCCTAGTAGATTGTGTGTTGCCTGTTAACCCAGTCAGTGTTACTATAGAGTCAAGTTAAAGGATGGAGAAAGTTAGATTAGTATGTCACTTTAAACTGAAACTTGCTCCAGTATGCTACGTGAACATAATAGTGTTCACCTATAGTAGAACACCTATAGACCCCATAGGTGATGCATTAAGTAAAGATGAATGGGGTAGTCAGTTGAAGCAGGAACTAATGATGGCCAAATCAGTGGTTATCAAGCTGGAGGGCTGAGAGGAGAGAAAGATCAGATGTTGAGGGTCCACCTATCAACATCTGCTGAGAGGAAAAAGTTTCCCAGACCCAACTAGTGTCCTTTGAAGACTAGTCTCTTTATGTTCCAGCGGAGCTTTCCTCAAGCCCCAGTGTTATGCAGTTCCAAATTATTGCCAAGTACCTTAGAATACTGTGTGAAGCATATTTATTGGAAGAAGAAAAATCAAGTTGTTATTCACTTCCTGGTACTTTGAAAAATTATCTTCTTCCTTGTATTTGCTGTGACTTGGCTAAGACCATTTCCCATCAAAGATCTGGTGCCTCTTCCATACCACCTCTTTCCACTGGCTAGTTCTGACCTCTGAGCTGCACCTACTCAGCATCACATGTGGCCCATGGTTACATCTGTCTGTCTCTTGGATGCCTAGAGACATCTCCTCCCGCCTTCTCTCCTGGACACCTTTCAGCCATGTTATCCATCTCACTTTTCTGCCTAGAACAGTATTCCTCTACCATCCATCCACTCTCCTCCTACCTCTGCCTCACCACTTTAGGGGTATGGATACCAACACTGAAACAAGGAGCAATTAGTGTGAGGTCTCATTAACCTGTTATTCAGGTTGCAGTGTGTGGGGTTGCTTTTGAGGAGGTGTTTAGTCTAAAGATTTAGGCTTGACACAAGATTACATACAAAGATAGCAAATGTCAAGTACGCTCTAGGAGTTCTAGAAGGAAAATGTAAGAACATACACACTTAAGACCTATTGTCAGTGAAGCAACAAGAGCAAATGGCAAGAACTGCAGAAAGGGGTGGTAATGTGCCCAAGTTCACAGACACAGGTAGAGGATTAGAAATGTCAATACCTGTAAGGTACTTTGAATTACATACTATATCTAGTAAGCATGCTGTACAATTAACAGGGATTTTTCCTTTTCATTCTGAAAAGAAAGCTGGAGGGGTTTCACTGGCCTTCCCTGAATGATGGAGTTAGAATATGCACCTCTGTCTACATCATGGCACTGTTTTCAACACCGTGTTTGAAGAAAAGCCCCTCTTTCTTGGATGTTGTTTTCCACCCAGTTAGCAGTGTTTTATACGTTTGAAACAGAGCTGGTGAGAGTGAAGGTTTGCTGAACAATCTTATTAATGGGCCTCTCCTCTTCCGTTTTCCCGAGTCCCTGCCTGCCTTCTCAGGTCTCACCTCCTCTTTGTCCCCATGCTTTCGTCTCTCTCTCTCTCTCTCTCTCTCTCTCTCTCTCTCTCTCTCTCTCTCTCTCTCTGCACACCATTATTCACCAGTGCCTTAAGGACTTCCCTGCTTTTCTTCCCTTCTCTCTCCCAAATATTTTCAGAACTACAACAATTGGTTTCTTCCCAAACTTCTAAAAATGCCACCAAGGCTCTGTGGTATGCAAGAGCTATATGCCACCCTTAAACACCAATGGCATTTAGCCCAAATGGGTATGCTAGTGAAATGTCAAGAAAATCAGGATAGGTAGTGCAAATAAAACAGAGAGATTGTATTCCACGAGCCTGAGACAGCTTCCCTGCTTTGCTTTCAGGGGAGGCTTATGACACAGCTGTCCACAGAGCAGAGGCAGGAAGCACTGCCTCCTGTGTTTGGGATACCCATGCCAGCTGAACACCCACCAGAAGTTTCATGGAGCCCATATGCCACAATGCATGAGACTTCTGTGGTGGTGCTACCAGCCTCTTGTTGACAGTACTGTGGTACCTTCCAGCATGCCACCCTCATTAATCATCTCAACCAGTAGATGTGAGCAGGGCTTTCTTAGAGGTCAGCATCCTCTTAGCCATCCATGAGTCTTTTGTGCATCCTTTGGGCTCCATCATATCCCTGGACATTCTTAGAAGTAGAACCAGCAAACGAATACCTTCTCCAAGTCACCAGACAAGATGGATCTGTTACCTATTTGGGTGAGGTGAGAGTTCATAGTCTCACGTGGGGTGTAACTACACAGAGGGAGGTCAGAAGACTTGGGTCCCCTTTATGTTCTCTTCTCTAACCTAAGACTATTCTGGAGCTTCTGGAAAGGAAGTCAGTCCCCCTTTTCTAAAATACAAATCAAATTATGGCACCCATCCTTTGCCCAAGAAAAGGTGACTCCCAGCAATGCAAGAGGAGAAAGGGGATGTCATTTGCTTCTTTCTTGCTCCCTTGGTTTCTAGGAGTGTACACTTTTGCGCTCTGTGTCATTGAAGTGTTATTTATTGGTCTTGCTGACAGCAGCAGTAAATAGAGCTAGAGCTGTTTTACATCGCTGATGAGAAGGCAAGCTCCATAACTCATCATGCCCAATCACTCTTCTCCCTTTTCTCTTCTGTATCTCATTACAGACGCAGAAATTAATACACTTGGACAGAAGAGAAATGAGTTTAGCTGCTCTTAAGGCTTTAAAAGGGAAGCCAGTGTCCTCAGTGGTTCTTTAAGAAAAATTGGTGGGTCAGAAGGTCATCTGCAGACACATGCTCACCGAAGACCATCAGTTGTGTTCTCCCCACCCCCAAGTGATAATAGACCAGAGATGCAGCATACACTTTGGCTTGACCTCAGATCTGGGGAGTAGCCTAAGCAAAGAGAGCCCTCCCAATCCCTCTTTCTAATCAGAGCTGCACAGCTGTGAGCCTGGTATCCTAACATGCTGAACAAACATGGAACATTTTCTCGGAATGCCTATTTTACTAAGATTTAAGGGGCAAATATGCATTAAAATAAATAGGCATATACCTTAAAGTTGAATATAAATGGACATGAATTTTAATGGGAAACTTCAAAGAAATTTCCTTCACTCTTGTGATGAGCCTCTTGGGCCATGCTTCATACCCTGGGTGACAGGCAATCACTTCACTCCAGCTGTGGGGACGTCTCTGATGAAATACTCAACAACCTGGCTGCCTATTCATTCTGCTCCTCTGAAAGTTCAACCAAGAGTCTGCTTGAGAAGAAAGGGCTGCTAGAAATGCCAGCTAGGTGAATATAGGATAGTGATATTAAGATTCTTTTCCAGGCCTAAGCCTGGGTTGGCTAGAATGCAGGCTCATCACCATTTCCTTGCAAAACTGGTTCATATTCTATTAAATGGAAATCTTGACACCTGCTGGGTTTTATGGGCATCAACCACTGTTTCTTCTAAGGGGGCTTACCTTTTCAATACTCTAGTGCATACTTTTTCTGCCCCACAAAAACTCAGAGTTGACACTGGTTCTAATGGCATTATTGAGCATGAGCATGTAAAAATATACCATGGCTCTATCATGTAAAAAATCACAATTTATATCACTACTGATCACCTACTGACTGAATATGCCTGTAAAATACAATAGTACAACTGAAAGTTATATTTGATCTAAAGAACTTAGTGTCTAACAGAGAATTAATTTAGCCAAATGCCCCCACTACACACCAACTAGATAGTTGAATAGCCCAGTGGACTATGTACTCAGGCTCTATATTAACAATGAAAACTAGATAAGCTTGTTAAATGCTTATAAAGGTCTACCATTTGTCCAGCATGGTTTTACAACAATCTAGAGTTATCTTCAATAAATTTCATGACAAAAGTGTACATTTAGTCTTCATTTTACAACTGAAACAACAAAAATAGGAAGAAATCAACAATCAACTTATTTTTAATTATTTTTATTTACTCTCTCTGTGTGTATGTGTGTGCGCGCCTGCGCGAGCATGTGCATATACATGCATTTGTGCATGTATGTGTGGAGGTTTGAGGACAATTTATGATTATCAGTTACTTCCTTTTACCACAAGGGTCCTGGAAATGGAAATCAGGTATGCAGACTTAGCAGCAGCGGCCTGTGTCCCCTGAAGCATTGAGACTTACCAATCAAGAAAAGTTCTCAGGCTCCCAGACTTTATACTGTTTGTACTCATTATACTGTTTTTTGAGTAAAAACAGATGATTTTCTCCAGTGACCAGAGAGTATATGGTGAGGGAAGTATAAAAATCCCAGCTCCTCAATATCATACCTACTGACTCATAAGGGACTCCAGATTCCTTCTTGAGCCTTAGTTTCCTCACCTCTAAAATACAGTGATTGCTTTAGATAATCTTGATCTGAGGAATCCAGGCACATTGTGGAAAGATAAGTGTGGAATTGGACCTGAAGTCTGCAAATGAGTCTCATAGGTTTGAAGTCATATAAGTGAGATGAAAATGGACACCATATATGATGGGAGATGCCATTCTGTATATGTTTCTCATACTGGTTAATGAATAAAGTACTGCTGGCCAATAGGAAAGGAAGATAGGAGGGACTAGGAGACAAGGAAGAAATAGGAAGGAGGAAGGAGGAGTCAAGATAGAGAATCTGTAGAGAATAGAACCGCCAGCTGCCTCTCGCTGGTAAGACCACATGGAAATACATAGAAATGGGTTAATAATTAACACATAGCTAGCTGATAAGAAACTAGTAACTGGCCAACAGAATTATGTCATATACAGAGTCTCTGAGTGTTATTTGGGGCTGGCGCGGCGGCGGGACAAGAGTGGCGGCAGGCGGAAAAACCATATTCCTTACACCATATACCCCCAAAGAAGGTTTCTTTTGTCTCACAGTGACGCTTTTTAGTTTGTATAAGTATTAGATGGGGTGAAAAATCTCCAAACTCAGTAATTTGAAATAAAATTTGAGGAGATATGTGTGTATATATATTTATAAAACATGTGATAAATCTACATTTACCTAAAGTCATACAGTACATACAATATAAATATACAATTATGTGTATATCCACAAAAATGTTTGTCATTATAAACATGTATCTTTCATCAGTCATCTTTTCTCTGCTATACATGGAGCTTAGAAAATCTCCCCTCTTACTCCTTCCTTGTCTTTCCTTAAGACTCTGTTTGCTTCCCAGCTACTTCACGGTTACTAACTTTGTTTAAAAGCATTTCTAATTTCTCACATTTAAAAGTAGATTGCCAAGTGAAGTTTAATATTGAATGTTTTGTACCAAGAAAACTAATGCCTTATTTCACACACCCCCCAACACACACACACCCCACCTCGGCCTGGCTCCACGAATGCCAGAAGCATCTTAGACTCAAGGCTCATGAATAATGCATATCATCCAATTAAGTCAAATATGGTTCAGTTTTTGTGACTAGTGTGCAATGCTAGTTCTAGCCTTAGTGTGGATACAAGGCTGGGGTACAGACTGGGGGTGGAGTGTGGGGGTAGGAATAGAGCTTGGAGAGGCAAATGTGTGTATATGTGTATATGTGTGACAGCTAAGCTCTGAAACCTGTAGCATACTCATTATGCTCAGGGAGATAAAGTTCCCATGCCAAGTCCACAGAGAGATGTGAGAATTTTCTCAACATTAAATAGAACTCATCTTAAATTCTGCACCCCCCCCCAGTCCTGCTCCTGTCCCCTGCTGGACAAACTATCAAGTCTAATTGGCCAGCTCCCTTCCTTTCCAAAGCTGAAATGCTTTCAAATGCTTTCAATGAGTGGATCAAGAGACCTCACCTCTATTGCTACACCAGTGACTCTGTGCATAGTTCATTCACACCTTTCAGCTCAATATTTTTTCCTATGTCTGGGGGTGGGTCTGTAGCATGTATGCATTAGAATGCAGGCACATGTGTCTACACTGATGAATGTGTGCATACACGTACATGTATGTGGAGGTAAAGGTCAGATGACTGTCTTGGCCATTGTTTCTCAGGCACCTTGTAGTTTTGTTTTGTTTCATTTTTTGAGACTGGCTTTCTTACTAACTTAGGCCTCACCAAATAGCCTAAGTTCACTCAGGATTGCCAGAATGTGCATCACACCTGGGGTTTATTTAAACACACACATACATGCACAACACACCAAAATAAAATAAAATAAAAAAGGGTTCTGGGTATCAAACACAGTTCCTCACACTTGCAAGGCAAGCACTTTGATGACTGAGCCAATGCTCTTAGCTCTTTAATCTTCACCATCCCCTTAAGGCTACTGAATTAAATGTATCTTGAAGCTGAGCTACCAAAACCACAGACCAGGAGGGCATGATAGATACCAAGACAAAGCTGTCACACACCCAGATGGGGGAGGGCAGTCATTTCATGCCTAGAACTTCATTTTCCTCATCAGATATAAAATAAGGTAAGCAATTGTAGCCTCAATGGTCCATGTGTGAGGTTTTGAGTATATGCACATGCTCATTTAAGCTTTGTAACTGGACAAGGGGAAACCCCAGGGTTTGGGCTGGTCTGATCCTGATTAACATCATTCATAACAATACTCAATGCTCAGATTTTCCATTTGTAGCATTTAGTTGTACCAAGTAGCAGAGCAATCCAGTGGCTCCTCATTATCATGCCATCTAATAATGAATGATGGAGACAGAATTTTTTGTGGGGGGAACACTAAAACCTCTTCTTATAACTCAGGACCGACAAGTGCTGCCCCTGCATCTCTCATCTCTCAATGGATCCAATTTAACACCAGAGGAAGCAGTGACTCATACTAACTTAAATATCTTCAAGATGAGTTTCACCTTTTCCTGGGAGGCCGTATCAGTTCAATTGCATAAGTGCAAATTTATTGAAAGTAGCTTGGTGCTTAGCTTTTCTCTATTGGCAGTAATGGAGTTTAAATTTATAGTAGGCTGATGAATTTCAGATAAGAGAACCATTACCTTACAACAACATTAAGGAAAAATATATAACTCCAATTGCTGAACCTCGAATGTGTATTGTTGGAATGAGGGGAGATGGATGATGGGGCTGACATTTGCAAATGCGGTCCCTTTCCATCCTCACAGTGCTAGCCCAGGAGCTTGAAAGCATGGCATATTCAAGAAAGCACTTGGGATAACGATGCTTTATAACAAAATAGTAGAAAGAGGATATGATCTACAGGAGAGAGATTTTTCTTTCTCTTTAGTGATATAATTGAAGGCATCTTTGGCAACGTGCCAAAGCTATAGCATGGACTTGGGTCGTTCATTTTTGGTACCTATAATATTTCTCTCCTATGGGTTATTTTCCTCAGTACAAGGCTTTGTCTTCTAACTGTGTAGGACTCTAGCACACAGAGGTTAAAATAAAGGATGTAAGGACCTCAGAGATGTTCAGGGAGGCCTGGAATTCTCTATTATCTTGAAGTTACCTGGAAAATGATAAAAGAGAAGAAACATTGCAACAAGAGTCTTGTTGGCTTTTTAAATGGTCACATCAAATTAAAGAAAAAAAAATAGGATACAGTTTTGCTGTGTATAAAGTAACCAGAGAACTAAAACAAAACAAAAAAATAGGGATCCCACAATAGAACACATGTTTGAGACTATGAAATGAACTTAAGAATTTCCCCTGATTCTCATAAGCATTATGTGAAAGACCCCATTTAGAGAGGAAGTGTTGAAGTCTTTTATAAGTTTGTCTGTTTAGTTATGTTTTCTCTTTTTCCAGTAGGTTGTCAATGTGGAGATAAGTTTGTGGGGTATTGTGTGTTTCCAAACACACACTTATGTGTGCCAGTACATTCAACCATGCCTATGTATGTGGAAGTCAGAGACCAATGTAAAGTGGCTTCCTCTGTAGTTCTCCACCTTATTCTTGGAACAGGATCTCCCACTGCACTTAGAGATCTCTGGCTTGGCAACATTTTCAGACTAGCAAACCTCTGGGCTCTTCTGTCTTTCTCTGCCCCTATCTTTGTGGTTACAAGTGAATGCGCCATAGTCAACATAGTTGCTGAGGATAGAAACTCACCTATTCACATTGGCTCATCTGGTGCTTTACACACTAAACCATCAACCTAGCCCTGATATGAATCTTTTTGAGTTTAAATAAATGCTAAGTGTATGCTGTGATAGATATGTCTTTGATTTTGAGTTAATCATTCATATATGAATATATATCTGTATGGATATGAATTATTCATATACTTCACCATATCTCATAAATACATATAATTATTATTTAGTAATTTAAAATAATACCTTAAGAATAAGAATTGAAAAACAGTTTTGTTAGGAAGAAGTTGGTTTCTTTTGGGTCTTATTCATTATGGCCATGATATCCACAGAGGTGTCTGGCAGGTTTACTGGAGAAGGATTCTCAGAGCTATCGTGCTCTACAGGAAGACTTCAGAGGTCAGACACTTTTCCTCCTCACTGAGTGGTCCTTCTGTGGCTATCCAAGGGAAAGGCACCCCCACTCAGGTTTCCCAGGAAACTTTTCTTGGGGTGATTGCTCTGTGGACCTCTCTCAGCCTAAGCAAGGCCTCTTTTGAACAAGACAGTGTGAGGGAAACCAGTCGTGTACTTTTCTAGGACAAGAAGAAAAGGAGTAAGTAGATGATCTATTTCTCTTCATCTTGCTGACCCCCATCAATGAGCAGAGGAAGCCATGAAAATGCTGTTGTCAATTTGGACCCCAGGTCCTCAGATTTATTTTCCTTCTCAAGACACCAGAGGCAGGGTCTGGAGAGAATAGATTTACCAAATCCCGTGTCCCCACTAATCACTCATGTGAAGTTGCTTCTGTGTGGCTCAGACTCTGTTCTCCATCACCAGAGGAGGCCTGGCACTCAAAATGCAGTTAGTTTTAAAAGAGAAACCCTAGCTTGCTGCAAATAAAAACAGGGGGATTTGTGATGAATGAGACATTTACTTTGTGGTTATACACAGAGCAATTTTGCAAAGAAAAGGAGCTGAATTTGGTTGGCTACTCATTTACTTGGAAAAGAACAGATTATTAATTGAATCCAGCAAAGTCTGAAGGAACTTAAAGAAGCAAACAGCTTGGTGCTTTGCTGGCTGTTTTCTCAGCTAACAAATGGCTTTTGGTTGGTGTGGCCCAAGCTTGGAAGAGATGAGACTGTCATTCTGGATTGAAGCAGTTGACTGTGGGTCCTTGTTATATAAATAATAGCTCAAAAGAAGAACCAGACAACACGGCTTTTAATTGAAAATAGTATTTCAAATGCAAATGGCAGCACAGTGACCAATGTGGCTCCCAGGATGCTTACGCATGTGTATATGTTTGTACACATGTGTGTATGCGGAAGTCCATTCAGACTGATGGCAAGCGTCATCCAAATAACCTGGCCATCATTTGAGTCAGGCTCTTTCATTGCACCCGGATTTTATTGACACAGCTTGCAAGCCCCAGGGACCTTTCTGTTCCCACCTCTCAGCCACTACACACTGCTCCCCTTTCTTACCTTTTCTAAGTACATTCTGGGGATCAGAACTTAGTACCTCATGCTTGCAGGGCAAGCACTTCAGTGACTGAGCTTTCCCTGAGCCCCAATTAGCTTGTTTCTTAATGGAAAGTCAACTGACAACTATAAAGCTCATGTAACTAAAACTAGCAATAACAACATATCTCCACTTTTATGGACTAACACATTTTTAAGGTAGCAGAAAAAAAAACATTATTTCACTCAGTTATCAACTCAGTTTTCTGGAGGCGATCAGGATTGAGAGAAATGAACTGATTCTGCATCTATTTTACCATCTGGACTTACAGGACTTAGCATCATGGCACTTCTGGACTAGAAAAGAAGATTGCCTTTTTTTTCCCCTAGTCCCACTTTAATTTTTCTCAAAAGGCATGACGTATCATGAGAGTGCTTTCTTAATTTTTTTTTCTGAAAAGCAGGAAATCGTAAGATTGATAAATAGGTTAATATGAACCTGATGGCTTGGTTAATTAATCACCGAGCTGAGGAACCACTGCAATTCATGTCAATTCAGACAATTTTCAGGCAATGATTTGAATCAATTGCTAATGAAATTGAGAAATTTAGGAGCCTCTTTCTGACTTTCCAGTGACAGGACTCATATTTAACTCAAGAGATGTGACAGTTAATGACAACATGAAAGTGCTATGAATTATTTTCCAGATCTTCCCAATGAAATGGTGCTCAGCTCATCAGCCAGAAAATAAACAGCCTTAATCACAGGCTAAGAAAGCCATGATGCTGTTTAAGACCTCTGTTCCTTTTGTAATAAACAAAGACAATAATCCTTGGGAATAATGCAGCATTTCATAACCCAGTCTTTAATGCATAGTGATAGATGAACTATGTACAATTGACACTACTAGCAAAAGACTATTAGTGGAAATTACTGTGGATCACTATTCTATCTAATTACTTTAAGCCAGTGGTTCTAAGCCTCCCTAATACGGCCACAACTTAATATAGCTCCTCACGTTGTGGTAACCTCAGCCATAAAATCGTTTTCATTGCTACTTCATAAATATAATTTTGCTATTGTCATGAATCATAATGTAAATATCTGATATGCAGATGGTCTCAGGTAATATGCACCCACAGGTTGAGAACCACTGCATTAAGCCCTTAAAATAGATGAGGTTTTATTGTCCGCTTCTACTTTAATTCTTCAGCTGAGTTTCCCAGTCCTTTTTATGTATAACTTATTGTTCCATAACTTATCATTTCAAGTTCGGCTTTTAAGTTCATTTAAAGTTACATCCAGATATAACAAGACAGTTATTGTGTGCTAATTAAATATCAATGGCAAGTGTGCTGATCAATATTTAATCTAATTAAGGTGTACATAAGGCAACAGCACTATGTAATTAACACAAAACAGCATCAGCAATCCATGCGTGTTTAAATTTTTTATTAATATGTTTGTTAAAAATTTTTAGATCATGCTGTTTTATGGGCCTGCTTGAGAGATATAAAACGAAAATGTTTGTCAAGATGCTACCAGAGAAACTACTAAATGCAGCTTTTAATCATCTTAACAGTCCATCAGGCTCCTATATGGATCTAAGACTTTCAGTAAGGATAAAGAATGCTTCTGCCATGAACAAAAGTCCACACAAGCAACCATCTGATATGATATCCTAAAAAGAAGAAACAACAACAAAAAAAAAAAAAAAAGAAAAGAAAGAAAAAGAAAGAAAGGGAGGGAGGGAGGGAGAGAGGAAGGGAGGAAATTGCAGAGTTCCTTTGCTACTTTGTAAGGATAATATAAAAGAGGGCTGTTATGAACATAGTTGAGCACATGCCTTTGTTGCATGGATATGAATCATTTGGGTATATGCCAGAGGTGGTCCTCTGGTAAACTAATTCCCATTTTCCTGAGGAACCGCCATACTGATCTCCAAAGTGGCTGTACAAGTTTGCACTCCCACCAGCAGTGGAGGAGTGTTCCCCTTTCTCCACATCCTCTCCAGCATAAGTTGTCATTAGTGTTTCTAATTTTAGCCATTCTGGCAGGAGTAAGATGGTATCACAAAGTTGTTTTGATTTGCATTTCCCTAATAGCTAAAGATGTTGAGCATTTTCTTAAGTGTCTTTCAACCTTCTTGATTTTCTCTATTGAGAGCTCTCTATTCAGTTCTGTACCCCATTTTTTAAATAGGGTTATTTGGTGTTTTCTTGAAGCAACCTAGATCCTAGATGCCCCTCAACTGAAGAATTGATAAAGAAGATGTGGCACATTTACACAATGGACTACTACTCTGCGGGGGGGGGGGGGGAGAATGGAATCTTGAAATTCGCAGGCAACTGGATGGAACTTGAAGAAAGCATCCTGAATGAGGTAACCCAGTCACAAAAAAGAGGAACATGGTATGTACTAACTCATATATGGATTTTAGACATAGAGCAAATGATCGCCAGCCTATAATTCACACCACCAGAGGAACTAGGATATAAGGAGGATGCTAAGAGATTCATATAAGGTCAAGTTCTCCATAACACATGGGGAGTGAGGGGCCAGTGAGTGGAGAGGGAACTAGGAGAAAGAGAAGGGGAGGAGAGGAAAGTACATGGGACTAGGAAGATTGAGTCAGCGTAGGAATATAAGAGAGGAGAGAGAGAGAGAGAGAGAGAGAGAGAGAGAGAGAGAGCATAAAAGAGGTGAGCCATTATAGGATTGAAGAGAAAACTGAATCTAAAGAAATGTACAAGACTGACTCGAAACCTACATTTGAGCAACAGTGGAAAGACTACCATAAATGCCCTTCCCTGATAATGAGATCAACGACTAACTTATCTACCATCATGGAGCCCTCATCTTGTACCTGATGGAAACAGAAGCAAACACCCACAACTAAACACTGAGCCGAACTGAAATCCAGATGCGAAGAGGGAGGACAAGACCAGGCTACAGAAACACATAGAAACAGCTGAACTGAACAAGGAGGAGCTAACATGCCCCCAGCCTGATATCTGGGAATCCAGCATGGAACTGACTCAGATTCCCTGAACATGGGTCTCAACTAGAAGGTCTGAGCAGTCTAAGGGACCTCAGACAGTGGAGCCAGGATGTATGCCTGGTGCACAAAAGGACTTTGCAGGCACATCCCCCATGGAGGGATACTCCATTAATGTAGAGACAGGAAAGAAGTTCTAGTCCCTACTCCAAATGACTTGACAGATTTAGATGACCCCTCCTGGAGGGTATCACCCTACATGTGGAGTGAGGGGGGATGGGAGGGGAAGGTAGTTGTAGTGCATGTAAAAGTGGGAGAGAGGGAAAGAGGGAAGAAGGGAAGAAGAGGGAACTGGGATCGATATGTAAAATAAAAATAAAAAATAAATTAATATAATAAAAAATCTGAAACCAAAACCAAAAAAAAAAAAAAAAAAAAAAAAAAAGAGGGCTGATGCATGCAAGAGATTCAAATTAGCTTCAGAATTGTGTGAGATAATTCTTTATGGAGTAAGAGAAAGAATGTTGAGCAATAAATATTACAGGATTTCTTTAACTTCGGGGTTTAATACATTAGCTTAACAAACTCCTGTGAAATCACAAGTTAGAGATGAACTGTGGTGAAAGAACTATTCCTTTAACTAAGGATGTGCTTGTTTGGTGTTGTTTACAGAGGCCCACAAATTGATTGTAAGCTCAGGCCCAGGAACAGGCAGAATGCACAGTCAATGTTATGGGCAGGACCATGAAGCCTACCTTAGTACTGAGGAAATCAAGGTGAAGGACAAACTTAAAGTCACAAATTTTGTATAATTGTTTCTTGGAAGGTTTGAAGTCCTGTTCGATTGATGCCCTTCAACCAGACAGCAGCATAAAATTACCCATTGCAAATGCAGGGAAATGTGTTTGGATACTCTTAGTGCTCCCTGTAGCTATTGGACTATTCAAACAATGACAAACATTTTGTATATACAGACCAATATAGAGAACAATTTGGTAAAATAGTGATTTTATTTCAGACTTGTGTTGCCTCCTTCAATCTTAACATTTTATCATTGAAAGACTATAAGAAGATCCTAGGGCACTGTTCTCATCCATGCCTAGTATGTATATCTTGCTTAAGTGTGGGGCTGACATTTCTATGTTCTTATCTCTGTGAATGAGGAGGTGAGGATAACTCATGCTCCCATTCCCCCTCATGTCTGTGAGTGATGGAAAGGGGATTCAGCCACCATAGATTATGTGCATCACATATTTTCTCCTCTCTTCAAGAGGACTGCAAATGCTAAACATGACAGTTATGGAAGATGAAAGAGCCATAAAAGGTAGACGCTGAAGACCCTGCCACTGGAAGCAAACTTTCAAATACTTCCGTGGAACTGTGTTGGTAATGAAGCCATCAAGATATACAAAGCAAACTAATGAGGATGGCTGGGTGTGAATTCCCTCACCTCTGACTTCTCAACACTCTGATGTAATTCGTCTTAAGTCACCAACACTTCATAGCTAGATGGCTTTTAGACCTAAGCCACTGAAGCCCACAAGGGCCTTGGTTAACTGGCTTCCTGCCTGAACTCAGTGTGGTGGTGGGCAGGCTGGGTAATTAGGGGAGGTCAGCCTCAAAGCCAAGGGGAGCCTGAGCTGGAGGGGCACACAGAGGGAGAGGAAAGGTCTGCCTCAGCTTCACTACAGACTCCTCATCCTGTCCACTCATAGAAATGACATGATGAAAACACTAAAATTGTATTGCTTTTTAATATCAAAACTGTAAGAAATGCTAAAAATCTTTTTGAGTAAAGGAGAAATAGTTTAACTTAAAAATGGAAATAAAATAAGTCTTGATCTGTAACAAAATGCACAAGTTGATATTTAAGGGAGCCTCCCAAGAAAGTGAGTTTTCTTACTTTTGAGTTTTCTTACAATAAAATTCTTCTAACTGGCCTGTTACCTCACTCCGTATTTTCCTCCAAAGAATAACTGGATTTTTATTTTTCTGGGCTTCCCTCCTTTCTTGCCTGCTTTCTTGTTATTCATACCCTACCCCTGACTATACACACACATGCTTTTTGACACAAGGTCTCACTATGAAGTGAGAAGCTGTCTTAAAACTGTATAACCCAGCCTGGCCTCCCACTCACAATCCCCCTGCTTCTGCTTCTAGAGTGTTTGGGTTGCAGGACCATATAGGCACATGGTTAAAATAATTGCTTTATATCATTAGCTTTATTAAGGTATATTTTACATGCAAAAGAAATCATCAACTTGAAAACTACAATTATGTGATCTTGGTACAAATATCATGAATGTCTATGAAGCAGGTAGGCAGATACTCAGATGATAAAAAAGAGGAAGGAAAGAAAGGAAGGAAGAAGAAACAAAGAAAGAGAGTAAAAGAGAAAGAAATGAAGGAAGGAAAAAGAGAAAAGAAGGGAAAGAAGAAGGGATAGAAAGGAGGGAGGGATGGAGGGAGGGAAGGGAGGGAAGGATGGAGGAATGAAGGAACAAAGGGAAGGAAAGATAACCACTATAACAACAATGACTAAAATCCACTATAATTACATTACCCAATGGAATATTCCAATCCCCTCCAAAAAGTTCCCCTCTTGTTCCTTTCCTACCAGTCCAAACACAAAACAACACTAAATGACTAGCTATTGTTGTAATTTCCAGAGTTTTTTTCAATGGATTTGCACAATCAATGGTTTCTGTATCAGGCTCTTTCAGCATAACATAATGCATTTAGGTTTTATCACTCCACTGGTGAAATACCTTATGCATAGCTGAGTAGAGCTCCTTGAGTTGATGTCACATGATATGTTTATCAACTAACCATTCCACTTGCCCCTGTTCTCTTTCCAGAGTATAATTATGATGATTAACTAGATATGAATATTTGAGTGCAAGTCTTTTGATAGGCATGTTTTCATATTCTGTAATTACTACTCAATATTGGAAATGCTGAGTTGAGCAATAAAAGTATGTTTGATTATGTTACAAAAACAAAAAGCACAGACTGCTTTTCAAATAAGTTATGTAAGTTTGTGATAATTCCACTTATTCCACTTCAAAACCTTGCCAGAAAAAAAAAACTGCTCTTCTTTCTGTCTCAGCTGCTCTTCTGGGTGTGTGGTAATGTTTAATTCTGGTTTTAATATCTGTTGGTATTAATATCTGTTCACTATCTTGTCATGAGCTCATTTGGTTATTTATAATTTTTGATGAAGAATTCATTCAAGTAATTTGTAGTTTATTGCATTTCATTGTAAGGAGTACAGTTTTTCTGCCCACCGCCTGCTCTTGTTCCACCACCAAGCCAGCCCCAAATAACACACAGAGACTCTGTACTTGATACAATACTGTTGGCCCGGTTACTTGTTACTTATCGGCTAGCTCTGCCTTTAATTATTAACCCATTTCTATGTATCTTCACATGGCCTTCTCTTACCGGGGAGGCGGCTGGCGTCCAGCTCTCTCCAGACTCTCCATCTTGACTCCTCCTTACTACTTCCTATTTCCTCCTTGTCTCCTAGTCCCTCCTATCTTCCTTTCCTATTGGCCAACAGTGCTTTATTATTAACCAGTATGAGAAACATATACAGAATGACATCTCCCATCATCTCCTCTTTTCTGTGTAAAATAACATGAAGGGTTTTAACCTTAACATAGCAAAATATATCACATAACAGTTATCAAATAATCACAGTTAACACTATTTAGTCCATTAAAATTTAGCAAGATTTGAAGAAAATATTCCATCATCTATCCTATCTTTGTGTGTCTAAAGTAACTTATCTTTAACTATAACTTTAACTATAACTATAACTATCTGTCTTCAACTCCTTCAAAGACCACAGAAGGATAATATATAAGCTCTAGAAATGACAGAGACATCTTGCCTTTTCAGTCACCCGAAGTTCTTCTGTAATCTTCCAACTTCAGCCCATAGGCCATAGTATGTCTGACAGACTCTCCAGTAAAGCAGAAAACTTTAAACTGTCTTCTTTATTGGCAGTTTGTCAGTCACTTTTCTCTGTGTCCTGCATACTGTCTCGAAGACTCTTCCATGAAGCAGGATCTCTGTAGCAATGTCCATCTTGAATCAGGAGTCACTTTCCTGTGGGTCCTGCATGTCCAGTTTATACATCACAAAGTCAAACAGTCCAGACAAGAGCAGTATCTTGTCCAAATGGCTAGTCTTGCCATATTGGAAGCAAACGTCATAATGCATTTCTTCGATGTCCATCTTCCTTTCTGGTGCAGGTGGTATTGCCAAGAGCAATTATGTCTCTCTGTCACAAAAACCCTAAACCACATGTATTTTACAGCTTACATTGTTATGTATTCCTATGTGGTAAGCTATGTAAAATTAAGTTTATATTTTGTTATATTGTGTTAAATGTTTCCACTTATAATATTTATGCACATTATTTTTTACCATATTCTATGTATGTATACTTTTCTTGTGTTCAAGACATTTTGTATATTGATACAATTTGGGATATTTATCTTGCTGCCCTTTATAGTTCTACCTCTTGTCTTGACACTTATACTCTACCTCTATTTTAGGGATTTACATGTAGGTATATGTAAATAGTTATATTGTTTAAGTATTTGTTCCTGCTTTACTCAGGAAAGTTTTAATCAGTCTTTTTAGCTAAGTTCCCGAGTATTATAGATTATCTTCACTCACATTTCCTGTACCTATGAGATTAGTCAGATATAGATGCTTAATCTTCAATCCTTCATAGACATGCAGAACATGGCATTTAAATGTTTTAATATTAGTACTCCTTTGACATGAGACACTGTTGCTCCTGACAGCACCGTGCATTTTCCCGAAAATATGTTGGACACTGTTGTTGCTCCTGCTGGAGTTCAATCTCGCCTCAGCTAATGGCCTGTTGGGCATAGAATTGCCCCCACCTTGACCACTGATTTGGACATGCAGTCCTATGTGCTTGCAGGAGACAAATATAGAAGACTGCTTGACCTTGCCAAGTCAGGGTAAGACAGCCATTCTATTTCCCTGCTGTTGTTGTGGTCTGTCAAGTTCTCTTGGCCTTAGCCAAATCTGGGTGTACCAACGTCGCTGTGAGACCTAGGGTGACTGTTCAGGTGGCTTGCTGTTTCTGTCCTTGCTGCACCGTTTTGGAAGTTGTCCATCCGCATTTCCTGTCTACTCTAGTATTGTTATTTTCCTTCTCAGGTCTTGATGAGGTTGAAGATTAAACTATCACAACTATTATTCTCTCTTCCTAGTTAGATATATTAGGTACTAGACTTACGTTTTCCAGCTTAGGACAACTCTATTGTAAACTCCATTATGCCCTCACCCTAGGACTAGATATGTAGGTCATTTTGTTCTCGATTTTCCTTTTCTTAGAACACACTTGTTATTCACTGTTTTGTATATAGTTTTGTATTAAGCCTAAATCTTTTCTTTAGACTAAAAGGGGAATTGTAGTGAGGTAGTCCTTCTGTAGCACTGACCACGCCCATTGGGGGGGTGGAGCGATGGGCGGAGGTGACCTGAGGAAGGAGGTCGGAGGGGGCCAGGAAGGCGCTCTTTTTCTGGCGTGACTCGGACAGGAGAGGATCGGGTTGAATTTCCTGGTGTTCATCTGTCTAGGTTGTAAGTTATTTCTCCCTGAATAAACATCTATTCGGCCTATTTGTTTATCCTGACCCTTATTTACCGCAATATTTCATTCTAAGTGTTCTTTATTATACACAAGCTTTGTGAATTTCTAGTGAACAGAAGACTTCATCATTTTGAAATTACTTATTAATTTGAATGAAACCCATTATAACTTTTTGTTTTTGTTTGTTGTTTGTTTTTGACACAGGGTTTCTCTGTGTAGCCCTGGTTGTCCTGGAACTCACTCTATAGCCCAGGCTGGCCTCAGACTCACAGAAATTCACCAGTCTTTGCCTACAAAGTGCTGGGATTAAGGGCATGAGTCACCACTGCCTGGATATAACATTTTTTATTTGATACTTTAAGATTTTATACTCCAATGGTCAACATTTTTATAACATTCTTTAAAATCATTCGTTTCTGTCTATAAAATTCATCATCAATAATAATATTCAAAACAGTCATAATTTTAACAGAGATGGAGACTTTGTAGAGAAAGTAAACATATATAACATTATGCTTTTTTCAGCAGCATGAACATTGCAATTCTCAACATCAGAGAAATCATCAACAAGACTAGACTGGCTGGCAAGTGGGCCCCCAGGGATCTGTCTCTGTTTTTCTCTCCAGCACTGTGATTACAAGGACACACAACTATGTGCCCAGGCATTTTCATATGGGTTCTGGGGATTCAAATTAAATGCTCATGCTTCCAAGGCAAACATTTTACTGACAGAGGTATCTAAGTCTGAGATCACACAAGGCAGACATTTCTGGTTATTTCTGGTCTTAAGTAGCTTCAGGAACGACACCAAGGAACAAGTTTTTCATTAAGGAGGGAGGTGAGGTCTCACCCAAGACCAAGATAGAGAAACAAATAAGTGGGGAAGCATACTATATTCATGGACTGACAATTTTGCCATTTAGCTGTGGTAATCTTCAAATTAGACTGTACATACAATGCAATTACAATCAAAGTACTGTGGAAGAAATTTTCAAAGGGGGTTTTCTAAAATTCCAATAGAAATATGAAAGTTCTAGAATTGCCAAAACAACTCTGAAAAATGGAATAAAGTTAGGTTTAGTTTTTGGCTTGGAAAATATTACAAAGCTACAGAAAACTTGAAGGTTTGACATTAGCTAGCTAAGCTAGATTTCATAAAGATCTTCTGCCCTTCTCATAAGAGAATGTGTGTAAGTCACATCTAATAAACTACTTGGATCTATAGTCTATAAATACTGTCAAGTGTAACCCAATTCCAAACATGTACAGCGTAGTAGAAAGCTTAGGGTAAGGTATAGAGGGAATGAAGAAAAATCGATATTCAAAAAAACTGAGCAATAATTTCTAAGAATTAAAAAAGACAACATATTCATATATATATATATATATATTATTTTACATGTTGATCCCAGTTCCCTCTCCTCTCCTCCCTCTTTACCTCCCTCTTACCCTCTCTCTGTCCTCACATGCACCCTGACCACCCTCCCATCCCATCCCCCACCACACATTCCACATGTAGGGCTATGCCATCCAGGAGGGGTCATCTAAATCTGTCAAGTCATTTGAAGTAGGGACTTCTCTCTTGTCTCTAGGTTAAGGCAGTATCCCTCCATGGGGGATGTGTCTGCAAGGTCCTTTTGTGGACCAGGCATACATCTTGGTTCCACTGTCTGAGGTCCCTTAGACTGCTCAGACCTTCTATCTGAGACCCGTATTCGGGGGGTCTGAGTCAGTTCCATGCTGGATTCCCAGCTATCAGTCTGGGGGCCCGTTAGCTCCTCCTTGTTCAGGTCAGCTGTCTCTATGTGTTTCTGCAACCTGGTCTTGTCATCTCTGTCTGCATCGGATTTCAGTTCGGCTCAGTGTTTAGTTGTGGGTGTTTGCTTCTGTTTCCAGCAGGTACTAGATGGTGGAAAAGTTAGTTGTTGCTCTCACTATCAGGGAAGGGCATTTTTTATGAAAAAAAGCATGTACAGCACCCCCAATGCTGCTGGCAGAGATACACTTTAATTAACAGTAAAGAGAAACAGTAATTATTAGTATGACACCGATGTGGCCACTTGCAGCAACCATTATGTGTCCTCCAAGCTGCTTGACCACCATAAATGAAAAGGAAACAAGAATTGGCACCACAAGAGTCAGCTCGAATTCCACAAGTGACAAAAGGGCCCTACACTCTCTCTATGCAAGTAGAGTAATTTCAAGGGAGCAGTCTATCCCATTTCTCAGTCTTGTTCAGAGAAATCAGCCCCTTTTTTCCACTTGGTGACCACCTGGAGAAGTCCTACTTTTAGTTTTCTTCTGGTCTCAATGATTACAAGTATTTCTGGTATCATCTTCCCAATGCATTTTCTGTTCTGCTATCTTTGCCTCACAACCTATTTCCAAAATTGAACCACTTCCTAGTTTGTTACCACTGATACAACTGCACTCCAGGTTGCAATGGAATCATCTCTTGGAAGTGCTGAAGAAAATATTTGGACAGATATACACTCATACAATACTGAATTGAGTTTATATTCAGATGTCTATTAATTATAAACTGTGTCAAACACTGACTACTTAAAGAGTATGTCTCACACAAAGAGAAATAAAATGAATTCAGAAGGAGACAGGAGCATGCATGAGGAAATAGGTAGGAAGGAAGTATGGTTAGATCTAAATAACAATTTATTATGAATAATTTTAGTAATAATGTGCATTAAAATTTCAGGAGGTTGCCACATGGGTTTTGGTGGAGGTTAGGGACAAAGCTGAGAAAAATTAAAGTGCTCTGGAAAAAGTAGAGTTCCTAATTAACTAGTTCCAGGCTTGAAAAGAAATCAAAACTATAATGAATGACAGAATTAACTCACAGAGGGATTGAAGTAGTTAATGGTGTTTGCCAGAACAGCTCTTGGAAAAGCAATACACAAATTTCTGGACACAGACTCTCCCCCTTTATTGTTTAATAATCAAAACACCCATCCCACAAAATGCAAACACACACACACATGCACACACACACAGGCACTCACACAGAAATAAACATTAAATGAATACTCTCTATGATGTGACATGGTAATATTATGGTTTTTGGTGAAGATGCATTTACTCATTTACTAAACACAGTTCTAGTCAGAGATTCTCATATGGAACAATTTTAAACTGTGGGTAAAAGTTCAATGAACCAAGACATTTCATTTGTGGTATTTGCCAAGTGAGAAGGACACAGGGGAGATACTTCTTCAACGGTCTGCTGAGCGTATGTGATTTTCCCCATGCTTCAACAGGCCTTTAGATTCAGTTCTCATTTCCTGAAATAGATATGTCTTTGTTTTATGTATTTCTAGGATTTTAGTACCACATCCAACATATATCCGAAAATGTTCACCAAGTACAGCCTGATGGCTGGGCGGTGGTGGCACATGCCTTTAATCCCAGCACTTAGGAGGCAGAGGCATATGGATCTCTGTGACTTTGAGGGCAGCCTGATCTACAGAGCTAGTTATAGGACAGTCAGAGCTATTAAACAGAGAAACCCTGAAACCCTGTCTCAAAAAAAAATTACAAAATGACAGATGTACCTTCCAAAGAGCCGCTACTTCACCTCCACATTAACTCATTAACTCCACTCTGATAGGCCCTCTTTTTGACTGCCTTGTGTATCTATTTGTTTCAAATGCTTGTGTACTATATGAACTTGTTTTACTGTTCAATTAATTCATCTTTCTATTTGTCCTATGTGAAGGTGTCTGGGGTTCAATAGAGAACATCCACTTTTGTTTTCATTAAAATTATCAGACTGGCATTTTCTATTTTAGATTTGACACTCAAGGTGATCAGAAGTCATCATTACAATAGAACTGATCTCAAATCCACTAGAAAACAGGTCATAGAGTAAATTCCACTCTGACAATCTGAAAAGATGAGTGTACCTGGAGAGATACAGCTCTGGAGTTTTGCTGATGGGGACAGGAGTCAGTGATGATGGGGGCAGGAGTCAGTGGCCATGGGGACAGAGGCCAGTAGTAAGGGGAATTTGCAGAACCCTTGCTTGGGAATTCAGAAAGGTATCTGTGGGATGTGTGCCTACAAGCTTGACCCTGAAAAGCTCCTGGAGAATTCCCACATTTGGTCTCAGACCTTGACACCCATCAGAGGCTCAAGGAGAGGATGTAGAAGACACACCTCCACTCTACCACCATCCTCTGTTCTAACTAGAGGCAAAGAAAAGCATGAGTAAGCACCCCTTCCCTTCTCAATCTCCATCACAAAACTTACTCTCCAGGGGACACCTTTGCCAAAGAACAGGGAAAGGGAACTATTCCTCAGCCAGCCTCATTAACCTGTTTCTCCTGCAAGCAGCAAAAAGAAGCCAGAGAACCAGGAATTTAGTGTCCAGAGATGCTGGGAGAATTATACTGGGAGGAAGAAAACAAACAAACATCAAAAGCTACATTCTGAGACAGACTTCCCTGGACAAGGCCTCTTAAAACTTTTTCCACCTGTATTTCCTGTTGCCCAAGAATCTTTTTACACAATCCTGGATGTGTGTGTGTGTGTGTGTGTGTGTGTGTGTGTGTGTATACGTATATACATATATATACATGTATACATGTATATATATGTAGACATATATGTCTACAAATCAAGCTTTAGTAATGATAAGTCATAAAGAAATTTCTTTTAAAGCAATTCTTCAACATACATATACAATTAACCACTCAGTATAGAGAAAAGCAAATTCACAAACAATAACATGGATGTTCTTGTCTGTTTTTATATGAAGGCTTACATCTTAACTGAACATTTGATACTACAAGACAAGAAGCATCCTGAAGATTCCTCATAGCCCAACAGAATCTTGACTGTATGCTCATCAGTGCTGAGACCACCTCCTGTTTAAAGGACCATTTCAGAAACTGCTAGATGGTCTGTCTTAATCCCAAGTCAGCATTAATATATAACCAATTATATGAAACTCAAGCCAGTGACTCAAACAACAAATATTTAACATAATTCTAAAGTATATTAATTTGATACTCACATACCCAGAAAGGACTGTGGGACAAGAATAAAGTCTTTGTTTTCTGTAATGAAACCACATCATTTTTATCAGCACAGAAATCCTTTTGCATAGACAAAACTAGACTGTACTTCACAATCTGCAATAGTCCTACATCTGAGCTAAATGTTTCTGTCAGCTTTAATTGATGTTCTGTGGTATGATGTCATGTGTTATGCAAAGTGTGATGCATCCATGTTCAGAACCACACCTACAGAGCATCACATGATACAACATAGGTGAGTAGTGAATGAGAGGCCTCTAAAAGTTTATGCATTTGATTTCAAATTAATTTTTTGTCATCGTTCATGATACATTATTACCAATTTTGTTCCAATCCCTACAATCAGCAAATCAACCTGTCTGTGGGTCATGATCCAAGTTTTAATGATGCTGAACCATAAGAACAAAAACAAAGGTCCCCCCCCCCCCGTCTCCCATTCAACACTTCACTAGCAAATCTTCAGCATAACAACAGGATGTTTGGAATTAAAAGTGGTGACACACACAAAAGATGCTTTCATCAGAGGATCCAGGAAACTCAGCAGCATCTTGGAAAATAAAACAGTGATTTTGTGGGTAAGCCAACAGCAACTTTTCCCAAATGATGGGGGATTATAGCAGAACTTAATCTAAGAACTGTAAAGAGATATTTGTCTTTAAGCAGAATAGCAGAAAGAGGAGAGATGATGGGGTGAAAGGAATGTCCTATGTATCAATGGGTGAGGCATAGTTATGCACTTATTGATGAGAGACAAAAACCACAGATTGCAGAAACTCAGAAAACAGTAAGCAGGATGAAAGAAAAATCTCCACCCAAGATTACAAGATACAACTGCAGAAAACTAAAAGAAGACATAGCTGGAAACAAATCAGAGAGGAGAAGGAAACATTGACTGTATAGTGCCAAGCATAGGCACATAGCAGATTCCTCACCAGAATTCATGCAAGAAGAAGATGCCATGGAGTACTGGATGTACTGCCAAAGAACCCAAGAAAATCCATATCTTGTAAAAGTGTCCTTCAAAACCAAAGCAAAGCAACTCCCTACAGGACACAAAGGAGTGAGTGAGTAAGGAAACCGCTGTCAGGAGAACAGGACTGAAAATAAGTATTACAACTTTCTCCAATTGTTGGAAAACTTTGTAAGTTAAAAATCTGGTTCCTTTATTAAACTCTTAATTCATCCAAAAGCAAACTGTTTTTAAAAAAAATAATAGCCCAAATGCAAAATGAAACTGAATCATGTGGATAGAAAAAAAATCACCCAATTTTCCTCAAGGAGAATTAATGAATTTGGAAGAAATTGTTACAAAACTCCTCCTATATTACACTTGAAGGACTATAGTGATATTGGAAGTAGATTTTGATTATTTTAACATGCACATACATAGTAAACCTTGAGGCAATCACTTAAGACATGTCTAATGGGAATACAAATGCTACTCTAAGAATTACATAAAATGCAAAATTGGAAAATGTAGAAGCAGGGCAAAAAGAAGCAAAGAGCAAACATAATTATTAGAAATCTATTTGTTCCACTGGCTGAAAGTAGAGACATAGTAAAGGGTAGCAAATCCTAACATGACTGAAAAGAAAACTGGAGTTGCTTTTTCCATGTTAGATAAAGTAAGACTGTAACCAGGAACAATTCTGAAGGATAAGGAGGGGTTTATATAAAGACAGAGGGGGATTAATTATCTAGGGAGACATAACACCCACAGCCATGTAAGTATGTAACAGACTTTCAAGATATATAAGGTGATAACAGAACCGAAAAGGGAACTAGACAAATCAACCACTGTATCTGGAGATCTAGACACATCTCTCTAAGTAATTGACAGATGAAGCCTGCTGACAATCAGTAAAACCTCTGGAACAACACAATCAATTTGATCAAATTGACATTGTAGAGCATAATTCATCAAAAAGAAACAGATCATTCACTCTCTAAGCATACATGATGTATTTGCGATTGTTTCTGTTCTCTTCCCACCACGCTTAGATGAAATGGACTAACATCTTGATTGGCACACACTGATGAGCACCATACCAGTGAAGAAACCGAGTTCCTGACTTAAAATTAAAATCACCAAATTTACATGGCTGAATTTGTAACTTCTGCCTATAGGAAGAAATTATGCAAATTATCTATAATCTTTTTAAAACAAGGCAAGAAAATATTTAGGTCCTCATGAGTATAACACAAAAGTCAAGTAAAGGAATCCTAAGAAGGGAAACTATTCATTACTTTATCTAATAAAGACATACAAGAAGGTTCTTACCAAAATACTAGTCAGTAGACTTGAAGAATAAAAAGGGTGACATCACATTTCTTAGTCAAGGCTAACTCAACATCATTGATTAATCAATACAGTTCACTGTGCTTGCAAACTGGATAAGAAATGGCAGTAAGTTCATATCAGTAGTGTATGAGGGGTACAGTAAAGAAAGCACCAACATGGCTGCTCTGTTAATGGAAGGATTTTATTGTGGAAAAGGCAGAGAAAATATCCACAGCAGAGAGAAAATGAAGCTGACTGGACATGACCAGGACTATTTTCTAGGGACGGAGATAGTAAGACAGGAAATAGTAAAAAACTAGTGGGTTATAAGGAGGATGAGTGGCTGTTTGTGTGAGAGCACTGTGAGCTGAAGCAGGCATGGGAGTTTAGGGGAGAGAAGGAGGTAAGAAGAGCTAGGATGCTAGCTGGGGGGGCTTGGAAATGTATTTGTGGAACTTGTGAATAGAAACTATAGGAGCCTGGAAGCCAGCATGGGCTTTGATGTGCAACCACAGGTATATGTCAATAGAAAACCATGTGTCTTGTCTGCCAGAGGAAAGGGAATTGACCCTTTTGGCTGACAGGAACTTGTTTTGCAAGTTCCAGGGGAATGTTATCTAACTGCCAGAAATCCTATACTCTTGCTGGAGGAGCAAGATTTCCATTCCTGGATATATCCACTTTCTGAGACCTAACAAATACCTACAGAAAGTAGAAAGTTGAGCATTTGTTTATGACTTGAAGAGAAAATTAAAATGGAGAAAACTTTTTTATTCTAGGAAAAGATGAATGAACCCTGCTAGCTAATATGGTCAGACACCAAGCATGTCCTTCTTAGGTTTGGGAACAAAACCAGAATGTCTGCTAAGATTAAAGCTATTCAACACTGTAATGGGATCATAGATAGTGAAACAAAACAAGAGAAAAATAGTAAAATAGATTGGGGAAAATGGGACTTTCTTTGTTCACAGATGACATGTGATGTCAATGTAGAAATCTCTGGTATTTTTTAAAACCAGCACACTTCCTCAAAAAGAGAAACATCTGGTACCAAGGAATGAGTGCATCCTGGTGACATTATATGCAGGCATTTTTAATATTATTTTAACAACACCAAAAGATAGAAGCTATAAACAAAGTATGCCAAAAATCTGTATATAGAACACTAGAAAAAAAAATGGTAAAATAAATAAATCTAGCATCTAAATAAATGAAAAGATATTCCAGAGATGTTTTGTGTGTTCCTCTTGTTGCTATGAGGAAGGGCCTGACAATAACAACCAAGAGGAAGAAAAGGCTATATGGGATCTGGGTTTCAGAGGATTCAGTTTGTGGTAGCTTAACTCTATGAGCTTTATGATAGTAAGGTACTTTTTACTTTATGATGAAACATACTTTACTTTATGATGAAGAGAAAGAGAGAGAAAGAGAGAGGGGGGCATAGGACAAGATCCCCCAAGGACTGTCTATAGCAAACTATTTCTCCAGCTAGATACCACATCACAATGTTGTCAGAACCTCTCCCAAAATAGTACTACAATTTGGAGACCAAGCATTCAACTTGTGAGCCTGTGGAGACATTTCAAATTCAAATCACAGCAAACATACTTGCATTGCAGGACTCAAGTCAAAATTAATCAAAATCAGTGCAGATTCTAAAATGTGTGTAGAAACAAAGAAGCTAAATTAGCCTCAAGATACTTAATAGGTTTTCTGCCCTGGATAAGAAGTTTCTCCACTGATAAACTAAGCCAAATCAAGCCAAATTGGAAAAGTATGACAGGTTTATTGGGAGCAACTCATGGGTAGGTTCACAGGTCCCAGAGAATGGGGCCAGAGAAGTCCTGTACCAGGGCTAAGGCAGGGAGAATTTATAGATCTTAGGTGAGGGGTGATGATGTGCCAGCCAGTAACTGGGTCTGTGCCCAAGTATGGTTAAAAGTCAAGCCCTTAGGCAGGCACTTGGGTGGGCTGGTCATGTCAGAAAGTTGGGCTGCACCAGCTGCTAGAAATGGTGAACTGGGCTTTTGATGCCATTCCTTTGTTCAGAGTTTTTTCTGTGAAGGTAGAGTTGGTGAAGTTGAGCAGTTGGGGTTTTCCATTTTGTACAGGAGCAAGCAGAGATTCCAAGTGAACAATACTGAAGATTCAAAGAAAATAGGAGAAACGTTCTCACTAACCAATTTCAAAACAGGGTGTTACCTATACCTCTCATTCAAGAAATCATATTGTATTAGTTACTTGTCTCTTGCTGTGACAAAATACCCTGGTAAAAGCAACTTAAAAACAACAATAAGAGTTGCTTTGGGTCACTGTTCCATGGTACAGACCACTACAGTGGGAAAGTCCAGGCATCATGGGCTTAAGCCAGCTAGTCACATACACATTTTCAATCAATACCTCACCAGCTCTCTCTCTCTCTCTCTCTCTCTCTCTCTCTCTCTCTCTCTCTTTCTCTCTCATCTCCTCTCATCTCTCTTCTTGCTCACTCCCCTTTTCTCCCTCTCCCACTCTTTCTCTGAGTATGTACAGAACTTACAATTCATATCTACACTAACACCAAATGTACATAGACCTAATGTGTTAATACCAAGTGCATATAGACCTAAATATAAACTTTTTTAGAGGGGTTTTTGACAACATTTGAGATTTTAAAAAGATTTGTGATCGATAAACTAAATGTTATTAAACTTTAAAAATCATTCTCTGTAAAGAACACTGTTAACAGAATTTAATAAGATTGGCTTGACATAAAGTACTTGTGTAGTACATAGTGAATGAAAGACCAGTGTCCATAATATGCAAAGAACACTGAAAACTCAGCAGTAAGAGAACAATCTAACCTATAAACACATCATGAGCAGGAATACACAGGTAGCAAACAGAATTCAAATCAAGAGAAATTGCTCTTGCCATTAGGAACAGGTCTGTGGTGGTACACATAGGTAATCCCAACAGTATGGAGGCTGAGGCAGGTGAATTGCTGTGAATTGCAGACTAGCCTAGGCTATGCAGTGATTTCAGTGTCCTTCTGAGATACACAGCAAGACTCTGTCTTGAAAACCAAAGCAAAGACAAAAGAGTGAGGCAATCATTCAGAACTATTGGATATCTCCAACAAACAAAAACAAAAATAAACCAGACAGTATAGAAACTCTGAAGCAACAGGACCTATTTCATTCATTGTTGGTGGAAATGCAAAATAACACAGCCAGTTTGCAGGAAAGTCTGGTAGTTGGAGTTTCAAGTTTTCATTTTTTAGGCTAAACATTTTATAATTATGATTAAGAATACCTGATAGTAAAATTTGTCATCTTAGCCATTTTAGGAGCACAGCTCAGTGACATTCACTACATTCATGCTTTTGCTTTAATCAACCCCATCTGTCTCCAGAACTTTGCTCATCTCTCCAAATTGAAATTCTGTGTCCATTAAAATTCAAGCATGACCAATAGAATGAGCTTGGCAATAAATATGAGTGAACTTTCGATCCAAACAACCATGTGGGTAAATTGTAAATCAAACTCTGAATGAAAGTACCACCTCCTACATGGTTCTAACAGATATAACACTCTGGAAAAGGTAAAGAAAAAATATAGAGATAGAAAATAGATCAGAACTTGGTATAAAAAAATCAAGGATAATGCTGCTAGTTAAGAGTTCTCAAAGGAATCATGCTGATTAAATGTAATAACATTCTATTCAGCAAGGAATTCAGAAGCACTGGCTTCTAGCGCTAGAGACCTGCAATGAGGGAAGGAGGGCGCAGGTTGTGTACATCACAGCAGATTTTCCAAGATGGTGAAACTGTACCTGTGCTAACATAACAATGGATACATGACACTGTGATCTTCTGAAAACCCACAGAATTTTAAAGGACAAAGAATGAACCTTAATATATGCAAATTTCAACAATTATTTAGAAGACTAGATGATACTGAGTTAAATGCAAACTGTGTCAAATAGGTAATATGGTACTATGAATGATGGATATAACCTCATTGGCTTCAGTAACTTTGAAAATGAATAGAAGCTATGAAACTATGGAAATTGTCTACAAATATCACATCATTGATAACATATACAAGGATACATATTACAACTCAAATGCTATGCATGTATGAAGGATAAAATAATAACTACCTAAATAATAGATCTATTTTCTTCTCACTTCATTCATTGTTTTTTTTTTATTTTTCTTATTTTACATATTGATCCCAGTTCCCTCTTCCTCCCTCTCTCCCTTCTTCCCTCCCTCTCTCCCATCCTCCTATTCCCCCCCCAACCACCCTTCCATCCCATCCCCCCCACCCCATAGGTAGGGTGATGCCTTCCAGGAAGGGACAACAAAATCTGTCAAGTCATTTGGAGTAGGAACTAGGCCTTCCCTCCTGCCTCTAGATTAAGGGAGTAACCCTACATGGGGAATGTGTTCCCAAAGTCCTTTTGTGCACCAGGGATATATCCTGGTTCCACTGTCCGAGGTATCTTAGACTGCCCAGGCCTTCTAACTGAGACCCATGTTCAGGGGGTCTGAGTCGGTCCAATGGATTCCCAGCTTTCAGTCTGGGGGCCCATTAGCTCATCCTTGTTCAGGTCAGCTGTCTCTGTGGGTTTCTGTAGCCTGGTCTTGTCCTCCCTCTCTGCATCTGGATTCCAATTCTGCTCAGTGTTTAGAAGTGGGTGTCTCTGTTTCTATCAGCTGCTATGATGGTGGATAAGTTAGTCATCAATCTCATTATCAGGGAAGGTCATTTATGGTAGCCTTTCCACTGTTGCTCAAATTGTAAATTGGGGTCAGTCTAGTAGATCTCCGGACATTTCTCTAGCATCAGTTTTTCTCTTCAGACCTATAATGGCTCCCTCTTTTATGCTCTCTCTCTCTCTCTCTCTCTCTCTCTCTCTCTCTCTCTCTCTCTCTCTCTCTCTCTCTCTCTCTCATCTAATCCTCCCCTGACTTAGTTTTAAGATTTATTTTACTTTTAAAATAGTGTGTGTGTGTGTGTGTGTGTGTGTGTTGTGGATTATGTGCATGTGTGTACACTTGCTTGTAGAGGCTATAAGAATCTTGTTGGATCCCTGGGAGCCGGAGTTACAGGTGGTTATGTGTCATGTGACATGGGTGGAGTGCTAGGAACTGAACTTGGGTCTTCTGTGAGAGCACTACAGGCTTTTTTTTTTTTTACTACTGAGCCATCTCTCCAGCCCCTAGATGACAGATCTTGACAACTGGATTTCTCCTTCCAAGCAATGGAGGTTTCACATATATAAAATGGAGGAAGAGTAAAATGGACCATATGCTACATTACAGGCTTTGTGTGCCAACTTGACACAATTTAGAATCATTAGAGAGGAAAAAGCCTCAGCTGAGGAAATACCTCTCTGAGATCCAGCTGTAAGGACTTTTCTCAATCAGTGATCAGTGTGGGAGGGTCCAGCCAATGGTGGGTGGTGCTATCCCTGGGCTGGTCTTCCAGGGTTTTATAAAAAGGTGGGCCGAGCAAGCCTTGGGGAGCAAGCCAGTAAGTAGCACCTCTCCATGGCCTCTGCATCATCTCCTGCCCTGTTTTAGTTCTTATCCTGAAGTTTAAGCTGGATAACCACCCAGTCAATTTGCTTTTGGTCATGGTATTTCCTTGCATCATCTACTGAATGAAGGCTCAAGTTTGGCATATAAGTTAGTCTTCAATCTCATTATCGGGGAAGGGCATTTAAGGTAGCCTCTCCACTATTGCTTAGATTGTTAGTTGGGGTATTCCTTGTAGCTCTCTGGACATTTCACTGGTGCCAGATTTCTCTTAATGCCTATAATGGCCCCCTCTATTATGGTACTTCTTTTCTTGCTCTCCTCTATTCTTTCCCTGACAATCTTCCTACTCCCTCATGCCTACCTCTCCCCATTTCTTCCTCCTAACTCCCTCTCCACTCACCCCATGCTCACAATTTGCTTGAGAGATCTTGTCCCTTTCCCTTTCTCCAGGGGACCATGTAGGTCTCTCTTAGGGCCCTCCTTGTTTCCTAGCTTTTCTGATGGTGTGGATTGTAGGCTGGTAATCCTTTGCTCTAAAAACCATATATGAATGAGTATATACCATGTTTGTCTTTTTGTGGCTGGGTTACCTCACTCAGGATGGTTTCTTCTAGTTCCATCAATTTGCCTGCAAATTTCAAGATGCCATTTTTTTTCTGCTGAGTTGTACTCCATTTGTACATGTACCATGTTTTCTTCATCCATTCTTCAGTTGAGGGGCATTTAGGTTATTCCATGTTCTGGTTATTACAAACAATGCTGCTATGAACATAGCGGAACAGATGTCCTTGTGTGAATGTGCATCTTTTGGCTATATGCCTAAGAGTGGAATTGCTGGATTTTGAGGTAGACTGATTCCCATTTTCCTGACCATACTGATTCACAAAGTGGCTGTATGAGAGTTTTCCCAGCAGTGGAGGAGTGTACCCCTTTCTTCACATCCTTTCTACCATAAACTGTCTTTGGTATTTTTGATTTTTAGCTATTCTGACAGGAGTAAGATGATATCTCAGAGTTGTTTTGATTTACATTTCCCTGATGGCTAAGGATGTTGAACACTTTCTTAAGTGTCTTTTAGCCATTTTAGACTCTTCTATTGAGAATTCTATATTTATTTCTGTATCCTGCATTTTAAGTGGATTATTTGGTGTTTTGGTAACTAGCTTCTTGAATTCTTTGTATATTTTGGAAATCAACCTTCTGTCAGATGTGGGGTTGATGATTATTTTTTCCCAATCTGTGAGCTGACATTTTGTCTTATTGACTATGCCCTTTACCTTACAGAAGCTTTTCAATTTCAGGTGGTCCAAGTTATTAATTATTGATCTCAGTATCTGTGCTATTTGGTGTTATGTTCAGGAAGCAGGCTCCTGTACCAATTGGTTCAAGGGTACCTACCAATTTCTTTTCTAAGAGGTTTATTGTGGCTGGATTTATGCTGAGGCCTTTGATCCATTTGGACTTAAGTTTTGTGCATGATGATAGATATGGATCTATCAGCAGTCTTCTACAAGTCAGCATCCAATTATGCCAGCACCATTTGTTGAAGATGCTTTCTTTTTTCCATTGTACACTTTTAGCTGTTTTGTCAAAAGTCAGGTGTTTGTAGGTGTGTGGGTTTTCAATTCTATTCCATTGGTCTTTCTGTCTATTTTTGCACCAACACCAAGATGTTTTCAGGATTATAGCTCTATAAGAGTGCTTGAAATCAGGTATGGTGATGCCTCTGTAAGTTCCTTTATTGTCCAGGATTGTTTTGGCTATACTGGGTGTTTTGTTTTTCCATATAAAGTTCAGTATTGTTCTTTCAAGGTCTATGAAGAATTGTTCTGGGATTTTGAAGGGCATTGCATTGAATCTGAAGATTGCTTTTGGCAAGATTGCCATTTTTACTATGTTGATCCTACCTATCCAAGATCTTGGGAGATCTTTCCATTTTCTGGCTTCTTCTTTAATTTCTTCCTTCAAAGACTCAAAGTTCTTATTATATAGGTCTTTCATTTGTTTGGTTAGCATTACCCCAAGATATTTTATGTTGTTTGTGGCTATTGTAGAAGGTGCTATTTCTTTGATTTCTTTCTCAGCCCCTTTATCATCTGTATATAGTAGGATTACTGATTTTTTTTTTAGTTAATCTTGCATCCTGCCATAGAAGTTCCCTGGTAGAGTTTTTCTGTACCCTAAACTATCATATCATCTGCAAATAGTGAAATTTTGACTTATTCCTTTCCAATATGTATTTCCTTGATCTCCTTTTGATGTCTTACTGATCTATCTAGAATTTCAAGTACAATATTGAAGAAATATGGAGAGTGTGGACAACCTTATCTTGTTCCCGATTTTAGAGGAATCACATTGAGTTTCTCTCCATCTAGTTTAATGTTGGCTGTTGATTTGATATATATTGCTTTATTATGCTTAGGTAGGTTCTTATTATTCCTGATCTCTCCAAGACCTTTATCATGCAGAGGTGTTCAATTTTGTCAAAGGCTTTTTCAGCATCTATTGAAATGATCATGTTTATTTTTTTCTTTTTCAGTTTGTGTATATGGTGGATTACATTGATGAATTTTTGTATGGTGAACCATCTCTGCATCCCCGGGATGAAGCCTACGTGGTTATCTTGGATGATTTCTCTGATGTGTTCTTAGATTCAATTTCCCAGTATTTTATTGAGTATTTTTGCATCAGTGTCCATGAGAGATATTGGTCTGTGTGTCTTTGCTGTGTCTTTGTATGTCTTGGGTACTAAGGTAATTGTAGCCTCCTAAAAAGAGTTTGGCGGTGACCCTTCTGCTTCTATTGTGTGGAACACTTTGAGGAGTATTGGTATTAGCTGTTTTTTTTTTTAAATGTTTAGTAAGTACAGTCCAACTGGCTGTTCAAACAATGTAGACTGTGGCTATTGCCCTTGATTGCTTCTCAGAGGCTGAAGGAAACCTTTAATACTTATAACTTTGTACACACAGAACACAGGACTTGAATAATTGGAGCTGAACCTGACCTGTAAGTCTCCTTTCTGTGGTCTAACTTCTGTGTAGTATAACATACCCTGAAAGCTGCAAAGGAATGGAAGATCATGACTGCTATGAACCACAACAATGATCAACATGACAATATAGTCTTTACTGTGTGTAAGTGATATTCAATGTGTTGGTTGTAACCAACAATTGTTTAATTGGTCATAAGGCCCATTCAACAGGAGGGAAACCATGCCTTGTACTAGAAAACTAACCATTTTCTTGGAGCTAGTGAGGCCATGGACCTTAGAAAAGAATCTACTACCACTACTTTGTTAAATCAACATAGTTTCTAAGTACATTTTAAATCGTACCCATATACTCACAGATAAGAATAGCTACCACCCCTCATCCAAGATGCTTGTCTTTATAGTTAATGGAGACCATCACAGAAACCTATAACTGGATACAATGCAGAAGTCTACAAATTGAAGGAAACTCAATCCCAGTGGACATATTTAAATCACAGCTCCTCCATTCAAAGCTCAGGTAATATTGATGAAGAGGAGGTGAAAATAGTGTAAGAGCCAGAATACCAAGAAATCTGATGTTAAGCAATCTCTCCTTAAAATGGCTGCATAAACAATATCTAAACAATGTTGACATCAACAGATAAGCTAATGTAGAAAGTGAGAAAACTCATGGGTCATGCCTTTAAAAAAGGAACTACAAGCAACTGATGACTACAGAGGGAGGGACAATTAGCTTCTCCCTGATATGAGTTCCCTAACTGGCTGTCCAATACAGTATTTTCAATTCTGAAATCTCATGCTCACAAACACAAAGAAAGTATCAGTTGGTTGTATTTATATATTTGTACATATATATGTATATATATATGCAAATAACAGTAATAATTGGGGAGAAGAGGCTATCAATTTGAAAATGATGGGTACATGGAAGGATTTAGAAGATTTGAGAAGGCCTATGGATGGGGAAAATGATAAAGTTATATTTTAATTAATAGTGTATAAAATAAAATAAAAGAAAAGTAAGATATTGGGTTAAATAATGAGTATCTCCAAATTATGCTTGGACTGTAGCTAGCAATAAAGAGTCAATATTGGTTAATTCATCTTGACAAAGGCATCATGTTATCATGGGATAACTCTAGTTATCCATGCATTAAAGCACATTATTTACTGTGGTCTTTAACTATTAAAAATAAGCCCATATTTAACACCCTTTCCCCAATGTTTAAGAATTATAGCAAAAGGTCCCAAATTCATATGGCCTCTTGCTTCTCTCATTTGAATACCTCCTTTCCTTGTGGTCTAGTCCTAGAATTCAGGAATATTCAAGAACAGCCCAGACCCCCCCCCACTCATCTATTTTATGAACTAATTAAGCAGAACTATTGATTTTCAGGCATCTTTACCCTTTGTAGCTTTCTGTGAAAGCATGAACATCAGGTGCTGGGATCTAGCAATGTGATCCAGCAGTGTGGCCCAGCTCTAGTTCTTCACAATCTACAAACCCTGTTTAGGGGAAGAGATGCACTGTTAGAGGAAACAGAATAGAAAACTGAGTAGAGACAAAATGTCTCTGAATTGTTTTCATAGTAACATCCTTGCAAGGGGTAAGCAAAAGCTTATTGCCAATGGATGTTTTCATCACAGGAAGGAATGAGAGATTATTGGAGTTAGAAATGGCTGTGCACAAGATCCTTGGACAAGTCCCTCACAGAAGGGGGAAGGGACAAGTCCCCCCCCCCCAGAGCACAGGGGAAGTGGGGGAGCAGTGAATGGAGAGAGAAGTAAGAGAAAACAAGGGGGAGGAAAGGAAAACAGGTGCGACTAGGAAGATTGAGTAGGAATAGAAGACGGGAGAGAGAGAGAGAGAGAGAGAGAGAGAGAGAGAGAGAGAGAGAGAGAGAACATAAAAGAGGGAGCCAATATTGGTTTGAAGAGAAAACTGAACCCAAAGAAAGATCTAGAGACCTACAAGAATGCCCCCAACTAACAAGTTGAGCATCCGTGAAAAGGCTACCATAAATGCCCTTCCCAGATAATGAGATCAACAACTAACTTATCCATGGAGCCCTCATCTAATACCTGTTGGAAACAGAAGCAAACACCCGTATCTAAACACTGAGTCGAACTAGAACCTAGATGTAGACAGAGAGGACAAGACCAGGTTGCAGAAACACATAGAGACAGCTGACCTGAACAAGGAGGAGCTAACAGGCCCCCAGACTGATAGCTGGGAATCCAGCATGGGATTGACTCAGGCCCCCCTGATTATGGGTCTCAGCCAGAAGGACTGAGCAGTCTAAAGGACCTCAGACAGTGGAACCAGGATGTATCCCTGGTGCACAAATGGACCTTGTGGACACATCCCCCATGGAGGGATACTGCCTTTACCTAGAGACAGGAGAGATATCGTAGTCCCTACTTAAAATGACCTGTCAGATCTACATGACCCCACCTGGATGGCATTGCCCTACATGTTGAATTGAGGTGGGGGAATGGGAGGAGAGAGTGGTCAGGGTGCATGAGAGGGGGGAGAGAGAGTAAAAGGGAGGGAGGGAGTGAGAGGGAACTGGGATCAACATGTAAAATAATAAATTAAATTAAAAAAAAAAGATCCTTGGACAAGATATGGAGACTCAGCCCTTGAGAGATCAAATGACTTCCCATGATTATAGGTTGCTAGGATCAGAAGAAGCAGTATGTCTTCTTGAAATAACATGCTTCTCCACATCCCTAGTAAATTTAACCTTTTCCATACAGCTGTGGAGATAACCCACTGATCACACAAGCTAAATCAACACCAGAGACATATCTCAGAAAATGCCCTTAAATGCCTTCTTTTCATTCTTGAAAATGACGAGATGAAAGTCTTTAATAACTCACAGCACAAGAGGACCATTACTGTCAGCATATACCATTCAGCCATATATTACAGCTTTTTACTTCTCCACACAAAATTGCTTTGAAATTTACATTTGCCATAAAGGATCCAAGTCCATCACTATTAATTTTCTTCTACAAATTATGTTTAATTATCACCTATTTCCACCTTGGAAGAAACCCCTCTTGTGCTCCTGTCTCTATGTGATTCTCAAGGAGACTTTCCTCAGCATGAATCTTGGAGAGTGATTTTATATCCATTTTTTGCCTTTCCTTGTCAAACTCATACACCCTACATAGAGACACAAAAACAAGCACAGTACATGGCTCCACACCACCTGCACAGATATGAAGCATGACCTCTAACTCAAAGGAATAAAAGCACCACATTCTAGCTCTATCCTCTGTACAGGTAGGCTAGACGCAGTCCATTTTATGATTCCAGGCAGTTTTCAACACCTGTCCAACACCAAGTACCTAACAACCCACACACTGCATCTATTAAAGGATGCACTTGGAGATGTAGGTTCAGATATCTTTATAGTGTATAAAATGTAATCCTTACTATTTTCATCCATTTTAGACCCTATATGAAACTAATTGAAAAGATAGAATGTAATAAAAAATTATATATTATCTTATTCTTCCTGACTTCATGGTATAAATAAATAGCCAGACACACTGAAGTAAAATCATAACTACTAAAGACTTATGAAATGTGAGGCAAATTGCTTCTCTCCTAACTCTGGTTCTCAGTGTAGAACATGAAGCTATTTTAAATAAAGACTAGTCTATATACACTGTGATTGTTGGTATCATCCAAATTCAGTGAAGTGCTATTCTTGTCAATTGTGTTTTCAATTAATCAAAGCACAAATCAAACTTTCTTATGTGAATGGGAAGTTTATTCACTCACATGGCAAGGAAGACCCCATGTCTCTGGCTTTTAGATCATTGTGGATTGTGGCACTGTTCAGCTCTGCTTGGAGTTTCTTTGAATCTAAGTCCTAACCAAAAGCTTAGCACGGCAGCCTACATGAGTTGTAGACTTAATCTATTTCTTTTAAGATTGATTTATGGTCTTATCATTTTCTTTTTTATGTGGATGTGTATGTACCTCCACAAATTTATCCATACCACTGTGTTCAGACACCAATGGAGGCCTGAAGAGGGGATTGGATCCCTGTAACTAAAGTTACTGGAGATTGTGTGTTATCTGTGAGTGCTAGGAACTAAACCCAGTTCTTCTGCAAGAGCAGTAAGCACTCTTAACTGGTAAGTCATTTCTCTACTCCAACCCTTAATCTTAGTACAACTTTGTGGTGATTTGAAAGAAAATGTTCCTCAAAAGGAGTGGCGCTATTAGGAGTTGCAGCCTTGCTGGATGAAGTATGTCACTGTCGGGGTGGGCTTTGAGGCATCTTTTGCTCAAGTTCCCCTCAGTGTGACTGTCAGTCAACATCTTGTTGCCTGCAAACTCTCAGGTGCTGCATCACCATGTCTGCTTGCATCTCACCATGTTCCCTGTTACTATGATAATGGACTGACCTCTTACTTGTGAGCCACCCCAATTAATTATTTTCTTTTTAAGAGTTGCAAGATCATGATGGAGAAATCTACAGAGACAGCTGAACCAAGCTCATAGAAACTCATGAACTCTAGACTGACAGTAGACTCCAGGGGACTAAACTAGCCCCTCCATATGTAGGAGACAGTTGTGAGGCTTGAACTATCAGAGCAGTCCCTGGCAGTAGGACATGATACAAACCTGGTACATGAGCTAGCTTGTTGGAGACCATTCCCTATGGTGGGATGCCATGCTCAGTCTTAGAGCATGGGAGAGGGGCTTGGCCCTGCTCTAACCTATTGTATCAGACTTTGTTGACTCCTCATGAGAGTCTTTACCCATGAGAAGGACTAGACTGGGGGGTGAGCTGAGTTGGGGCTAAGGGAGTGGGAGGAAGGGTGGGAGGAGGGGTGGGAGGGAGAACTGTGTTTGAAATATAAAATGAAATTTATAAGAATAAATAAATTATTAAAAAGATACCCAAATGACAAAAAAAAATCAGAAATCCCTCAAGGGAAAAAATAAAAAGAAAGAAAGAAAATGAGTTGCCATGGTCATGGTATCCTTTCAAATAAATAAAAACCCTAAATAAGGCATCTCCATATCCCAACTGTAAAGTCATCTTTGATTTCTCCATTAACATCACACTTCATTTCACCTGTCTTAGTGAGCCCCTTCAGATCTGCCTTCCAAATCATTATTCTAAAGGCTATTTTGTCACTGTTGAGCTTCTTTACTAGTGTAATTATAACCTTCTCAGTCTGTATGTTACATATGATTTTAGAGATGAACACTTGGTAATGCATAACCAGTTTTGGGGCTCTTCCTTGGGGAAAACTATTTCTTCCTCTCTGTGTTCCTAAGTTGAGTATAGTTCTCTGTGGCCCCATGAGATTTCCCCCTTCCACATTAGCATGTCATCCTGCTCATGTCTTGTTTTTAGAGCCATGTTGATGAGACTTCATAGATATAGCTTTTCCAGCATAGCTACGAAATGAAGTCTCATAGCAAACATTCTGTTCCTCCAAATTTTTATAATCTTTCTGCCTGTCTTCTGCTGTGCTGTGACATCTGAGTCTTGGGTCCAGGAGTTGTGTTGAGAGACACTTTTATAACAATGCTTCTATACTTAAAACTTCCTGATTTGCTCAGATGGCACTTGCTCTTGAATGTTAGGTCATTAGGCAAATGCTCCTCTGCTTACTGACCACAAGCTAAACCACATTACTTTTCACCACACTCTGGAGATAAGAAGTTTCTGTGACATCCAACACATCACAATCAAGGACATTTAAGACTTTTCCATTCTGAAGCCCCCTCAGCCTTTATTATTCATTGTCACATAGATGGATGATTCAGCAATAAGTTCAACAAACATTGTTTCACTGGGATACCCCAAATTAAAAGTCTGTTCACTGCCACCACCTTGCTTCTCGTAATCACAACTTGGCTTGATTTCTTTCATTAAATCGATTATCCCCTTTGTTCCATGTTTTGAGGTATCTTATTCTCCACTGGAACATGTAAGAATGTTAGAACAATAACAGGAAAATACAGATATTTGTTGAATAAACAATTGTAAATTTCATTTCCCCAACATGTTACATAATATTAAAAGTAGTGTTAATAGTCCTACTACATGCATCCTGAGATATGTACTATAAACAAATACAAAGTAATTTGTATAACTACTATAATATTGCTTTTTATGAATTGCCACCTATATGTTCATAAGTTCCTAGCATGGCTTCTTATCAGCCTTGGTTGACAAGAATACAGTGATAGATCATGGGTGAATGACTCATTTAATGAGATACTGCAAAATACTATTCACATCTTACTTATTTGCATAGATTTTGACTAATTGTTTCATAATTAGCTCCAGCTCATCTGCTTCCACCAATTATTAAAGAGTTCTTTGACCTTGAGTCTTATTTTTCCATGGTCATTGGCTAACAAAGATCTGACACTGACATATTCTGTGAGAAACTACCTTCAACTGAAATATCTGTTTAAATAAATTTTGACCCACAATCTCTTTTCTTTTAGTAAGAAAGACAAAAATGTCATTATTGAGATAATCATTTGTTTTTTTAAAAAAGAGATCACAAGACAGGGGAATTTAGTTTCTGTGGAATGAAATTATTTAAATTATCCCTGCATATGGCCTTGGTCAACTGTGTTGGCATCACACAATATAAGTTTTTATTCCACTGTTTCTAATCATTTCTGGCACCCTTATCCTAAATTTGGCCAAGTAGAAATCTCCATGCAAATTGCAGCTAATCTATTAATCTATATCTTAGTGTAAAGCACCATGAGGGAGGGGGCTTTACCTTTGCCTTTTAGGGGAAAATTAATGTCACCTCTCTTAAAGTATCCAAATTTTCTAATATCAAGGATCTATTTGAAGGCTCTTATATTAAAAGACAAGCCATTAGGAGTCTCTGTTCACTCTCATAATTAGCCATTATGACTTTACTCCTCACAAATACAGTGCCATGGATTTTCAATGCAAAACAAATTACTTTTGATAAGGAAGACTAAAACCAATGAGTACAGTCTATACACTACATTTATAATTACAGTAAAGAGTGAGAAAAAGAACTCTAGATACTCAAGTAACCTTCCTCTTGTGAACACATGGAATTTTCAGCCATTCTTTCTCCCATGGAGTCCCATCAGGGAAGTATTGGGCTGCCCTGAACTGAGACTGGAGGATTCCTGGACATTCAGTCACCTCTATGTGGTTTTAGAAACACATGATCAGTTTTAGTTAGAGGAGAAATCCTCTTACAATGAGAACTGTAAGAACCCTCTGGTTATTTAAAATACATGTGAATGCCTGCCGCATTAGTATAACACAGCATAGTATAACACACAGTATAACACAGCATTAGTACAACATAGCATATCAGTTTTATAAAATATGTGCAATGCTCAGGGAAAATACATCTCCCCTTGACCTAGAATAGAAACAAAGGCAAAGGTAGCTTGGGATAAGCCTGGGAAATCAGTGAAGGAAACATGACACAATGGCCAGAAAATCTTGCAACTTGATCTTCATCTTTAGCATAGGAGATTGAGATTGTGTGTTTTATCTGCAATTGCTAATTTGAAGTATTATCATGTTCACATCTGTGCTAACTTGATCAATGAAAAATGACATCTCATCTCAATTTTTAATCATTTGTTTACTGGTGAATTAGCAAATAAAATGTAATTTAGCATTTTCATTTCCTCCATTATAACTCAATTCTTCATATCTTGGTCTTAATGTACTCAGTGAGGTTCCTATTTTTCTTATCTGTGGAACATTTTATATATTAAGTGATACTAACACTTCAGCACGATAATTGTGAATACCCCTATTACAATTAGTTCAAATTTTAATCTTTGCATTATTTTATGGAAATAATAAAAATACAAAAGCAAAGGTTTTACGTGTTATGCATGTTTTTCATTTGCTGATTTTTCCTTTATTTCTCTGCTTATAGTCATTCTGCTTCAAAGTCTTGAATAGTTACCTAAATATTTTGAAGAATTTAAGACTTTGGTTTTTGCACTGACACATTTAATATTTGTCTTAAAGCCTGGGATCTGTCAAGTTTCTGTATAGAGTTTTCACAATAGTTCTCAGGGTACTCTAGAATCATGTGCTTTCATCCTTCTGTTCTATATCAGTTTAATGCATTCAGAATTCTATTTTGTGTGTAAAACAATATGGTGTGTTTTCTACTACATTTGTCTGTTGTTTATACCAGAGGCATTACACTATTGTAGTGCAATTTTCTCTCTGGATGGAGCTCTGGAGCATCATGTGGTGAAAGAAGGTATTCTTTAAAGTGTTAACTGGGAGGGTTTCACATTCTTCTTCTGACAATAAACTTCTATTGCACACTGTTCATAAAGTGCACACATGTCTGTGTACACAAGCATAAGAGTGTGTAAAACCTGGCTTGCAAATTCATCTTCCAAGGTTGTCATTGAACATGTTGCAATAGAAAAACCTCCTTCTGAGGTGAGCTCTTACCTCTTGCAGAATGTTCTAGAGAATGACATTTAATTTCTACTTTCTCATATATAAAGAGGCAGCACTGTGCCTTTCACTATGCTACCTTAAGGATAAGGTAGTGCATGGCACACAGCTAGCTATGCAATGGGCCAGGATTTGTTCCCTAATGAACAGTAGAGTTTAGCACTCTCAGTTTTGATTATCTCTATCTTGGTGCCTCCACGTTCACCTTCATCACCCTCCACATCTTACGTGGCCACTTGACCAGAGCTCCACAAGTTTCCAGAATAGTCTTTTAGTGGCTATTTTAAAAGAAAATACCTTGAAGCTGAAAGCGTATCGTACTTTAGTCTCACTATAAACAGAAGAACAAAATAATACCAATTCTCCTCAAACCAAGGGTGTTGCCTTTGAAGACATGGCTTTCTTTACAAATGCAAAGATTAGTTCCCTCTGTGTTGATCCTGTTTATAAAAAGAAGAAGAGAGGAGAGAGAAGTCTACCAAAAGAAAGAAGAGAAGAGCTGCCCCCATAACCCAGTGGAAGGAGTTTCAATGAAGAAAATTTCTCTCCCCATTCCATGGTAAGGTCTTATCCTTCAGGCAGAGTGAGTCCAGGCACAGCCTTATAGGAAAGGTGGGTCCTTGAAAGACCACAGTTGGCCTGACCTTTCCTCTCTACCTCTGAGGCTGCCTCAGGTTGTCACACACCCAAGCACACCAGAATAAGTTAATTTGTAATCTTAGGGGGGAAATGATGGTGGCACTATGTCTGTCACTGAGCTTTCTCCCTACAAGTTTAAACAGCTGATTAGTTATTGTCTCTGGAATCGATCCACATCCGTTCCACTTGCATGCCCCCACCAGGAACCACTTTATTATAAATCAATCATTCTGCAAACATCTAACAAAGGGACCAGGCTTTACTAACAAGCTGTCAATCCTTGCTGCCTGTTGGTAGCAACCAGTAACTGAGGAGTATAACCAGCATTTATTAAAAAATGATCATCTCTTTAGGTTAGTTTGGGCAGAAGGGTGGAGATGCGGGATGAAACAGGGCTTTTAAATATTCATATGGACAAGTGTGCTGTGTGATGCTGTCTCTCTGGGAAAAGAGCTAAGGTTTGAACAAACATTCACTTAAGATTAAAAAAAACAAACCCAAAACCTAAGAACAGACACTTCACAAAATTAGGTATATTAGGTATAGAGGTGGTCTGTGGTCATGTGAACAGAAAAAAAAGAAAAGAAAAGAAAAAAAGAGAAGTGTGCCACCTTGTTAGTTGATTTGGGTGTAAATTAATAATTCACAGAGGTGCCTATACCAAGACTGGACAGACTTCAATTGAAATAACCAGAAAGATTGGCTATACACAGCTGTGGTGATGGTGGAGAAGAAAATGGAGTTTGAAACACTGCTAGAAAGCATGTCAAATGGTAAACCCACTCTGCAAGGAGAACAAATGCTTTCTTAGAAACTACACATGCAACTATCTTATTGCCAGTAGTTCTGCTTTTAAGAATTCACTCAAGGTAATTAAAAACATGTCCACACAAAGACGTGTACACAGATATTTATAAAACATTTGTTTATAGCAGCCACATCAGAAGGTAGCCCAGGTATTGATGAACATGTAAAGGATTAAAAAACACATGGCATAAATTCTCCAAGGCTGCATCATCCCAGCAAGTCCCCATCTCTGTGGCATGGGCCTCTCCCAACCCCAGAAGATTTCCACCAAGCACATCTAGGCCACACAAGCCATAATAGGTGAATGACCTGCCTGCCAACAGAACTGTACCCCTCCCTACTTTGTGTACTGCAACCCTTCAGCAGGCCAACACCACCCCAGGTTTCCCCTGGTTCTACTGCTGCTGGGCCCTGCCTCCAAGCCCAACAGATTTCTGCCACCGAGGTGTGGATCATACCAGCCTCAACTGCTTTCATCAGTCTACAAAGCAGCCATCCTCAGAACTCTAGCAGATTCTATGGGCTCTGGCATAGTCCACACCAGTTGGAAGAACAGACAACATAGACTCACATATAGTTCACACAATTCAAAAGAGTAGCCCCAGCAGTACTACCCAAGAAGAAGGCTTAGGCTTTACTGGAGGCCAGGCTGGATCTGGAAACTCAAGAAGATTTTAGCTTTACTAGAGGCCAGACTGGATCAAGGAACCCAAAGCAGATAAGACAAAAGCAGAGATACCCTGATAGATTTGAAGACTAATTAGTTACCAGAACCCTTCACCACTAGAGAGAAAATAGAAATTAAGGAACAAAACATCCATTGAACAAAGACAAACATAGAAATCAACACCTACACCTATAATCACCCCAAATCTGGATGTGTAAATGCCAGTATAAGAACACAACCAATAACAGAAAGGCAATTTGTTACCACCAGAACCCAGCTATCCTATGATAGCCAGAACTGAACATTCCAACACAGCTGAAGCTCAAACAAAAGGCCTTAAAATAGTTTTATGAAGATGACAGAAGAAATGAAAAAAAAATCCCTTAAATAAAAGGAAAATAACAACAACAAAGGAGGAAATCAATAAATTTCTCTTAAAGAATGTTAATAAAAAAGAGCTGAAAAAACCAAAATTATTCAAGACCTGAAAATGGAAATAGAAGCAATAAAGAAAACATACACGGAAGGAGTTCTGGAAAATGGAAAACCTGGAGAATGGAAGAGAAACTTTAGACGCAAGCATCACTGACTGAATATAAGAGATGGAAGAGAGACTCTTGAGTGTTGAAAATAGAATAAATGAAATAGATTCATTTGTCAAAGAATAGTTTAAATCTAAAAATTTCCTAACACAAAACATCCAGAAAATCTGGGACACTATGAAAAGACTTAACCTAAGAATGATAGGAGGAGGAGAAGTCTTGCTCAATTGCCCAGGAAATACATTCAATCTTCCTAATACCACATGTTTTCCTCTCCCTACCTTCTCTTTCTCCTAGCTCCTTCTCCAGTCACTGGCCCCCCACTCCCAATATGATCAGGAGATCTTGTTCCTTTCCCCTTCTGTGAGGGACCTAGTATGAATCTCTTAGGTTCTTCCTTGGATAAGACCAGGTTACAGAAACCCACAGAGACCCCCGAGTGATAGCTGGGAAGCAAGCATTGGACTGACTCAGGCCCCCGGAACATGGGTTTCAGTTAAAAGGCTTGGGCAGTCTAAGGGACCTCTGACAGTGGAACCAGGATGCATCCCTGGTGCACAAAAGTACTTTAGGAGCACATTCCCCATGTAGGGATACTCTCTTAAACTAGAGGCAGGAGGGAGGGCCTACTCCCTACTCCAAATGACTTGACAGATTTTGTTGATTCCTCTTGGGAGGCATTACCCTCCCTGTGGAATGTAGGGGGAGGGATGGGATAGGAGAGTGGTTGGGGGCATGAGAGGGAATGAAGGAAGGAGAGAAGAAGTGAGGGAGAGGGAACTGAGATCGATGTGTAAAATACAAAAAAATAAATAAAAAAAGAAAATATGTTCAACAAAATCATAGAAGAAAAATTTTCCAACCTAAAGAACATACCTATAAAAGTACAAGAAGCTTGTAGACCAAATAGATTATATAAAAAAAATGGTCCCCTTGCTAAATTGCTACATAGTAATCAAAACACTAACCATACAGAATAAAAGAAAGAAAGAAAGAAAAGAGCCAAGTAACATATAAAAGTAAATCTATCAGAATTGCACCTGACTTCTCAATGGAGGCTATAAAAGCCAGAAGAGCCTAGACAGACCTCTTACAGACTCTAAGAAACCATGGATGCCAGTTCAGACTACTATACCCAGTAAAACTCTCAATAGATGTAGAAGGAGAAAACAAGTTATTTTACAAATACATCAACTAGAATGAAAATTCCAAACCAAGGAATTTAGCTATACCCAAGAAACACAATAGATAATTCCACACTAAAGGGAAACACACACACACACACACACACACACACACACACAAACACACACACACACACACACACACACACACACACACCTACAACATCAGCAACAGGAACACCAAACCACACCACCATCAACAAATAACAGGATTCACAATCACCAGTTATTAAAATCTCCCAATATCAATAGACTCAATTTGCCAATAAAAAGACACAGGCTAATAGAATAATATGAAACCAGGATCCATCCTTCTGATGCATTCAAAAAAAGACATTTCAATATCAAATACAGATACTTTTTCAGACTAGGTTGGAAAAAAGACTTGCCAATCAAATGGACAAAAGAAGTAAGCTGGTGTAGCTATTGTAATATCTAACAAAATAGACTTCAGACCAAAATTAATAAAAGGAGATAGAGAAGGAGATTTCATATTCATCAAAGGAAAAATCCATCAATACAATGTTTCAGTTCTGAACATCTATGCCCAAAATAAATGGGTACCCATATTTGTAAAAGAAGTATCACTAAAGCTAAAATCATATATTTTATCCCACATATTAATTCTGGAAGACTTTAACACCCTACTCTCACCAAAGTACAGGTCTCCCAGACAAAAACTAAGCAGAGATATAACAGAATTAACAGATATTAAGACTCAAATGAACCTAATAGATATCTACAGAATGTTTCACCCAAGCACCAAAGAATATATTTTCTTCTCATCACCTCCCAAACCTTTTTCAAAATTGATCACATACTCTGTCACAAAAGAAAGTCTTAGCAGAAACAAACAAAAAAAAAATTGGAATAACCCTCATGTCTTATCTGATCATCATGGATTAAAGTTGGAGTTCAAGAACAACACAAACTACAGAAAGCCTACAAATTAATGGAAATGGAACAACTCTCAACTGAATTACCACTGGGCCAAGGAAAAGAAATAAAGAAAAATATTGAAAACTTCCTAGAATTCAATGAAAATGAATACACAACATACCAGAACTTATGGGATACAATGAAAACATGCTAAGCAGAAAGTGGAGAAATTTCGTATTAGTTACAGCACATCTGAAAGCTCTCAAACAAAAGAAACCAGCACACCATAGAGGAATAGGTGGCAAGAAATAATCAAACTGAGGGCTGAATTCAATACACTAGAAACAAAAAGGAAAATCCAAAGAAACGTTAAAACAAAGAATTGTTTCTTGGAGAAAAATCAACAAGAAAGACAAACCTTTCCAAAAGGCAGAGAGAGAATATACAAATTAACAAAATCATAAATGAAAAGGGATCTATAACAATAGATACCGAGGAAATCTGAACAGTCATTAGGTCATACTTCAAAAACCTAGACTCCACAAAATTGGAAAATCTAAAAGAAATGGACTGTTTCCTGGATAGGTACCACATACCAAAATTAAACCAAGATCAGATAAACAGTTAAAACAGATCTATAACCCCTAGGAAAATAGAAGTAGTCATTAATAGTCTCCCAACCAAGAAAAGCCCAAGGCCAGATGGTTTCAGCATAGAATTCTACCTGACTTTCAAAGAAGAGCTAGTACCAGTCCTCCTCAAATTATTCCATAAAATAGAAACAGAAGGAAAATTGCCAAATTATTTTTATTAGGCTACAGTTACCCTGATCCCCAAACCACACAAAGATTCAACAAAGAAAGATAATTACAGACAATTTCCCCCATAAACATTAATGCAAAAAATATAGAATAAAATATTGGCAATCAAATCCAAGACCACATCAAAAATATCTTCCACCATGATCAAGTAGGCTTCATCCCAGAGATGCAGGGATGGTCCAACATATAAAAATCTGTCACTGTAATCCACATTATAAACAATCTAAAAGGAAAACCACATGGTCATCTCATTAAATGCTGAAAAAGCCTTTGACAAAATCCAGTACTCCTTCATGACAAAGGGCTTGAAGATATCAGGGATACCCAACTATAATAAAGGCAACTAAAATAAAGGCAATGCAGAACAAGCCAGTATAAAATTTAAATGGGAAGAAACCCAAAGAAATTTATCTAAAATCAGGAGCAAGACAAGACTGTTTACTCCCTCCAAATCTATTCAATATAATACTGGAAGCTCTAGGTAGAGGAATAAGACAACAAAAGGAGATCAAGGGAATACAAATTGGAAAAGAAGTCAAAGTATCACTATTTGCAAATAGCATGATAACATACATAAGCAACCCAAATAATTCTACCAGAAAACTCTTATAGCTGATAAACACCTTTAATGAAGTAACTGGTTACAAAATTAACTCAAAAATCTCAAAAGTCCTCCTATATACAAATGGTAAAAGGGCTGAGAAAGAAATCAGGGAAAAAACACTCATCACAGTAGCCAAAAACAATATAAAGTAACTTAATTTAACTCCAACCAAGCACATTAAATGCCTGTATGAAAAGAACATGAAATCTTTAAAGAAAGAAATTGGAGAAGATATCAGAAGATAGAAAGATCTCCCATGCTCATAGATCGGGTAGGATTAACATAATAAAATTGGCCATCTTAACAAAACTATCTACAGGTTCAATGCAATTCCTATCATAGTTCCAACACAATTATTTACAGACCATGAAAGAACAGTAATCAAATTTATACGGAAAATCAAAAATCCCATGATAGTTAAAACAATCCTGTACAATAAAGGAACTTCTGAAGGCATCTCCACCCCTGACTTCAAGCTCTATTATAGAGTTATAGTAATAAAAACTGCATGGTATTGACATAAAACAGGCACATTGATCAAAGGAATCACATCAAAGACCCAGACATAAACCTACACACCTGTGGAAACTTGATTTTTTGACAAAGAAGCCAAACTTATACAATGGAGAAAATAAATAATCTTCAACAAATGGTACTGGCACAACTAATTGTCTACATTAGAAGAATGCAAATAGATACATATCTATCACCCTGCACAAAATTCAAGTACAAGTAGATCAAAGATCTTAACATAAATCCAGTTACACTGAACCTGATAGGAGAGAAAGTGGGAAGTAGCCTTGAACATATTGGCACAGAAGACAACTTCCTGAATAGAACATCAGTAGCATAGACATTAGGATCAACAATTAATAAATGGTACCTCATGAAACCGACAAGCTCCTGCAAGCCATAGTAGATAGTAAAATAGACAAATTGACAGCCTACAGAATGGGAAAATATCTTCCCAAATTCCACATGTAAAATACATAAAGAACCCAAGAAACAAGACATCAAAAACAAAACAAAAAAAAAATAATCTGAATTAAAAATGGGGTAAAGACCTAAAAAGAGAATTCTCAACAGAAGAATATCAAATGGCAGAGAAACACTTAAAGAAATGTTCATCATCCTTAGCCATCAGGGAAATGAAAATCAAAAAAACACTTGGAGATTTCATCTTACAACTGTCAGAATGACTAAGATCAAAAACACAAATGACAGTTCATGCTTGAGAGGATTTGGAGCAAGGGATACACTCCTCCATTGCTGGAGGCAGTGCAAACTTGTACAGTCATTTTGGAAATCAATAGGGCCATTTCTCAGAAAATTGAGAAACAATGTACCTTAAGGCCCAGCAATATCACTCTTGGGCATATACCCAAAGGATGTTCAGTCATACCACTAGGACACTTGCTCAACTATTTTCATAGCAGCTTTATTTGTAATGGTCAGGACCTGAAGACAATCTAGATGGCCCTCAATCAAAGAATGTATAATGTATAAAAAATACTTACACAATTTTTCAGCTGTTAAAAACAATGACATTACGAAATTAGAAGGTAAACAGATGAAACCAGAAATAAAAAACCGTCCTAAGTGAGATAATCCAGACCCAGAAATGCAAACATGGTATGTACTCATTCATAATTGGTTATTAGCTGTAAAGGAAAGAAGAACCATGCTGCAGTCCATAGGCCCAGAGAGGCTAGGTAACAAGGACCAAGTTGGGTAGGGGACACATGGAAATTTCCTGGGTGGACTGGATGGGTGGGCTGAGGGGGCGGGGAGAGTGCTAAGAAAGGAGGTCTTTTTGAAGTTGGGTAGACGCCTGATACAAGAGAAACTTACAGAAGTCTACAATGATATTCCCGGCTAAGAATCCAGGCAGCAATGGATACATAGCATGAACTGGCTAGCCCCTGGGATCAGATGGGTGACTACCCAGCTGTCAAAGGAGAACCTTCATCCAGTGAAGTGACTGATGGAAGCAGATTCAGAGACCCATGGCCAAACATTGGGCCAAGCTCAGGGAGTCCTGTTAAGGAGAGTGAGGAAGGATCATGCAACCAGAGGGGGCGGGGGCATGAGAGGAAAACCCAAATAAATGGCTAGCTGGCTCATGGTAACTTACCATGTCTGAAACAACAACGAAAGAACCTGCTTGGGACTAACTTAGGCCTGCATATGTATGATAGTTGTATAGCCGGGTCTATTTGTGAGATTCCATGGAAGCAGGGGCTGTCCCTGGTGCTTTGGCAGGCTCTTGAAAACCTATTCCTCATTCTGGATTGACTTGCCCAGCCTGAATATACGGGGAGGGGCTTGTTCTTATGGCCACTTGATATGCCATGCTTTGTTGATACCCATAGGAGGCCTGACCCTTTCTGAGTGAATATGGAGAAAGGGTGGATTGGGAGAGTGGAAGGAAGTGGGGAGAGGGACTGGGAGGAGAAGAGGGAGGGAAGGCTGTGTTTGAGATGTAAAATAAATAAATTAATTAAATAAAACTATGCTAATCCATACAGGAAAATACTATTTAGCAAGTAAAAAGAACAGACTATGGATATGCATTGTAACATGGATAAAGCCCAAGAATGTCAAGCAAAGACTTACACAAGAGTGCCTACTCTTACCCATTAGTTGATACCTCACTTGTAATGGGGAAGCTAGGAATAGTGTTTGCCTCTAGGGCAAGTATGAGAATGGAGTGCATTGTGGTATGCAAGAACTTCAAGGAGTGATAGCAGTGTACTGAATGTCAATAAGGGTTAAGAGTACACAGATATGTGTACATGCACTGAGACCCAGGAAAGGCTCATTTACAATTCCTGCAAAATACCATATGCAAATTTTACCTCAAAATTAAAATAGGAGTGATAAACATAAATAAATATTGAAATTAATTATTAATACATGTTTGGGGTAAACAGTGTCAAAATCTGCAACTTAAAGTACACTTGGTAGATTTCTTGCAAAATGGACACAAAGAAGTTCTCAGATTCTTTTTCCAGGACCCCATAAAGCAGGCTGGTGGTGCATGCCTAATCAGACATCATTCTTAGCTATGCGGTAAGTTCAAAACAAGCCTGGAATCCATCAAATTCTGTCTCAGAGAAGAAGTGCACTTGGAGACAGGATGGATTAATAAGTGGATGACAGTAGATAGATAAGATGTAAGGCAAGTTTATAAGAAAATCTATCAGGTTACAAGGTGGAACATTGATGTTTCTTGTAAAAACCCTTCAGCCTCTCTGTATGCTGGGACTATTTCATATCATGAGAGGAGAAGGTTTCAGGGTTTTGTTGTTGTTTGTTTGTTTTGTTTTGTTTTAATAGTAGAAAGGGATAAAGTCTTTTTTACCTATTCATCATTAGTGACACATGGGCGCTCTATGCCTTGGTTGAGTAAACTGTGGCACAGGAAGTCAATCTTTTCCCTCATGCATGGACCACATAAAATGACTTCATTCCTTTTTCTATTCAGAAGACAAACCTGCCAGGTTACATTAGCAACACACTCTTCAGGAGAAGACATGCAAATCCTGTTCTAATTGATTTGCAAGACCCCTCTGCAAAACATGTTCAACTCTTTTTAGTTAAAAAGATAGGACAAAGGCATTTTGTCTCTGGATAATTCCCCTTCCCTCTACAGCTCATATTTGTAACTCAGTATGTGAGCAGGAAGCTGGACAAAGCCACCCTCTCATTCTGATGAATACAGCACTGTTGATTTCCTCTGGTTAGAGGAATCATAGAAACAGGTTGATTGTGCTTAGTGTGGTTCAGACATCCCCATGCAGGAACTGCTCAGGTCATTTGCTGACAGACAATTGCATTGTCAGCACTGCGTGATAGAGGGTAATTGTGTGATTATGCCTTCCTTGTAAACCTTGCATCAGAAGGCAAAACCCTGGGACTAGTTAAAACAGTGGGGATGAGTAAAAATGTACTTCAGCAGAGAGCAGCTGAATGCCTGTGGCCCATCAGCCTCAGCGACAGTTTGTGGAGGCACAGATGGGACAACCAGCTCATAGCCGCTTGGGAGATAGTTACTGTAATGAAACAACACAATGTAATGGCTATGGCATTTTACATGGTTAGAGGAAACCAAGATTTATTGATACCTGGCAACTGGGAACGAACAGGATTCAATGAGACAATAGGTATGTTGAAGCCACTGATACCTGCTGAGAAGCCAAGTGCTTAGATTTGTCTGGGCTTCAGTACCCTAGCTGGTCACTTCCTAACTCTGTGACCTTAGGCAAATCTCCTGAGCTCTCTAAGTCTCTGTTTCACATTGTCTATGAGATGACTTAAGTCACCATATCCCCAGTACCGTTGTTATGAGAATTGGTTGAGAAAGGAACAGAGCTGAAGATAATGTTGGGTATATGATCAGCATCATGGAAATGCTTGTTATGACTCCAGGCAATCTGCCTTTCCTCTGGGCTTTGGATGGTCTCCAGTTTCTGCACCAATGTTAAGCTCCAAATCTGCCCTCCCTTCAGGTTGGACATTCTTGTTCTGGACGTGATCCATGACTCATCACAGTAAGCAGGATGAATCCAGGCAGAAGAAAGCTGTACTGAGCTGAGCAAGGCTGCCTGGAGGATTCCTCCGGAGAACACAGGCACAAGAATGCTTATTGGTTGACTTTCTAACATCTTCTTTTGCAATGGTGATGATAAGGGGCTGGAGAGATGATTAGGGGCTGGAGAGATGGCTCAGCAGTTAAGAATACTGTCTGTTCTTCCAGAGGACCCAGGTTCAATTCCAGGAACCCACATGGCATCTCACAACTGTCTGTAACTCCAGTTCCAGGGTATCTGACTCCTTCACAAAGACATCTGGGTCAAACACCAATGCACATAAAATTATTTTAAAAAAGAAAGAATAGTGATGATAGTGATAACATCAATTTTGCATTTTTTATCATGAAAATGAAAATAATTCATGCAAAGTGCCTGTAACCATATTTCACTGTACAATAGGTGATATAGGCAACTCTATATGATTTTATATATACATACATGTTTGTACTATGCACATAAATGTTCAGTTATAATAGTTATCATAGAAATATAGTGAAAGAACAATTATTAATTCAAAAACTGCAATGAGATTCATATAGCTTGGAAGGAAATGAATGTCTAACATGCCTAGGCAATTTAAGAAGCAAACAATATGTTCACCTGTGTTTTCTATTTGTCTTGAATAGAAACTAACTGGTGATGATAAAGTGAGACCTGTCATACAATAACAGTAAAAATGAAAAAATTCCAATGATGCATTTATTTATTACAACAGTATTACAGTGTTTTGGTGATGCTGTTGGCAACACAATCTATACCAAAGGCTTACCAGGTCGGCAAATTATGTATGTTCAAATATCTATTCTTATTACAAAGCTACCCATCAGGGCAACATCTAGTCTTCACACTGTATCATCAAAAAACAAATCAAGCATGTAGGAAGATAAATAACTTCACTAATTGTTTTATTAACCATGCTTATTTCCCATGAACTCATTTTGGGGCAACAATAGGCACTAAAATACTTGAAACTGTATAGGGGATATAAATCTAGGCAAATGGTATTTTCAATATTTCACTCATTTTATTCGATGTCCTCTAAAGCTAAAAGCTTTGGGGTCAAAAACTGTGTGATAAATAAGAGATATAGAGCAATCTGAGAGCAAGAGAGATGCACTGTGATAAGGACACAGATTCCTTTCCTGGCAGAGACTAAAGAAATGGGACCATGAGCCTAGGAACAGCCTCTAAGGATGAGAACAGGTGAGAAAGTGAATTACTCCCAGTCTACAGAAGGAGTGCACCAGCTGCACTTTGATTTTTTTCAGTGAGGCCCAGTTGATAACAACTCTTCAAAGAGGAAATTTGTGCCGTTTCAAAGGTTTTTTAAAATAGATATGTATATATATATATATATATATATATATATATATATATATATATATCTGTTCATGTTTATGTGTACCTCATGCATATAGATGATCAAGGAGGCTAGAAGAAGGAGTTGAATTCTCTGAAACTGGAGTCACAGGTGATGGTGAGTCACCTGGTGTGGGAGCTGGGAACTGAACCCAGATCCTCTGCAGGGGCAGTAGACATTCTTAACCGCTAAGTCATCTGTCTCTCCAGATGTGTGTTTACTTGTCAAAATGTACTGCCTCAACCTTGGCTCTGGATGCAACAACTTGAAGGATATTTGGGAATTAACATGATGAAGAACCCATTTGATCATAATCCCTTCAAAACTAGGTTTAAATAATACCTTCATTTCTTAAATATTTTTAAGTGCAAGTTATAGGCAGGAGGTACTCACAGGTATATTAGGCATCCAATCTAATGCCTACCCTTAAGATAATATTATTAGCTAATGAAAAAATAGGAATCAAAGAAACAAATCTGCATTATGAATTGTGAGAAGTCATGTGAAGAAAACGGACAATACAGTATGATGAAGAATCAAAACTAAACGTAAGAGACAGGACAATGGCATTCAAGTGATCTGAGAAAACTTCACAGGGAAGTTAACTGACACAAACACCTGAAAGATGAAAAGGATCCATCCTTATGGAGAGAAAATCCCAGAGAAAGAAAAGATAATGGGCAGAGAAGTTGAGGCTTATGAAGCCTTGGTTGTGGGAGAGAAAAATGAATATAGGCTGGCTGGAAAATACATGAGGAGAATGATCATAAAGAAATTAGAAAAATGAAATAGTCACAATAATACTGGGCCTGTAAAGTGGCTAGTATGTGTGTGTATGTGTGTGTGTGTGTGTGTGTGTGTGTGTGTGTGTGCGTGTGTGTGTGTGTGTGGTATTTAAGCAACTTTAAAATTCAGGTCTTACACAATTGACTAATTCAAAAATTCTTAGCTTTGACATAAAGCATAAAATTATCACCACAATCAATTTCATAGTTTCTGTTAAATTATGTAAGGAAAGGCCAGGAAACATGTAAATGAAGCAGAAAGGTAGTTATGAGTCTTGGGCAGAAAAACAGAATAAAAGTAGATAGTTACTTAACCTTGAATGACAAAGTAGATGAAAACTAGAAGACAGAATCACAGGTAACTGTGGGAAGATTAATTCGTCTCAAAACTGGGAGCAAAAAGAGGTGGAAATTACAAATGCCCTTCAAATTTCTGCCTGGAAAGTAGAGGACATTTTCATAGTGACATTTTTCTTTAATAAAAATTGGCATCCTGTATCCTACCATTTACTGGGGAGCTACTGTCAAATGTTGTAAGACGGAGAGTCATTCTTTCTTTAAAAAGTGACCACTGATAGATGGCCTATGCTTCAGTGGATGGCCCTTCATCATTGCACATGTAGACTATATTAACTGGACTTGGTCAGTTATCAAAGGAAGGAAAGAAAAGAAGTTGACAGAGAGGCTGGGGGAATATGGGAGAGTTGGAAGGGGAAAATGGGGAGTAGACAGGATCATGTTGAATTATATGCATATAATATTCTCAGAAAATAAAGATTTTTTTCTCAAATTGTCACTCCAGTAGAATTTCCAGATCTGGTTAGTCTAAATTGCAAAGTCTTGAAGGTATTCATTGAATTTGGGAAACGTATTTATGTTCATAGACTTCCTTTAGTGGTATTAAAATCAGAGATACAGAAACATATTCAATGTGCAGCTAGATCTGAGGTTAAATCTCTATGATTCAGGTTCATGGAAACCAATATTCTTTATCATGTTGAATTAATATTATAAGTTTTCCGATTACTTTGATTTATAGCTGAGTACTTTTCAAAATGTTTGTAGTTGAATAAAAGCTATATGCATAGAGACTTTATCCCTAGTTTTATGTATATGCATTTGTAGACATTTTTGCTTAACACATATGGCACTGTGATGGGTTTGAATGATAAATGTCCCCCATAATCTTAGGCATTTGAATGCTTCACCTGCATTTGGTGATGCTGTTTGAACAGGTTTAGGAAGCATATCAGCAGGTATGTAAGTCAAATGTTCATATGCACCCACAGTGAGGAAGCTGGAGAGAGATGATACTGACTCAACTTCTTTTGGTTTTCCTTTGGAAACTCAGTCTGGTACCCCAGCTGATGGAATGGTGCCACCCACACTCAAAAAGAGCCCTTCCTCTTTAATTAAACCTCTTTGGAAACATCACAGACATGACCAGAAGTGTCTATTGGTGACTCCAAATCTAGTAGATGACAATAAATGTAACCATTACAAAATACATTGTATATCAGTCACCTGACCTGAAGTATTTTGTAATTGCTAAGCAATTTAATTTTTAGAATAACCAAATGGTATAGTATTAATTTTCTTAGTTTACATGGAGGAGACAGAGACAAAATGAAATCTAATGATACAGCCAAGCTTACTAACCAAACATCTGATGTTCAGACTCAGGAAATGTGGCTCCTGGCTTTATGTTCTAAAATAAAATTAAATTTACAGAAACCTCATGATTTAAGTGAATACAAGAAAGAAAGACCTATGATTCTTTTTCCTCTTGAGTATATTTCTCAAATGTAAGAAAACTGTCATGGTCCATTTAATCTTTGAAAGGAATAAAGAGGATATTTTGTCTGAAGTTCTTTTTAATCCAAGAACAAGTATGTCTGAGAGAATGAAGTGAGCACTTATCATATTATTCCAGTTATTTGAAGTGTAGCCAAGTGTGGTGGCACATACCTGTAACCCAAGCATTTAGGAGGTTAAGGCAGAAAGATAACGAGTTCAAGGTCAGCCTGAATACAAAGAGACCTTGCCTCAAAAATCAATACCCCTAAAAGATAAAAACTCTCTGAGGTACATGCTTGCCTAGAGTGATCACAGCTCTAAGTTGTATCTCCAGTAACACACACACACACACACACACACACACACACACACACACACACACACACAATCCAGTTATTTAAAGTGTGTTTGATATTCATATCTAGACTATGAGAGCCAGAGAAAGAGAAACAGGAAGTATCCTGTGAGATTGTGTCTTCTAGCAATGTCAGAAGCTAAATCCATGAGGTCTCACCAATATGGTCACCTGCACCAAGATGACACCAATAGATATGGGGAATAGGCATTAACATTTGCCTGTCTGTGCTTAAAGATGTTAATGCTTGTTTAAGGGGTAACTGTAGATGGGAGGTAAGAAACCATCTAATAAATCTGCAAGGACAGAATAAGAGATGGGAAGCCATCTAGGACAAATATCTAGGCTCCAGGTAGAGGCTAGGGATGGTATGACCAATACTAAGAACCATAGAAAAACTTGTAGAGCAATGGTGGGAACTGTCTAAACATGTTTGAAAATATTCCCCCAAGCTCCAGTGAACATGTCCAAGGCCTCCTTTCTCAGACCTCTAAAGCATGTGAGCATGTGAATTCTCACTCTGCAAACAGTGGGAACTCAGATTATATTGGACATATGAGTGAATCACAAGGGCTGATTGAAATAGGAACACACTTCAAGAGTAGGGAGGTGGATCAGAGGAGAGAGAGAGAGAGAAATCAGAGTAATTCAGTTACCACATTAACAGACAATAAACTGGGGTTAAGGGCCTAAATACTGACATACTATACAGAGCCACTTGCATTTCTTTTCATAGTTTCTTCTTTTTCTTATTTACCGCCTGTTCACTATTTGTAAGAGAAGGATAGCCTAGCCTTTTATTTTCTCCTTATCTATTTCTCAGTGTGTTGGTTGTGGGAAGCCAGAGTTAGCTATTCAATCACGTGATTTTTTCCCTTTTGCTTTCCATATAGTTAGATGACCCTGCAGTCTAAGGGAGAAGGACTTTAGCATATGTGAACATAATAAACAGAGTTAAGGGGAGGTTTAAGACACCAAAAGAAAGGGGCAGAATTTTGTCCCAAGGATTTTCTAGTGGTTGGGTGGCTCTGAAACTAAATGTGACATTGGGATTTCTGTGTCCCTGCAAACAGGGAAGCATATCAAGCCTGGGGCTAGCTGTTGTGTGAGTTCACACAGAAAAAGCCCCCACAGTCTTCCATGAATGCATTTGCATAAGGGGTAGGGAAAGGGGACTCACTGAAAATAAAGGAATCCCAAGAATGAATAACAAGATTTTTGGAGCAAGCTAAAAGACGAAGTCAGAATTGGATTGGATACTATAGGATGCTGAGTGTTGTCTGAGGCATTGAGCTGTATTTAGCCCCCACCCCCAAACTTCTTTTGCACAGCCACCTTTGCTGATGGCAGAGACTTGTACACCAAAACAAGGGCAATATAGGAGAGAGAGAGAGAGAGAGAGAGAGAGAGAGAGAGAGAGAGAGAGAGAGAGAGAGAGAGTTACAGAAGATGAACAAGGTGCAATGCAAGGGGATGAACTAGGACAGGAATAGGAAAGCCTCAACCCCTCCTTTCTGAACAGTCAAGTCCATCCAATCAAGGAAGGCTGTGGTGATGAGAAAGATACATAATGTGATAAAGCTTGGTAGCAGGCATGTGTGATTGAACAGACCAATGAAGAGATAACATTTGAAAGCTTTACTGCTTGGAAAGCTGTTAGCAAGCTGGTGTCCCCTTCATCATGTTTAATTTTACTTTTACTACCCTTCATTTGCTTTGACGGGTTGATGTTGCCATGGTGCAGCTGGAATTCTCATAAAAGTGCTGTTACCCTTTCAAGATAGCCATTTTTTTCTAGGGTTTATACCACATTTTATAGTTATGTCAGAAGGTTTACTTGGTTTATGAATTCTCCAAGCTCTGAGATTGCTCTCAAAAAACTCCAGGTTGGCTCCAGTTCTGGCTGTTTAATTTGGGATCATGTAATAGCAGTTGTATTGTCAGCTGATGTTCCCACACAATTAAAAATGCATCCTTGGGTTCATGCAAATAAACCAAGGGCACACAAAGAAATAGAACTCACATTCCCTGCTCCTAGAAATTGTCATTTATGCAGCAAGATGTAATAAATAAAATAACAATAAAAAAACTGAATTTTGATGATGAATATGTAATTTGACAGTCCCTTTAGTCACTGTCTACCATTTCAAGGCTTGAAGACCACATAAGGAGGACAAAACTCTCTTCAGGACATCCTAAGAATGTCTAGGCTATACATTCAAAACAGCTGGACAAAGCAGCCTTACAGACTACAGCCAGGATTTCTGCATCTTCTTAGAATCCCCCATGACAGCACCCCTTACCAGCAGGAAGTAGTTTGGAAAGAACGACGCCAAAATTCCCAAATATTGTCTATAAATGTTTGTTTCCATTTAAATGGACTTGGTTATATAAAATAAAATAAATAAATAAATAAAAAAGAATGTCTAGGCTACAAAGTGAATTGTTGTGGGTTCTATTTGTTTGGTGCTTTATTGTTGTTATTTGTTTGTTTTTGTTTCTCAAGACAGGGTTTCTATATGTAGCTTTAGAACCTGTCCTGGAACTCATTCTGTAGACCAGGTTGGCCTCAAACTCACAGAGATCCACCTACCTCTGCCTCCCAAGTGCTGGGATTAAATGCTTGCAAAACCACTACCCAGCTGTGGGACTTTTTGCCTTTAAATTTTTTAAATTTTTATGCATGTATGTGTGTGACTGTCAGAGTTTATGTGTAAAATGTGCATGCAGGAGTCTGCAGAGGCCAGAGAAAGGCACCATATCCAGTGGAATTGGGGTCACAAGCAGTTGTATGCAACTATAAAGCTTCTGGGATATGAATCCAAGTCCTCTTCAAGAGCAGTGTGTGTTCTTAACCATTGAGCTATCTCTCAGCCTCCTACAAATAAATTACATATGTTTGAGCACCATATATTTTCATAACATGTTAAGTCCATAAAGCAATTTATTTATCAATAACTATTAATTATAAGAAAGCAGAGGAACTCAGTACACTCCATATTACCAAATTGGAGAGGTTGCCCAGAGCATAATACAACTGCATCAAGATAGCATGCCAAATTGTGTAATGTTCAATGCAATGATTTAGAACTGCCTTCTGTGTTAAAATCTGAGGTGAGATAGTGTGTGTGTAGTGTGCAGTGTGTCTTTTAGGTATATTCTACTCAATAAATAATTAACCCATTATTCCATGTTGCCTGGCAAGATCTGGAATATGGAAGCTGATTAGGAATGTAGAGAACTGCCTTTTCAGTGTTAATTGCTCAACAAATTTATTGTCTTGTAGTTCTTGATGTTGGTAGTCCAAAATGAAAATCATGATGTCAGCACCGTATGTCAGATGTCCCCATAGGGGGAGTGTGCTTCTCCTCTGTCACTGTCCTTTTTAGAAGCTCTCCTTTGTTCCTTTGGAGAGCCTCTCACTATGTAGCATAGGTGAGCCTAGAACTTGAGATCTGCCGGCTTTGGCATTCTTAGGGCTGGAATTACAAACATTACAGAAGCCTATCAGTCTATTACACCATTCATTGGTTGTGGGTCCCTTGGAGCAGCACAGAAAAGGTTCTCATATAAATTAGATTAGATGTCCAGAGTCCTTATGTAGAGCCTATAATGCTGTACTACTAGTCAAGAACAGATTTTCACTCAATCAGCTTCCTCTGGTCAAAAGGGAATGATAACATTTTACTACCAACAATCAATAGTTTTTAAAACCACAGGATATTAAATATGCACATATAAAATATTAAACCATGTCAAACAATTTTATATTTTACTAGTTTGGAGTTTCCTGTGAAAAATAACACTGAAAAATGCAATCCTGAATATTTCTAGTTATTTTGATGTGATATATTTCAAGGTGGCCAATGTTGTAACTACTTTTTTTAAATCTCATTATTTTTCAGAGCAAGCATGTTTTAATACCAGGGTATGTTCTGGAAGAAGTGGCATGTGACTCTGTTGAAGTCATCTCTTTTGACCCCTGGAGCCCAGCACAAAATGCTCAGTGGTACATTTTTATACATTACAGCTACTAAATGCAAAGATAAATAAATAAATTATTTTGTGATATTCAAGCAAAGAAACTTACAAAGAGCCATATTGAATGGAGTCGTGGATAAAAAATGGCATAAATTATTCAGTAGGGCTTGCAAATTCTCCATGACTTTCATAATGAAACAATTTTATGATACATAGTTTCCTCTTAAAAACTGTCTTTAGAGATATTTACTATGTGACTTTCTTCTAATTAAAGGAACATAGAAACTCGTTCAATGCCAATTCTTTGATTATGTTTACAAAAGATCAGCTGTGAACTCTTGATCTTGTTGGCTTGATGAACACACTGCCATGCTGGAAAGGCCAAGCAAGAATGGTGCCAACACCCAGGCAAATCCTGAGGATCTCAGTCATACCACCCTCAAGGTGTTGAAGTTTGTCAATAACCAATGACTGGGCTAGGAAGAGAATCTTACTCCAATAAACTTTAAGCCTTAATTTAACCCTTAAGTTGATGCTCCTGCTAAGTAATGCTCAGATTCCCATTCCAAAGGAACTGTGGACAGGTAATTCTGTATTTGTGTACATGTGTGTGTTATGTATGAGTATGTGTATGGATGGTTGCATGTATATGCATGTGTATGCATGTAGAGGCCAAAGGTCTATGTTGAATGTCTTCCTCAATTACTCTCTATAAATGTATTAAATTTAGTTTGTGTTTTTGTATGTGCACATGCATGTATATGTGGGTATATGCACTACTGCAGGTGCCCTGAGAAGCCAGAGGCATTGGATCCATCAGAACTGGAGTTATAGCTGTAAGCTGTTTGATATGGCATTGGAAACTGAGCTTGAGTTCTTGGGAACTCTAGCCCCCTACTTTAGGTTTTAAAGCAGTACCTCTCACTGGGACTCATTAATTTGGCTAGGCTAGCTGCCCAATAAACTCCACAATCCACCTCTCTCTGCCTCCCAACTGATGATGTTATGGGAACACACTGCTATGCCTAGCTTTCTTCCCCTCCCTCTCCTTCCCTCTATATCTATCATCTATCTATCTATCTATCTATCTATCTATCTATCTATCATCTATCTATCTATCTATCTATCATCTATCTATCTATCTGCCTATCATCATCATCACCATCATTATCTACCTATCTATCTGTCTATCTATCTATCTTCCTTTGTATCTGTCCATTCCTGTACCTACTTTTTAAAATGTGGTAACCAGGGATCCAAATTCATATCCTCAGGTTTTCACACCAGGTATTACCCACAATGGTAGAACTCTGTATTATATTTTTAAGCTACCATGTTTTGTGGTTTGTGCAGCAATAGGTTGATAGAAGGGTTTTTGATGAATTGCCCAACAGTACCTTCCTGGGGGGATAAAGACTTCCTATCATGGTTATGGAATAATGTAAAATGAGCTATGTGCTTTGGTCAGGCAAAGGATCCAGCATAAAGCAGCAAGAACTACATTACATCCTTCAGTGCCCACTTGGCCAAGAGTACCAGCAGGCCCTCAAATAAGAACCTGCAATATCCCATCTCACTATTACCCACATAAATGCTTATGACACCTTAGCAGAAACTTCTGAAAGAAAGCAAAGCAAAGGTCAAGTGACACTAGAAGGTAAAGGAGTTTTTAGAAATAAAGTTGGTCATACCAGTATTGCTTATTTTCACAGTTTTTATTTAGTTTTAGCCAACTGTTGACTACATACCATTTTCATTATGTTAGAGGTAAAACAGAAGAGTATTTAGTTCAGATCTTTGTTCAGGTTCTCCTTTTAATTGCCTTTTCATTCAAGCTGAAGACTTCCGGTGGCAGCCACAGTCCTGTTGAAAAACAATCCATTGTCTCAGTGACTGGGCCTCATAACAGAGCACCTTAATAAGACCAAGCTCTCTACGTCTTGAATTTTAAGATATATTGGGTTCATAGTCTATTATTTGAATGATGGTACCTAATGTATGGCAAATCCATTTCAAACAGCATTGTAGCACTGTATTTCAGTTCAGAAATGTATTTTTATAAAAGTAAGATATTTACCTCTGTTGCAAGAAGGAATTTACGCAGAAAGATTTCTTTCTAATGTTGGTTGAATCACATGAGACTGATGAGGAAGAACAGGGTGATATATCAAGCGACTCACTTGAAAAGCCCAGTTCTATTTTTATTGCAGGAAAACAGGCTGAGATGAAGGTGCTCCTCTCTGGTGCTGCATGAAGTACTCTCCCACTTTGTCCAAGTCGTGCATATCACCTGAGTGAGAATCCACAAGGGGAATATCTCCATTCTCTATTACTTACATTTGCACAAGCATTGCATCAATTCTTCCTCTTTTTTCCTCTTCTTTAGGGCTGCTAAAAGGAGCTAAAATTGAGGATGGCATCCTTATTTGGAACCACAGACTGTAAGAACCAGAAAGGACCACTGTGATTATCTAATCCAACCCTTGAATTTTATAAGTGAGGCACCAAAGCCCATTAGAGAAAGATCTTGCCTGTGATGCATGCCTTTAATGATACCTGAGGACCTATACTGGAAGATGCCAGGCTCTCGGGATTCATGCAGCATCATAAAGTCATGCAAGTAGGTAATGTTTTTACTTCATTTTAGTTGATCATCTTCTTGATTAACTGATGTTATGTGCAGAGTGGTGTGTTAGGAGTAAGGTTTTTCCTGCCGGCCTGGACCCACAGCAGTGCCAGCCCCAATTAACACAGAGAGACTCTGTATTTGATATAATGCTGTTGACCAGTTACTTGTTTCTTATCGGCTAGATTTGTCTTAATTATTAACCCATTTCTATTAATCTAAGTACTTCCATGTGGTCTTATCTTACTGGAGAGAGGGGGCCGGTGGTTCTGCTCTCTCTAGTCTCTTCATGTTGACTCCTCCCTACTACTTCCTGGAATCCTCCTTGTCTCCTAGTCCCACCTATCTTGCTTTCCTATTGGCCAACAGTGTTTTATTCATTAATCAATAAGAGAAACATATTTACAGGATGACATCTCCCATTAGTGGTGTGGGCCAAAGATTCACAGAGTGTGATGGCTGCAGATTGGATTCTCAGTCTAGATCATTCACTCTCTAACTCCCAGATCTTTGAGAAAATATCTTAGTTTCTTTATTTTCCCATTTCTAAAACACATGCATGCATAAACAGAATCAATTTCTTGGGCAACATTGAGGATGACCTGAGAGATGATGTGTAAAATTCCTTTATTTTTATTTTATGCATATGAGTGTTTTTCTTGCATATAGGCCTAAATACCTTGCCAAAGACAGAAGAGGGTATGGGATCCCTTGGGGTTGGTTATAGATGGCTGTGAGCTACTGTGTATTGTGAAATATTGTTAACTAGGCAAAGCTCTGTTCCATTTGTTTATACTGCATTTGTTCAAATATGTAAAGATGTGTTACATTTGTTTAATTACATAAAGATGTGTTGTTGTTTCAATTTGCCTGCCTAAGACATCTGATTGATCTAATAAAAAGCTTAATGGTCAATACCTAGGCAGTGGAGGAATAGACAAGGCTGGCAGGCAGAGAGAATAAGTAGGAGGAGGGATATAAGCTGAGAGGAGAGTGAATGAAGAAGAAATTTTTTTAAAAAGGGAGATGCCCAGAGCCAGACACCTAAGCAGCCACCAGTCAGCCACCAAATAGACATGGCATAGAACATACAGAATGAAAGCAAGATAAAAAGCCCCAAGTCAGAAAAGAGATGAAGAGAAATAGGTTAAAATAAGTTATAACAAATAGCAAGAAGCATGCCTAAGCTAAGGCCAAGCATTCGTAACTAATATTAAGTCTCCATGTCATGATTTGGGAGCTAGTTGGTGGCCCAAAAGACAGCCTGATACAACCAAGTAGGTGCTGGGAATCAAACCTTGCTCCTCTAGAAGAGAAGCTAGTTTTCTTAGCCACTAAGCTTTTTCTCCGACCCCTGGAAAACTCTTCATACAAAGCTAACACTTAGCAAGCATTCAGGAAATACTTGTGATTATTGTGAATACAGCTCCCACTAACAGTATTTGGTCCTAATGACTGGGCCTTGCTAACAACCAATCCCTTCACCTTTAGGGCCTTAACCTGGAGCATACAATGTGAAGGGCTTTCGGTATTTATGACTTTTGCCATCTTTAGTCCTCTCATATCCAGTATGGAAGTAACTCTCCAGTCTTAATTGCTTCTTCCATGAGCGAGCGGCCTACCTAATGCATTATGGCACTGCAAATGTCTTGAAACTGAAATTCACCCTTTCTGATGGTCCTTGAGCTAATACAGCAGCTGGACAACAGCTGTGCAAGTTAAATGAGCCCTTTTTTTGTTGAGAGTCTATTGTTCCTCAAGAGAAGACAAGCTTGATGGGTGAATACCAAAGCAGAAGAGACAGTGACAGCAGAGGATAAGAGCTTCAGAGCTGGAGATATATGCTCAGGGGCAAGCATCAGACAGAGATGTCTACTTAAGAGGTGAGGTCAAAGAAAGTCATCCATTTTCAGGAGGTGGTAGTCTACAGTAGAAGGGGACATTAAATTTGGCTATTGGACACGGGGCAACAAATATTTGTGCGTTATTTTCTCTGTTGTTTATACCTAAGGCAAAAAGCAGTGGAATTGTGGTTGATTTTGAGACCATACTTGAATGGCAGCTGGAAGCTTTCACCTTTGCTGTTATCTAGAGCAGCCGCATGCTCTGGGGAGTGACATGACTGTCATTTTCCACCTTTCATTTGTACCTTCCACGGAGCTCCTGTGACAGGGAATGTATTTGGACAAAACAAGTGTGGTGTTGTTCTCTCTCAAATGGATGATCCCAGGCTTAAGTTTTAAACTATTCTGACCATTCAGCTCAGATCCCAGCAACTAATTTTTGTCACAGAAAGGTCATGCTCAGTTATTAACACAGAGTGACAACTGTACTTCACAAAATAATTGTCTTCCTTTGTCCTGTCCCTGCCACATTCACAGAGGTCTTTGCTGACAATTGCTTCATTTCTATTCATTACCAGCAAGATGTTTTAAGAGCTCCTTGCTGTCCATCTTAGCTGTCTAGAAAGCACAGGCTAAGGAGTCCAGAATTTTCAGGAGAACAAAGGATAGAAAGATAGAAAGAAGACTTACATCTCCAGCCAGGTGAACTCAATGTCACTTTAGTGAACACATAACTTCCCATGGCTGCTGAGATTAAATAACTCAGAATGAGCACTATGGAGTATCAGAGCTGGACCAATTTCCTAGACACCTAAAAATCCTGGGATTCTCCAGCCCAGGTTTGTGCAGCATGGGGAGGGGTGTTTATTCTCCAGTGTTTGAGTTGCCTGGACCGTGTTGCCTCTTCTAGATTCTGGTGACCTCAACTGTGGTCTGTGACATGTTAATACTTTCCAAGCCAGCACTGTTTGGAGTTCATTCTCCACCATCACAAGGTTGAATTGTGCCTCTTGTGGATGGAGTTGCTAGACAAGGCCAAAGAAAGCAAAGCAAAGGCAATACTGTGTTTCCCAAATAGTTGCAGAAGTGTTAAGTTTAACCCTATCTGAACGCTCCAAGTATGAGAGAAAAGCAATCATGCAGAATCTTGAAGCATCATATGATTTCAACAGTTATGGGCCTTAATATAGCTTATCAGGATTTCAGAAGTAGGCAAACTTGTAAAAAAAAAACCTTCTAAATACACCTGTATGAGTATTCATGTACATATTATGCTCCTATTTCTGAATCCTGTCATAATTGTCCATGTGAAGCAGGGAAATAGTAGCAAGAAATGTGAAGAACCACATATAACACATGACATTTGGCAACCAGTACTGATTTGCTTAAGCACCCAAAACCAGTAGTCACCATGAACTTAAAAATTGCTAGTCTGAATGCTGGGGAGCTTTCAAAGCAGCTGCTGGGAATGGCCTCGAATTCTCTTATTGTCTAAGTATGCTGGTATCATGGTCCTGTGCACCAGGCCAGATCTGTGCTAGATGGATTTTATTACAGAGCTCTTTTTCCCAGGATGGTACCTGTGGAGGGAAGGAGCTGCTCTGGAGAGCATGCTGATGGAGGGAAGCTGTGGCATGTGATAAAACGATGGGCTCCCTGGGGAAATCTCCACAGCCTCAGCACTGCACTGCGATTAGTCTTGTCCTAGTTGGGGGATGCTCACTACCTTGTTGCAGCCTCTTGGAAAGAATAATATATGGTTTGGATATTACTCTGCTATTGACATCCTGGCATATCTGCTTTAACAATTTTTAAAGAAACAAGTTGGAGTTTACAGAGCCAGAAACTTAATAATCCTGGAAGACAGCTGAGAGTGGCTGTCTGCGTGTGTATTATGTTTCCAGGTCCTTCTCTAGCCCTTCGGTAAACTCCAAGTCCTGGGGGTAGAATATCCTTCTGTAGGATCAGAAAATAATGGCTGATTATGTGAATGGTCAATAGATGGGATAAGACATTTTAAGTTTTCTGAACTACTCTTATCTTGATTCTCTCCCAAAGTTTACAACTTTGTTAGTTTGTTTTAATAACTCTAATATTGAACACAATGACTGAGTTTTAGACATCATAATGTGACCTAAGGTGTTTTGTTTTTTGTAGATCTTTTGAGTACTGAGTATTGGAAAAGAGAATTCACTTTCCTGATTTAACCATTGAGTTTAGGCACAGACCCAGAACAAAGAAGGTAGTGTTTGGCACTGTTTGGACATGACTTTGATCAATGTTTCTCACAATGCACACATTCTCTCACAAAACTGAACCACTTCAGGTCAAGGACATGAGTTAGTTGTAGGGTCTTTGTTTGTCACACTCTTTTGTCCAATAATAAAAAGGGGGAAGTATTCGATGAAAAACAAAAACTGAATTGAGGAGGAATGGGAAATCTTATAGCTGGGCACAAAGATGTCTTCTTATTTATATCATGATGGTATAATGGGTAGATTATTTTTAGTTTTACCTCTTCTAAAAATTAATGCATGTCTACATTTATGATGCTACCAAAAAGTTTTGTACATCTGACTCAGGTATACATCTGCCATATTAATGCATTTCTATATTCTTATCATTTTGTGCAATTGTTTTATGCTTTGTAAAGTTCTGCATGTGTGGCTTCCTACCATAAGAATAATTCTGGTTTTTGGTGAGCATTAAACTCCCAGCCTGTATACACCAACATCCTGTTTTATAATGTCCTACACAGGGATGTCTGGAGCTAATTCTTGGTGATTTACAGGATGTCTTAGTTTGTTATTACATACAGTTCTTGGTGAGCACTGTTGAACATCTCTCTACATGCACATGTAAGATTGTATTTGGTAAGTATGGCTACAAGGAGATTCATCAAAAATACTTTTTAAGGTCATAAGATTAATTTGGTTCTCATTATTAGTGCACATGATTTACTATTCCCTTAAAATATTCTTAAATTTTGACTGTTTTGGAGATTTATGTAATGAATTTTAGTCACCATAACCCCCCCCCCATTTTCCTTCTCTTTCCTGTGTCTTGAAGGAATTCATCTCAACAATTCCTCCTCTTAATACTCTGTCAACTTTTTCTATGGCCAACTGAATTTATTTCATACTAACAGTTTATCTTGTCACATAACTAACTCTTCTGATTGTGAAATGTCTCAGTTTAAAATTTGCATTTTCCTGATTATTAACACAATTACCTAAATTTTGGTTATGTTGGTTACTTTCTTTCCTTCTCTTTAAATTGGCTGATTGGCAGACAAAGGGAGGGGTGCAAATGTCTCTATGAAACATCCCCTCTCTTGTCAGAGCAGTTACATGATGCTTAAGACACAAAACTAGATGATTTGTTAAGGGCACCAGGAAACTAGTATAGGAACCTGAGATAAGGGCTTAGCTGTGAAGTTAGATGGAGAAAAACAATGCTCTAACAATAGGCTACACTTGAAATTTAAAATTGTAATTAGGTTCCAAGCTGTATTCATCAACAGGTAAAATTTATTGGCACATTTTACATTATTTAATATCAAGTTGAAAACACACCTGGCTTCAGTGATTGTCTCTCTTATTTGTATTAATGAAGTGACTTTTGGGGAATAACTCTACATATGCTTGTTTATTTAGCTCTACAAAAGGTAGTATTAGCTACCTTTCTTGATTTCTCTAAAAATTAAATGTAATTATTTAAAATTGGGGATTATTTTACCAACATTTATTACATAGCCAGTGATTAATATGAGCGATTCATTGAAAATTAAGTAATTGATGATGACATTGGTGCCACTTGGATTTACAATGAAGTCAGTTTGCTAATGTTTAGTGAATATTTGTTTACTCTTTCAGGAAAACTTTAGGTGCTGTCAAGGGTTAGAAACAGTTTTCCCTGGAAGAGGTTTCCCTATAACCTCCTGCATTATAGCCCTAGTATATGACCAAAGGTTTGTCCATCTCCTGCCCAGTCAAGTAAGGTATGTCTCTGATTCCAGAAGATATCGCCTTGATGGAAGGTAACTAGCTTTGAAATGTCAGTTTTCCTGCCAGGTAAAAATAAGTGCTTGTAGCATATAAAACATATTTAGTTGAGCTATTGATGGATAAATCATGAAAGATGTGCACTTGAAAGGTTAATATCGACATCCTGTAAGACATAACTTTGTATGCAGCACAGCTATTGATCCAGCTGTGGTGATGGGCTGGAGGGGCTGGTGTGCATCATTTTCAGGAGCAGAGTGAAGGCTGTGCTCCAGAAGAGCTCAGCATTCTACTGAGGATGAACTCTTCTTTAAACATGTTTATGGAATTTCCACTTCAGTTCATTAATTCTAGTTTGTTCCTTGCTACAGCAACTGCCACATCCCAATTCCAAGAAGAAATATTTACACAGTCATAGACACATGGCTAGATACCTCTCCCTTTACTCTAGAAAAGCAATTGTCAGACAGCCCCAAGGTTTCTGAATAACGCTTTTGAAGAGAAGTAGATATTTTTTTCCTGTTCAACTCTTGGGAAGGAGAAAGGCCCTTGGTGACATTTGAGTCCCTACTCTGTTTAGTTAAGTGGATACAAAAAAGTTTACTAATTAAAAGGAAGCCATCCCATTGTTTTCTTTATTATGGAAATAGGGTTAATTCGAGGAAAAGCCAATAATTAGTAACTTACATTTGTTTTCCATAATTGCTACACATTTAGAAAACTCTGCCACAAGCTCATGTGCTCATGTTTGCCTGGCAAGCACTTTATCCACTGTGCCATCTCTCCAGTTCTTGGGGATATCTTTGCTGTACAATAAATGTCTATATGGTTTTTGTATATTTTAAATGTTTTTCTCTTCTAGTTCATTAGTCTATGTGCTGCCTTATGAAACTGGCTGGCACATTATTACAGTTCTCTATAGGGATAAATATCTGATAAAATCCTTTTAATTATAAAGGATCCTAGAGATTTTAATGACTGGTAGGGTTAACTACTGCCTCTATTACTACTTCATCTATTGTACCCTAGCTCATGTCTGATTTTCAACATAAACTTGATGATAAACAAGTCTATCTTTGTGTCATATTTGTATTTCTCTTTTCAGGATTATTAAAGTTTAGCAGCCTCCATACTGCTAGAAAGTTGAGCCTTTTTGTTCAAGAAGAAATGACATCTTTTCAACTGTACTTTTTACCTTTCGGGGGCTTACCAATGCTTTGCTCATAAACATTGTGTATATTTCTTGTTCAGCTTATTGCTAGAAACTTAATCTTTACTGCTACAATAAATGGAGTTTCTCTATTTCTATCTGGCTACTATTTGTGAATTTAAGGGCTGTTGAGTCTCAAGCCTTGCTGTGATAGTTAAATTGCTTGTCAACTTAACTAGATTAAGAAACTCCAGGTAGATTACTGACATTCATCCTTGGGCATGTCTGTAATAGGAATCATGAGGGTATGTTATGACAAACAGATAAATGGGTTTGTACCATGATTCATTGTTGGGAGGCAGTAAAGGTAGGAGTTAAGACCTAATTGAAAAAGAGGGTCACTGAAATAGTGTGGGAAAGGGAGGAAACCCTGAGTGTTTGAAGTCCTGAATGTGTGTGTGTGTGTGTGTGTGTGTGTGTGTGTGTGTGCGTGTGTGCTGTTGTTGACATGAGCTAGCCATGTCGAGCCAAAACCTCAGATCCATTGGAAATGGGCAAAGATTTTTCTCTACAGGTGAAACTCAGGAAGATGACAAAGCCTTGCTCTCATTGTGTGTGGATGTTAATAGTGGATGCAGAAAAATATCCAGAGACTGCTATTATTGATGTTAGTTACTCAGCCCTATGAAATAACCCCAGCTGGCTGTTCAAGTACATATAACACATATGCTGAGCTTCCCAGTTCTGGGATTCTGTTCACATAATCTCAGCTTTTCTGTGTAGCCCTGTGTTTGTCTTTTCTTGTATTAGCATACAAACTGCAAAATAAGAGGTTGGCTCCCTCTTTGTCTTTTTCTTCTTCAATATTGGTCATTGGCCCTTACAGAAGTTAGGCAAGCACCTAGGTCTGTATTAGCCCTTTGAAGTTTTTTTTTTTTTTTTTTTTTTTTTGAAATAAGAGTTTTACCAACTTGCTCAATTTGGCTTTAAGTCAGTCAGTAGCAATGGCAAGCCTTGAACTTTCAATCTTCCTGGCTCAGTTATCCAACTACAGGGGATCACTGATCTACATGAACATGCCTGGATCTGCTTTATGATTACCATGCCTCTATTTATTTTTCTTGTTTTATTGCAATGGCTATTGTTCTTAATAAATGGTTATGTAGTGGAAATAGGGGAACTGTTTGCTTTGTTCATGTTATCATGGCAAATCCCTCTAAAGTTTTGTCAAAAGAAAATGTTGGTTTTATAGTGAAATTTTACATTTCTCATGATTAAGGTCAGTCAACTTAATCAGGATTGAATGATGAATTTTGCCATTTATAGAGACACAGCTTTTCCTGAAACTTCCTAATGCAGCATGATAAATCAATTGATTTACTATGGAGTCAATTTTACATTCCCGGAATGTATTCTATTTGGCCAGGATGTCTTATTTTCTCCCTGCAGTGAAGCACTATATTCTTATGGCTAATGTTGAATTATTTTTCTTATAACCTAATTCTTTTATATCAATACTTGAAGGTGGTGTTGGTCTGTAATTTCTTGATTGCACTGCTTTCCTACTACATGGATATCACTGTGACATTTGCATTAGAAAAACAAGATTTTCCCTTCATTTTCAATGTTTTTCAGCAATATATGGAGCATTGAACAATTTGATCTTTGAAGGTCTGAGAGAAATTGCTGTGATACCATCTGCCATGCCATTAACGGTGCCATCTGTGTCAATTCCTTCTTTTTCTGAGGTAATATCTTGATAATAATTTTCTTTGGAAATTGTTTTTTTTAAAGCATTCCCTTCATAATAGGTCAGTTTTGCTAATTCTATTTCACTAGGAAATTTTCATCATCTGAGCTTTTGGTTTATTTATAAATGTTGGTACTTTCCCCCTTTTGATTAAGTGAGCTAGTTTATATATTTTAAGGTAGGTGTTTGATCTATTACTTCAGCCACAATTTTTCTATTCTCCCAATGTGTTGCATGTTTAATACATTGTCCTTATAAATAATTTTTGCTTACTTTTTTTGTTTTTCTAAATTTATTTTTAACTTGGGATTTAATTCACTGGTACTCATTCTGTCTTCTTTTACCCAAGAGGTTTTATGATGGAACACTCATTTTTAAAAATATTTAATGAAGAGCACCCTTGGAGCTCTGATGCACCCCCACCCATCCCCACCGCCAGCCTACCCCCCCTACCCTGTGCCAACAGTCCACCCTACATCGGAGACTTCTCAGAGCAAAGCTGAACAAAGGAGACCTGACTATCCACGTGGGACCACCTGTAATTTCCACCAGCTTGGTCTCTGACCCTGCCTCCAGTCCTCTGCTGGAGTCCCTGGCCCCTCCCAGAGATCCGCCTATCTCTGCAGGTCCACTGGGAGTTCCTGAGGGCAAGATCCTTGACCCCCAAATCCTGGCCCCTGCCAAAGAACTAGGTCTCAGCTGGAGAGCGCCAGTTTCCAGTGAGATCCCACTACCCTGCAAAACCTTCTCAATTCTAGCTCAGCCCTAGTCCTCTTTTGCCAGCTATTGGCCAGAGCTATTGGCCAGAGGACCACTGTGAGTACCTGCTGGCATCTTCTTCTGGATCCTCATCCTTGGACCCCATCCCTGGATCCCTGTCTGCGGAGAAACCTCCTAGAGAGCTTGGACCACACAGAGCTACAGATATTGAATCTCAGACCCACATAAGCCCATCGGGGAAGTACCATAGAGAGAGGGAAGAGACACCACCAAGACCTACTGGAAGAAACTATGGGAAGAAGGCAATACAAGAGAACACCTAACAACAGAAAGACAAACATGACACCACCAGAATCTAGGGAATCTACACCAACTAGAATGGAACACAACAACAAAGCAGAGGAAGCAGAAGGGTACGACTTAAAAATTACCATCATAAAAATGATAGAGGCCCTCAAAGAAGATATGAGAAAATCCCTTTAAAGAAATGGAGGAAAAAACAAACAAAAAAGTGGAAGAAATGAACAAATTCCTTAAGGAAAGTACAGAAAGCCAAGAAAAAACAATTAACCAGGTGAAGGAAACGGTTCAAGTCTTGAAAACTGAAATTGAAAAAATAAAGGCAACACAAACGGAAGGAATGCTGGAAGTTGAAAAGCTGGGCAAAAAATCGGCAACCACGGACACAAACATAACCAATAGAATTCAAGAGATGGAAGAGAGAATCTCAGGCGCAGAAGATAAACTAGAAGAAATAGATTCATCGACCAAAGAAAATCATAAATCCAACAAATCCTTAACACAAAACATCCAGGAAATGTGGGACACCATGAAAAGGCCAAACCTAAGAATAATAGGCATAGTCGAAGGTGAGGAAGCCCAGGTCAAAGGTGCCGAAAACATATTCAACAAAATCATCGAGGAAAACTTTCCAAATCTGAAGAAGGACATGCCCATGAAAGTACAAGAAGCATACCGAACACCAAATAGGCTGGACCAAAGAAAAAAGACCCCTCGACATATAATAATCAAAACACCTAGCATACAGAATAAAGAAAGAATATTAAGAGCAGCGAGGGAAAAAGGACAGGTAACAAAAAAAGGCAGACCTATCAAAATTACACCTGACTTCTCTATGGAAACCCTCAAGGCCAGAAGGTCCTGGATAGATGTTCGAAAAGTATTAAAAGAACATGGATGCCAGCCTAGGCTACTATATCCAGCAAAACTCTCAATCAATATAGATTGAGAAAACAAGATATTTAATGACAAAACATGCAAATTAACAAAATCAGAAACGAAATGGGGAACATAACAGCAGACACAGGGGAAATCCAGACAATTTTCAGGTCATACTTTGAAAATCTGTATTCCACAAAAATTGAAAATTCAAAGGAAATGGACAAGTTTCTGGATAACTATCACTTACCAAAATTAAATCAAGAACAGACAAACAATTTAAATAGACCTATAACCTGCAATGAAATAGAAGCAGTCATCAAAAGCCTTCCAATGAAAAAAAGTCCAGGGCCAGATGGATTCAGTGCAGAATTCTACCAGACATTCAAGGAAGAACTAATACCATTACTCCTCAAACTGTTCCACAAGATAGAAACAGAAGGTTCATTGCCAAACTCTTTTTATGAGGCCACAATAACTTTGGTACCCAAACCTCACAAAGACACAACTAAGAAAGAAAACTACAGACCAATATCCCTGATGAACATTGATGCAAAAATACTCAATAAAATACTGGCAAACCGAATTCAAGAATACATCAGAGAAATCATCCACCATGACCAAGTAGGCTTCATCCCTGGAATGCAGCAATGGTTTAACATACGAAAATCTATCAACGTGATCCACCATATGAACAAACAGAAAAAGAAAAACCATATGATTATCTCCCTAGATGCAGAAAAAAGCCTTCGACAAAATTCAACACCCTTTCATAACAGGAACATACCTAAACATAATAAGAGCAATATACAGCAAACCAACTGCCAACATCAAACTGAATGGACAGAAACTTAAGCCAATTCCTCTAAAATCAGGAACAAGACAAGGCTGTCCTCTCTCTCCATATCTCTTCAATATCATACTAGAAGTTCTAGCTAATGCTATAAGACAACAAAAGGAGATCAAGGGGATCCAAATTGGAAAAGAAGAAGTCAAACTGTCTCTATTTGCAGATGATATGATAGTTTACATAAGCTACCAGGGAACTCCTACAGCTGATAAACACCTTCAGCAAACTAGCAGGATACAAGACAAACTCAAAAAAATCAATAGCCCTATTTTTTTCAGACGACAAAGAGGCAGAGAAAGAAATCAGAGAAACATCACCCTTTACAATAGCCACAAGCAACATAAAGTATCTTGGTGTAATGCTTACCAAACAAGTAAAAGAGCTATATAATAAGAACTTTGTGACTCTAAAGAAAGAAATTAAAGAAGATACCAGAAAATCGAAAGATCTCCCATGCTCTTGGTTAGGTAGGATTAACATAGTAAAAATGGCAATCTTACCAAAAGCAATCTAAAGATTCAATGCAATCTCCATTAAAATCCCACCACAATTCTTCACCGACCTTGAAAGGATAATAATCAACTTTATATGGAAAAACAAAAGACCCAGGATAGCCAAAACAACCCTATACAATAAAAGAACTTCAGGAGGCATCACCATTCCTGACTTTAAGCTCTACTACAGAGCTATAGTTCTCAAAACAGCTTGGTATTGGCATAAAAATGGACAGGTAGACCAATGGAATCGAATTGAAAATCCTAATATTAATCCACGCACCTATGAACACCTGAGTTTTGACAAAACAGGTAAAATTATACAATGGGGCAAGGACAGCATCTTCAACAAATAGTGCTGGCACAATTGGATGAGGGTTTGTAGAAGACTGCAGATAGACCCATGTCTGTTGCCATGCACAAAACTCAAGTCCAAATGGATCAAAGACCTCAACATCAATCCAGCCACATTGAACCTCTTAGAAGAGAAAGTAGGAGGTACCCTTGAACAAATTGGTATAGGAGACCGCTTCTTGAACATAACTCCAGGGGCACAGACACTGAAAGAAACAATTAATAAATGGGACCTCTTCAAACTTAGAAGCTTCTGTAAGGCAAAGGACACAGTTGACAAGACCAAATGGCAGCCCACAGACTGGGAAAAGATTTTCACCAATCCTATATCCAACAAAGGGCTGATCAGCAAAATACACAAAGAACTCGGGAAACTAGTCAACAAAACACCAAATAACCCTATTAAAAAATGGAGTACAGAAATGAAGAAAGAATTCTCAATGGAGGAAATCAAAAAGGCACTTAAGAAATCAAAAAGGCACTTAAGAAATCAAAAAGACACTTAAGAAAATGCTCCACATCCTTAGCTATCAGGGAAATGCAAATCAAAACAACTTTGAGATACCATCTTACCCCTGCCAGAATGGCTAAAATTAGAAACACCAGTGATGACTTATGTTGGAGAGGATGTGGAGAAAGTGGAACACTCCTCCACTGCTGGTGGGAGTGCAAACTCATACAGCCATTTTGGAGATCAGTATGGCGGTTCCTCAGGAAAATGGGAATTAGTTTACCACAGGACCTGGCAATCCCCCTCTTAGGCATGTACCCAAATGATCTACATCCATGCAACAAAAACATGTGCTCAACTATATTCATAGCAGCATTATTTGTAGTAGCAAGAACCTGGAAGCAACCTAGATGCCCCTCAATTGAAGAATGGATAAAGGAGATGTGGCACATCTACACAATGGAATACTACTCAGCAGAAAAAAATAATGGAATCTTGAAATTTGCAAGCAAGTGGATGGCACTTGAATAAACCATCCTGAATGAGGTAACCCTGTCACAAAAAGAGGAACATGGTATGTACTCACTCATGTATGGATTTTAAACCTAGATTTAAACCTGTAATTCACACCACCGGAGGAACTAGGATACAAGGTGCATTCTAAGAGATTCACATAAAGTCCCTCACAGAAGGGGGAAGGGACAAGTCCCCCAGAGCACAGGAGAAGTGGGGAGGGGCAATGAATGGAGAGAGATGTAGGAGAAAATGAGGGGGAGGAGAGGAAAACACATGCAACTAGGAAGTTGAGTCATGGTAGGAATAGAAGACGGGAGAGAGAGAGAGAGAGAGAGAACATAAAAGAGGGAGCCAATATTGGTTTGAAGAGAAAATTGAACCCAAAGAAAAGTCTAGAGAACTACAAGACTGCCGCCAACTAACAATATGAACTTCCGTGGAAAGGCTACCATAAATGCCCTTCCCAGATAATGAGATCAACAACTAACTTATCCATGGAGCCCTCGTCTAATACCTGTTGGAAACAGAAGAAAACACTCATATCTAAACACTGAGTCGAAGTAGAACCCAGATGCAGATGAAGAGGACAAGACCAGACTGTAGAAACACATAGAGACAGATGACCTGAACAAGGAGGAGCTAACGGGCCCCCAGACTGATAGCTGGGAATCCAGCATCGGACTGACTCAAGCCCCCCTGTATATTGGTTTCAGCCAGAAGGACTGAGCAGTCTAAAGGACCTCAGACAGCGGAACCAGGATGTATCCCTGGTGCACAAATGGACCTTGCGAACACATCCCCCAAGGAGGGATAACTGCCTTAACCTAGAGACAGGAGAGAAGTCCTAGTCCCTACTTCAAATGACCTGTCAGATCTACATGACCCCACCTGGATGGCATTGCCCTACATGTGGAATTTGGGTGGGGGAATGGGAGGGGAGGGTGGTTATGGTGCATGTGAGGGGGCAGAGAGGGTAATTGTCAGGGAGGGAGGGAGAGGGAACTGGGATCGACATGTAAAATAATAAATTAAATAAAAAAAGACATAAACACATGGACAACTCTCATCTCCATGAGAGATGTAATTATGCAATCATAGGAATATAGGAAAAGTGGGAGTACAAAATTTGTAAAATTAGGAGAGATGAATGTGTCCCATTTGTAAACGGTTTTCTAGGTATATAGGTGGTCTGAGTTGTGCAGTGTTATTCATCCATACAACTGCTTCAAGTCAAGTCACTCCTTCAAAACATGTGGCCAAGGAATAGAAATCTAAAGCCTTAATCAGTGTGAATGGAAAAACACAAGGATTTTATAGAGAATTCCCAAAGCACAGACCACAGAGAGCAAGAGGACATTGATTATCAGCTTGGATCTGAGTGTAGTCATTATACTGACTACTCATTTCTTTTAGTTTTCACTCTTTCCCTTTTTTGATGCAGTAGTCTTTTTGAAAAACTAAGCTACCTATATATTTATGTATCTGTGTGATAGGAGATGTCCTTCTGTATATTAGCTTCTCTTACTGGTTGATGAATAAAACACTGTTTTGCCAGTAGAGGCAGGAAAAATAAATAAATAAAACAGCCAAAATTTAAACTCAAAGCCATCTAATACCAAAGCTTTTACTGATAATTAGCACCTAAATCATGGAAATGGACCAATGAATTACTAATGAGTGAATGAAAAAATGAGTGAACGAAGCCAATGAGGAAGCAGGCATGTTTCAATGTAGATTACACACACCTATGATGGAGGAGAGACAGTCTGATGGTAGAAACTCATGATAGAACACTGGATACTGAATTGCTAATATTTATTGAATATATATCAGCATTCAGCTGTAACACTTCAAGACAATCTCTTTGAAGTCAAAAGGAATCTACTTAGAATTAGACATCCTGGAAGGCCCTATATTGGGCTCTGGGGACAGCACATATGCAGCCCAAATGCAGAACAGGGAATGATTTCACATTGTGGGTAGGATATCAATTTAATTTACTGACTATATACTCACCCTCCATAACTATGAGCAATCCATCCTAAGTTAGAAGTCTCTGGTCTTAAAGATTTAGAAATGATCAACGGGTTCAGAATATAGTAGGAATCCATAGCTCCTTTATAGATTCTTACAAACTCCCTATCATAGACTCCCATATAGTGTGAGCAATTTACAGTAGAATGAATTTGTTTTATACTGGTTCTGTCTGGATTGCGCAGCCCCTGCCTGTCTCCCTGTTGTTTTATTTACTCCTCAAACATTCTCCTGTTTGTAGCTATTCCCTTTAGCTTTCCTCTTAAAACCAGGTCATTCTAAGAACATATATTGTGATGACTGAGATGAGCTGTGAACAAGTGCAAGTCAGGGATGCATTGGTGATTTTCGCTCTTCTTGGGCCTTCCCTGAAATCTGACCCATAAAGAAAAACATCACAAGGTCAAAATATAGGGCCCAAATTCTGATTCTGAGGTTGGTGTCATTCAGATGAATATCCCTGAGCCAGGCACAACAAAGCACTTACTGAGTGAGATAAAGTGATTCAGAACCAGACCTCAGTGAGCAGTAAATCACCTGGGGGGGGGGGAGACATCTCTGTAACCACTAAAATGTGTAAGGCCAGTCTCAGCTCTATATATTGTTGTTTCTCACAATGGTTGTTTCTTGAAAAATTTATCTCCTTCACCATGGGGTACTCAGGGCTTTGAAAATTAGTCATTTTGTTATAGTGGTCTTGTTAACACTTGTGGCAGAACATTAATACCAGATAATAGTAATCACATTGCTGTTAAATATTTGCAGCACAAGGGCAGTAGTTTTGACTCTCTACCTAGTACATCTCACTGGCAGTGATGCTAGTGGTGGCACCAGGAAAGATGGACTCCTTTTCCAGATAGCACAAACACTCCAGTACTATATTCATAGTTTGTAGTGAATATAGTTGGTTATATACAGCACATGCTCTTTAATGGCAGGAGCTTCAAGTCACCATGGTCAGAGCATAATACATCATAGTAGGTTACAACATCCCCTAAGGAACACTTGATAGGCATAAAAATAGTTTTCCCTCCAATTGATTGACACTGTGGCAGCTGGAAAGTAATAGTTGAGATTTTAAATCAAGGAAGATGTGGCTTTAATGATTAGCTTCTGCACTTGGGACCAGCTGGACTGTGGATGGCATTTGGGGTTGGCTACATTATCTTGAGGTGATCAAACCACCTTTCAGTTGAATCCTTCAGGATAAGTATCCTGAGAAGTTGTTCTCCCAAATTTTCAATCTCTCTTTCACCCAATCTCTCTTTCACCCCCTTACAAGAACATAAATTGAAAAGAAAGGTTCAAGGTGAATGGACAGAGCAATCACTGGGTTGAATGAGGATATTACTAATGAGAAGTGTTTGCTTCTGGTTTTGTGGAAGACAGCTAAAGAAATTATCTTAAAATAATCGACTATCTAGTTCAGCCATTCAGTAGGAGAAAAACAAACAAACAAAAACATATGTTGGGTCTAATGAAGGACAACATACTTCCCTTTGTTTACTAAGCACTGAGCATATGAGGAAGTTGCCCTTGATCTTGACTATCTCCTATATTCCTGCCACATCTGTATTACTGCTCTAGTTCAGGCAGAATCTTCAAATGTTGTCATGTTCTCATGAGTGCTGAAAGTTTGGGGAACAAGACAACTATGAGTTATTTGGGGGACACCACCTGAGAAGCTCGTGGAAGATGAGGATTCTCCCGCCTGTATGTCAGTGAGCAAAGAGAAGAATTTACTATTAGGAGAAGGTGACTCTGACATAGTGTAAATGTCAATCACCATTTTTCTCTTAAACATTAAACTCAGGTATCCCTATCCAAAGCATGTGATGGGTTGACAATTCTTAGTTTTTTTGTTTCTATTTTTCCTATGTAACCAAAGGGTGAGAAAGGGGGAGGATTTGCAGGGTCCCTGTGGTGAGTTCTGGGAACAGAAAAGTTCTGCACTTCATATAGGAATAATGTAGAATACATATAACAAAAGACAAACCGAAGTGCCAATGCACCTGTAACCACACTCACAAAGTGGTACAAAAGGAAACATACTGTCTCCAGCAAAGGACACATGATTGTCAGTGTCATGAAGGCTTCACAGAGGAGATCATGTTCCCTCAGAGGCTGAAACAATAGAATGACTGACTGCATGGTGGAAAACATGAGGGAATGGGCATGGAAAAGCCATTGCCAGCAACTGGGTGCCCAATAGTGTGACACTATGTGGTCATCATCCAATATGTAGATCCCAGCAAAGCTGAAAGAACACAACAGGAGGGTCTTCATTTCTTCCATGACTTTTAAAAAGAACTTCCCTTCTAAGGGGATGGAGAGGTGACTCCATAGTCAAAAGAGTGCATACTGCTCTTGAAAAAGAACCAAGTTAAGATACAACCACCCACTTTTGCTGTCTCATAACCAGCTATAACTGTAGCTCTAGGGTGATCTAAAACCTTTGGCCTCCACAAGTACAAACACACTCATGAGTGTGCTTGCTTGTGCACACACATGAGAGAGAGAGAGACAGAGACAGACAGATGGCACAGAGATAATTAAAATAATAGAAATAAATGTAAGAAATTATTCAGAGAAGCCCATGTTGTGACTAAGATAAGGACTATCTTTCAGCTCACCCCCATATATGTATATAACATTAATTAAGGAACTTGCTCTATACACATATATTCTAGACCTCAAATATTTTAGTGGTAGCAATACTCTTACATCATATCCCAGCTGGTCATGACATTTTATAACATCAATACAAAATATTGCTTAGAAATGTAGATAAACAACAGAGAATAATATGATAGAGGAGAAGGTAGTGGTGGTGATGGTGGTGATGCTGGTGGACAAGAACATGGTAGAGGCCTGGGCCTTTGAGCAGCATTACCTGTAGGAAATGAAGTCTGTTATAAATGCTTATGCTGGAGGGGTGACATGGTCACACTGAAGTTTTTTGTTCTTGTTGCTTTGTTTTGCTTGTTTTTGTTTGGGTTTTTGTTTGTTTGTTTGTTTGTTTGTTTTTTGAGACAGGGATCTCTGTATTGCTTTGGATCCTGTCCTGGAACTAGCTCTGTAGGATGAACTGGCCTTGAACTCACAGAGATTCACCTGCCTCTGCCTCTTAAGTGCTTGGATTAAAGGCTTGAGCCACCAATGCCCAGCCATGTTGAAGTTTTAAAAATAGAGTGGAATGTTGCTAGTGGAGAGCCAGGGAACAAGCAGAAGAAGGAAGAAAGGAGATGAGTTAGAAGAGAAAGAGGTAAAGTGTGGAGTGCTGAGGAGCTCAGCTGTGAGAAGAGATTGTGGATGAAAGAGAGACAGCCATTGCTTAGGCTCTGTCCTATGCAAAGCTGTGAAAGCTGTGCTCTTCTGATCTAAAAAGTCCACGAAGAATCACAAATTTAGAGTATGATATGTGTCCTGTTTTAATGAGGAAATAATGGTGTGTGTATATGTGTGTGTTTGTGTGTGTGTGTGTATGTGTGTGTGTGTGTGTGTGTGTGTGTGTTCACACAGTTCAGGGAACTGTGAATATGCTTTCAGAGAAGCTAAGTTCACAACCACATTGACATGTTGCTCATTACATAAGCACAATGACAAAAATCTGATCCCTGGTACATTCAGAAAGCTGAATATGGAGCAAAGATTTTATGGTTCTAGTGCTGAAGAGAAGAGGTGGAAGGATCCCTGGGATTTGCTGGCCAGTCAGTCTAGCAGAATCTGTGAACCCCAAGTTCAGTGAGACACTGTCTCAAAAAAAGAGATGGGGATGACAGAAGAAGGCACTTGAGATAGACCTTTGGCCTCCACAGATATGTGCACACCCCACATATACACATCTACCTACCTACCAACACACACACACACACACACACACACACACATTTTAAAAAATTTTTTCAGGGGTGAAGACATAACAGTATAACAGTCAAGGAACTATTTGATATAAGGAACAGATAAGGAAGAAAATCCATGTAGAAAAAGGGAAAATTGATGAGAAGAGAGGAGTGGGTAAGGAAATGGGATTATCTAGTGTCTATTTAATTCAAACACTGTGAGGAATTTCACTTTTGCTATGGCATTTAGGCTTCGTTCTAAGCCTAAAATAATTTTAGCCCCACTTATTACATGTGATTGCAAGGTTCTGAAATAACAGTTGACATTTTCCTGGAATTTCTTTGCACCCTCTGGCCTATTCCCATGTGGCATGCATGAGAGTACAGAACAGATGTTGAAAGAAAATGACTTCTGATTTTAAAGAGCTTAGACTTTTAATTTTCAAAAACAAATAGCATTAGAAATTTGAGAGCAAAGAAGTTTGTGCCTCTGGTTCTCAGAGCCTGAGAAGGCTGGAAAAGCTGGGATATAAATGGCACCATGGTGTACAAGAGTGATGGGCCACAAGCAGCTCCAGCACTCCTCATGATCCAGCAAAACATGAGAGGAGGAGGGTTTAGAAGGAGGAAAGATAGAGATGAGAAAAAATGAGTCCCACCAAGGTTCTTACCACACTCTAATGCCAGGAGCAGCTGGCTGACTTTTGTTCAATTTATAAAGCCATGGAACTCGCTCAGACAAGGGCATATCGAGGCCTTGGGCTAGGGGATGAGGAATGGCTCAAAGGAACATGCATAAACTAACAAAAAGGCCAAATGAAGATGGGCAACTTAGCAGGTAATCATCTAAATGTATTCTGACTTACCAGGATCAACAATCCTCAATTAAAACCTTAGAACTGTGTGAATCCCTGAGAATAAAGAAATGGCAGCAACAGAAGGGATAACTTGAATAGACCAAGATTGGGCCAGGGTATCAGCACAGTGATGGAATGATGGCTTATCATAGTGTGACTTTCACTCAGTCCCCAGCACCATGAGAAGAACAGAAAAGTAAAATTCAATGTTGGGTACTTGACTGCCAGTGAAGTAGGCTTTATATACTGAAGGAAAATGGGGGCGTTATATCTTTCTCAAGTTTGCACCTGCAGAGATGAAAGGGGCAGGGGATGATTTTCATATGCTTGCAGCTGGGAAGTGATGGAGTTTACAAAGAGGCTAAAGTCTACCTGCCTCCCTTTGGGTTGCATATCTTTATCTTCTAGAACAAGGAGAATACAATCAACATTACTTTTAAGTTTGCCTATGGCTGTCCCTTGGCTGTCCGGCTCCATTTCACCCCAATGCTGAGGGAGGGCAATAGCTCAAGCCAGATGAGGTCTTGACCAGAGTCCTCATGTGTACACCCCATTTCTCCCATCATGGTAGCATCCAAGTCATTATTTGAGAGATATTTTGGAATGGAGACAGTCATGAGTATGACAAATCCTTGGTAGCAATCTTGTAGATAGAATGAAAGAGAAAGGAGAGGCGTCTTGACCAGGACATGTCAACTTAGCAAGACAAGTCTGGGAAGAGTAAAAGGAAAAGGTAGTGCCCAGAGAGGGACCTAAGAGGCACCTGCTGAGAGTGTCTACAATATAACTGAAGTGTATTGACCACACAACAAAGCAGAAAGGACCCAGGGAGTGATATGGACCAATGAGGAGTGGCTTTAGGAGTTATAGGATTTGAGGAAGCAATTGCCCCTGGGAAATGACAGGAGACGTGTAAGTCAAGATGGTTAAATAAAGATGTGGTGGTCCAAGTATGTTCCTGAAGTAAAAGGCAACAAGATCATGAAAATGTATTCTCTGTTTCACAATTTGCTGGGTTTTGTTATGTTGTTTTTTATATCACAAAAGGGATCCAGCCACTCCCAATCTGGAAACAAATTACAGAGGAAAACAGAAAAACCTAGTGCCTCTTCTGTCAATTTTTAATTGCTTTCACTCCTCTATGCTCCATCTCACATTCTGCTTTTCCCTGAATGTGAATAAATCTGCAATCTCATTCCACCTCCCTACTTGTGAATTCAAATGAAGTATCAAGATATGCACACAAACCACACTTTCCTCCTTTGCCTATCTAGAGAAATCATTTAACTCTTGTGTGATGAGTTAGGCCACTGTCATTAACAACACTGGTGTCATTTTGATGTTCTCTGTAAGACAGTGGGCTCTTTGAAGTTGAAAGCTAGAACAGACGTGGGTAAATACTACTCCAAGCAGGCTGCCATTGCACTGTTACTGCAAGCAATTATTTCTCAGAGTGACACATCTAATAAAAAGTCTGCTACTTTCTTCTAGGAAGTGTCTCAGTAAATACAACTAAGAACTCTTGTTTGATTTCTTCTCTTTTAAATGGGCTGAATCTCTCTCTCTCTCCCTCTTTTTCCCTTCCCCTCCCTTTTTCCCTCCCTGGAACCTGATGTGACCCACTTTGCAGCTCTATGTCCATTTTTGTGAATGGAATGGAGATTCTAGCTAGATGGGAGTGTTTTCTGGGATAAGTTGTAGAGCAGCTATTTCCCTAGTCCCCTTCAGATTGATTTGTGCTCAAGCTATCCCCAGCCTTCCTTTTCTGGTATTGAGAATGGAGATATGACATAGAGAAACTGAGCAACTATATTCAAAGAAGACTTAATAGTAGATGAGCCTTACTACTATCATTATTTACTATCAACATAGCACCATGTGTGAGGCAGGACAGAAGAATGGTGACTATTCATGTGTTCAATCTCCAAGTAATCATCTGAGGCCCATTATTATTATTGCCATTTTTTCTCAAACAGAGAAACAGAGGACCAGCGGTAAAGAAGGGGCTCTACTAATGTGATCACACAGTGGGATTGAAGTCCAAGGAGATCACTTTCCTGGCTATGTACCCTGTAGGTCCAAGTGTCAGTACTAGAATCCAGAACTGGACCATTATTAAAATCAGACTGAAATTTTTCATGGGGAATACTAGATGCACACAATGATGGAGAGGTAGTACTGGTGCTAGGGATGGAATGATGCATATCCAAATGGCATATTCATGGGCAAGGAAATGATCCATGAAGTGGGGTAAAATGGATTAGAGAACCATGAACCTGTGTCAGGAACTAGGCAAACGGCTACTAACAGACTGTCTTTGGATTTGGCTGTCAAGTGGTTGGCTCTAGTCACAACATAATAATAGTTTGTCTTTTCCAGTAGAGTCAACAGCTGCTTTACTCTACCAGGAAATGCTTTCTGAAAAATCCTCCCATCTCTGTCTCCAGAGATGATGTCATGGGAACTACAAGAATAGAGAATGTGTATCTGTGTGAATTTTCTTTCTTCTTTCTTTCTAAAATGCATGTTCCCTTTTTCCTGTCAGCAGTGTATTAGGACATGAAAGTGTTGTCTGTGCTTGATCCTGTGGCTTGACTGAAGAACTTCCATTAAACCAGATGATGATAATCACAGCTGAGGCTGAGAACTGTGCCTTAGAATAGCATTTTAAAATTCTAAAATGTCATACTATAAGACCCTCAGAATGAGGAGTCTTCCAGGTTCAGTCCATACCCCAAGAACTCAATGTCCAGTCCAGTTGTTGCAAAATGCAAGAGGCTTTAATAAACAGGAAACATTTGTGCAAACGGGCTCCTCCAGCACACAGGCTAGAGAGAAGCCCCCTCCCCTGGGCCCAGGTGTTTTTAAAGGCAAACCCACAAGCTTAGGGAGGGGGTGAGACCCACTGTCCATTGAGTACATTACCCTTGGAGGCCAGATGGTCTGCTATTAGGGTCAGCACACCTTAGGGCTTCAGGTGTGCTAATTAATCTTGTCTGGGCAAACCAGAGTTGCAGCTATCTCTTTGTTTCCTAAGGACCCTATTTACCACCTGTTGACTCACAGGAAAGGAGGGGCAGAAAGGAGGGGCAGTGTGAATTCTTATCATCTCAGGGCCTGGTGAGAGGAAGCTAGCAAATTCCAAGGAACAGATATTGGTTTCCAGGTCAGTCCATCATTAACATTACTTTTTTTTTGTCTTTCAATACATGTGGAATTATGAATATATTAACATAAACACTTAATATGACCATAAAAATCAACAAGCCATCAATGCATTTGAAGCCCATTTTGTGCCCTTCCCAGGACATATTTCTCTCTGTGCTTAACCCACTACCCATGATTTGGTACCTGCCATTCCACTGCATATCATTATAAGTTTATAGCCATTTCAATGATTCACACATGTATGAGAATAGCATTGTTAAATACATTTAAAGCTTTACATAAAATATATGGATTCTTCTAAAATTTTCTCTTTCCTTTCTCAGCCTCATACTTGTACTATGAGAATCATCATAGTTGATTTATGCAGCTATAGTTCATTAACTTTTATTGCTCTATTGAAATGTATTTGATGGATATAGCACAATCTGTCTACTCCCCTGTTGATGGACACTGAAGTTGCTTCCGATTTTTTTTTTGCACATAAAAATATGGTCTACTCTGAAAATATTTTGCCTCCTTTCTAGGCATTTCTAGACACAGAGGCAAAATTGCTTCCCAATAAGTTACACATCTTCAAATACACAGATTGATGTTTCTGTCTTAAAAATGAATCAATTTCCCTTCTTCCCAAAAGCCTGAATGGCAGGTGTGAAAATCTGTGCTATGAATGGGTGCTGTCAAAAACACTAAAGCTTCTAAATGGAAAGTTTTTAAGCATTACAAAATATAAGTATAATATGAAGCAATGGCTCAACTGTTAAGAATGTATATTGCTCTTCAGAGGACCCCAGTTCTGCTCCCAAAATCTACACTCGGCTGATAACCATCTGAAACTCAAGTTCCAAGGAATCTGATACTCTCTTCTGGCCTCCATGGACACTTGCAAATAAGTAACATACACACAGAGGAACACACACATAAACACAAGTAAATATTTTATTAAATAAGGAAATAGAAATACAATGCCAAGAATTGTCACCTCTCAGTCAATGTCCTTTCATTTGCATTGTGCCCAGCTTCTCATTCTGCAACTTTTAAGCAAATAGCAGGGTTAGGGTTAGAGTTCAGGGTTATGGTTAGGGTCAGGGTCAGGGTCAGGGTCAGGGTTAGGGTTAGGGTTTGGGTGGCAAACATGACTCCCACAGCCAGTGGTAAATGTAACTTCATCATGTTGAAAAGTTGAGCAGGGGCAGAACCAACAACCAAAGCAGCAGCTCTGGTCCTAGCCATGCCCACATAGCAGTTTAAAGCAGCAATCAAAAAAAAAAAAAAAAAAAAAAAAAAAGGATTACACAATAAAGACAGATTCAGGCAAAAAGAAGAAACCTCCATACTACATGGGTCACAGTGTGTTTAAAAATGTATGTAGACCAGAGTTGCAGAGTTGGATGTCAGAAAGTTCCAAAGAGCTCACAGTGACTGTCCAGGCAGCCTGAGATCCCTGTCATTTCACCCTTTTGGTGTCTTTGATGGAGTTGAAGACTAAATAGTTATAGTTTTCCTTAGTTATAATAGAAATTAAATTAGATACAAAATCTTACCAAGATAAAATAGACAATTAAGTATCAAATACAAATGGATTGAATATTAATACTATAATTCTTAATAACTGTTTTTGTTGTTATATAGTGCTACTATATTAAGGTTAAAACCTTTGTTTAATTAGACAAAAGGGGGAAATGCTTTATAATACTCATCTTGTACACTGTAAAGATTTGTCACTCCAATGGTTTATTAAAATGCTGACTGGCCAGTAGCCAGGAAGAACATATAGGCAGGTGACCAAACTAAGAATGAAGGGAATGAGAAGGGTGGAGTCAGGAGACAGTGGCCAGATGCAGAGAAAGCAAGATGAGCATGCTGTGCTGAGAAAAGGTACTGCCACATGGCAGAGCATAAATAAGGAATATGAGTTAATTTTAACTGTAAGAGCTAGTTAATAATAAGCCTGAGCTATTGGTTGAGCATTTATAAGTAATATTAAGTAATTTGCAAAGTGGCTATCAGGTATTTGGGGCCAAGTGGCTCTGAGACAGGAAACTTTAACCTACATTCTTCTTCCCTCAGTATCAATCAATAGCCAATAACTCTTTAGCAAGGGATGGAATGTTGTGCTCCCTTCCCACATCCATGATACAATGTTGACTAGCTTGGTCTTATGCTCTTCTTCATTGGCTAACCACAGCTACTGTGAATTCATGAGTACAAGGGCTCAGCCAAGTACATAAGATAATGACAGGAGTTTTCCATGATCTGGGGTTTTTACATGCTTTCTTCTACATCTTCTTCTTGGATGTTTCCTGAGCAGAAACATACAGATGCTCATTTAAGACTGTCAGGTAAGGAGGTTTCTATAAATGACTGTAATACCATTTCCAAACCTGAAGAAGTAATATCTTAATAGCAAATAGTGGTCATTATTATCAGCAACTTAGCTGTTATTGCTATTTGGAGACAGGATTTCATTGTTACTCAGGCTGGCTCCCCACTTTCCAACCCTGATTAGGTGTCATTATTATTGGGATTATAAGTGTGTGCCACCACACCTAGCATAAACATGTGTAATAATGTACTGTAACAATACAATACAATAATGTAATGCTACTTCTCCAGCATGACACTGTCCTGTCTCTATGTTCCTTGCCATGTTGATAATGAACTAAATCTCTGGAACTACAAGCAATCCTCCATTTAAATGGTTCATATTATAAAAGTTACCTCTGCCAAAAGTTTGGCTGTAGGTCTCTGCATCTGTTTTTGTCAGTTGCTAGGTGAAGCCTCTATGATGACAAATGAGCAAGGCTACAAACTATAGGCATAGCAAGATATCATTAGGAATCACTTCACTGACATTTATTTTTTTAAAAATTCATGTTTGGTTCCATCCTAGGTCTTTGGGATATCCAGCCTCTAACCCTCCAGGCAGTTTCAGGGGTGGGATCCCTCTTGTAGCAGAGGTCTCAAGCTGGACCAGTTATTGTTTGACTACTGTTATAACTTCTGGACTATCTTTATCCAAGCATATCACACTATTCTTAATTTTCTCCCATTGTCTTTTTACTTTTTTATTACTTTTTACTTTTTTTGATGGTAACACAGTTATTAGTTGTTGATTGTATTCTTTCTCAAAGAGATTACACTAAATTGTGACATTTTTTACTGTTGTTACATTCATTTTTAAAAGATTTGATTTTATTCTTTTTAATTATGTATATGTATGTGTGTGAGTTTGTTCACATAAGTGCAGTATTCGCAGAGGCCAAAAGAGGGCATAAGATGCCATTCAGAAGGAGCTAAAGGCTGCTCCAGGTAGGGGTAGAAATTGATTCCCTGTGATATGGAAGAGCAACAAGCATTCTTAACTACTGAGCCATTTTTCTAGTCCCTGTCTAGAGGATTTCTTGAATTTAATGCAGTTAAATGTTTTCCCTTTTTAGTTTGGTTTATGATTTTTTTTCATCTTGCTAAACAATTTCCCAAAGACTTTGACTGTGGCTGCATAAAACAGCCTTGGTTCTATATCCAGTATAAGACAGACAGAAAGGAGGGAGGGAGAAAGTGAAAGAGGGAGGGAAGAAGGAAAGAAGCAAGGGGAAGGGAGAGAAAAGAAGGGAAGAGAAAGCAAAAAGAGAGTGTAAAAGAAGAATAGAAAAGAGAGATGACAAAGGAAGGTTTGAGGGGGAAAGGGGTAAAATGAAGGAAGGGGGTAAGAGAGGGAAGGAATCTTGCAAACAGAAAATGTTAATACAAAGGCCTACTAGTTATTCCAAATGAAATAACTACAATTTGAAAAACAAAACAAACAAGCAAAAAACAAAAACAAAAATCCCTTATGGTCAATGAAGAAACATTTATTCAAAATATAGCCTTTTAAATCATGGTGATCCCAGTGAGTCTGCAGCACTGTGAGATTCCTCCCCTTCCTCCAGTTTCCCAACTTAGCCTCATGCAAGAGCATCTCATTGGGTTTGGGTGATAAAACATAACTGGATCTCTAGCTACTAAAGAATTACTTTAGGACTCTAGGGAGACAAGCCATCAGCATTTCTTCACCTCTTTCAGCTCAATGAATGTCCAATGATGGTAGTAAATGGATCAGTCCTTACTTGGCCCTCTGTAGGTGCTGTATGTCAGATGCAAGTGAAGAATACTGAAGTTCCAATTGCCCCACCTGAGCATATTTAAAGTATCTGGATAATTAAGGAGGCAAGAAAAGGTCAGAGACTAAAGGTCCTAACTGGTAATGGCCGTGAATCCAGTCCTGGATCAATGGCCTAACATTTTTGCTCAGAAGAGAATGAAAGCTGCAAGAACAGATTGCTTCAGGGCCCTCCTCATGTAACTAACTTTATTTGAAACTGAATGTAGCCTAAGAGTTCTCAAAACTTCTGGATATCTGTATTTTTATAAAGGAAAATAAAAATGGGGGTTGAGATCAGTTCAGATCTCTCCTAGACTCAAACCTAGTGACTTGCTTCAGACTCTTTAACTCAGTAAGATAAAACTATATGAGGATTGATACCCAGAACATTGACCCCCCCCCCAAAAAAATGGCAGAGCAATCAGCCTGCAATTACTGGAGCATAACAGCTTGTTGTGATATCAGAAGAGGCAGATGATTCAGCAGCCACGTGAAAAAGGAGCACCAGAGAGCCCTACTGAAACTGTATATCCCAAGACAACCATCAGATGCTCCAGGCTGAACGCTCTAAAGAGCAAATTTTAAGGCCTCCCTGTGCAAGGAGAGAAGATGTTTACTAAAACAGTCCATGGAAGAAATAAAATAATCCAACAACATTAACAAAAATGTGGAAGAAGGCACTGACACAAGAAGGTTCGTTTTAAAATCTCTTTAAATGTATATATCTTTTCCTTTTTTCTAAGAGATAATATCACATAAAGTGATAATTACAAGAAAGTATGCTTAAGAAAAAAATAAATATTCAGAGTTGGTAAAATACTTCATAAAACATCCAGTGTTCAATAGGAATTATAAAACCAGGAGAATGAGAAGAAAGAGTGAACTCCATAAGATGGATGTTACAGGGGCCCTTGATGTACATGAAAGGTGTGAATTTAACAGATAAAGATTTCAACACAACTATTATAAATAAGCTCAAAGAGCTAAAGGATATAATGCTTAAAGAGGTAAAGGAACACCAGGGCCAATGCTATAATATAAAGAGAATATAAATATTGTTGAAGAAATAACTACGTGGAAATTCTGGTATGGAAAAATAAAATTAAGAGAATTAAAATTTTACTTAGAAGACTAAAGGGTAGAATTTGAATTACAGAAAAAACATCAAATTTGAAAATACATTGGTAAATATTATATGTGTAAAGGACAAAGAAAGAAGAAAAATGAACATGGGGCTAGAGAAATGTTTCAGAGGTTAAGAGCACTTGTCATCCTGTAGAGGACCAAAGTTCAATTCCTAGCACCTATTGTGCAGTGCTCACAATCTCCTTTAACTGTAGGTCCAAGAGATCTGATTAGATATAATTACTACAGGAAGAAACCCATACCTGACATTATTTTTGAGCCAAAAACCTATCATTGCTAGGAATGGGAGAATTTAATACTATCATTTTGCTAAATGGATATGGATATGGCATTACACTTATTTCTAATGACTTATTGTTATGCCCATAAATTAATGCCCCTCTCAACCCTCGTAAGAGAAGCTTCTATTTTCTGTAGAAGGTGACTAACATAGAAATACAGCTGGCCAAGATGCAGAAAATAAGAGACTGCATAATGTTCAACTGAAAACATACAACATAAATACTGTAACCCCTTCTCCCAGGGCACAGGGATGATTGCAGAAGAGAAAACAGAAGAGTATAAGAACAAAAGGCCATAGTTGAGTGATGGAAGATGTCTTTCTGTAAATATGTTTCACATATTGGTTAATGAATAAAGCACTGTTGGCCAATAGGAAAACAAGATAGGTGGGACTAAGAGACAAGGAGGAGAGAGGAAGTAGTAGGAAAGAGATCCAAGATGGAGGATTGAGAGGAAAGAATGCCAGCCCATCTCTCTGCTAAGATGAGACCATGTGGAAATACTTAGGTTAATAGAAATGGGTTAATATTTAATACAGAGCTAGCTAATAAGAAACAAGTAACTGGCCAACAGCTCTATATCTAATACAGCGTCTCTGTGTTATTTGGGGCTGGTGCGGTGGTGGGACCAGACTGACTGGTGGAAAAAACATACTCATAACAGTTGACTACATGACAACAGTATTATCTAAACACAAAAGAGAAGTTTCATATATGATTATGCTTTTTGTGACAGTGTGTAGTATACTATGACACAGCTATACCAAATCCCAGTGTGGAGATAGGAGTTGTATAGAAAATCCTACCCATAGCAATGGAGCTATTGACAATTTTCAACTATTGGAAGATGAAGAGAGTTTTCTCTAAGACTGAAGACTCCAGTTAATCAACCATGCTCCTGTGGAAGACCACATATCCAAGAATATTTGGGCAACACAAATTTGTCTTATCAGTAAACAAAAGGGGTCAGGGTGTAAGTCGGGTTGATGGGCCAGGGTGGATCATGGAAAAGTTAAAATACATTGTATGAAATTAAGGAACTAATAAAATTGTTTTAAAACAATGAAAAATACTAAATTAAAATGTCAGAATAAAGATGTTCATTTTAATACCAAGGAGAGTAGTAAAGAAATTATAGAAGAAAAATAAGACAGGAGACATAAAATGCAAAAAGGTGAACTATATTATTTGCTTTCCTTTTGCTGCTATAAAGCACCATGATCAAAAGAAGCTTATAGGGAAAAACGTTTATACTAGCTTACTGTTCCAGAGGCTGAAGAGTCCATCATGGTTGGGAGGCATGGTAACAAGCAACAGGCATGATAGCAGAAGCAGGAATCAACCAGAAGCAGGAATAGGAACTGGAAGAAGGGTGCAACTACACACTGCCCCCATATGGCAGCACCCCCATGACATGCTTCTCCTAGCAAGGCCACACTTCCCAAACCTCCCCAAACACTACTACCAACTAAGGAAGAAATATTAGAATTTCAGACCCAAAGGGATATTCCCAATCAAACTGCCATAATGTAAACAAACTCAAATTGATTAGAGGCCCAAATGAAGAATTTGCAAGTGCAAAACTCTTAGAAAAAAAAAAAAGAGGGAAAATTCATCATGACTTTAAGTTAGGTGGATTCTTTTTTAAGTACAGTACACATAAAGCACAAAAAAATGAAGTAATGATAGAAAAATGAACATTAATATCAAAAACTAAATATTAACACTCAGTTTTCCTCTCTCATTTTGGAAGTCCATTCTCTTTCTACTAGCATAATTTATTCCTAAAATGTAAAGCTTTACACACATACAGCCTCTAAAGTCAAATTGGATCATAAGAATCTACCGGTTTTATTAACTATATTATGTCTAGTTCAATTTTTCTTCTTTCTTAAGTCAGTTTTAAGTAGCATTTGTTAAAATTTTAACTAACTTAAATTTTCAGATTTATTGATTATTTATATTGCCCTTATTGTTTTAATTCTTAGCTATTTCAGTAGCTATACTAATGTCAGCTTAGCATATTTTTTTTCAGTTAAAATGAATTTGCATGGTTCCTTACTCCTCACTATTCTAAATTTTTTTTCACTGATGATACTTTTATACAGCTTAACTTTAGTTTTTACATTTATAGTATAGGTTTGTTTTTTTTAAAATAGGAAAAGTGTAAGTTAAAAGGTTAGCATCTCCCCCTTTTATTGTTAGAACTCAGAACTCCAACACACCCTACATGTTCTCTACCACTGAGATCCCCTGCCTTGTGCATATGTCCTTTATCTATACACTGTGCTGCATCTCATCTCTGTGTCATGTTTTCTAGTCCTTTTATCTTACAATCTTTTCTTAATTTTAACCTCTTTGGGCTAGAGAGGGGACTAAGATCACTTGCCAGAGGATAAAAATTCAATGCTCAGCACCTACATGGCAACTAAAAACTGTCCCTAACACCAAGATCTGACACCCTCACACAGGCATACATGGAGGTAAAACACCAATGTGATGGGAGATGTCATTCTATAAATATGTTTCTTGTATTGGTTAATGAATAAAGCACTTTTGGCCAATAGGAAATCAAGATAGGTGGGACTAGGAGGAAAGAGGAAATAGTAGGGAGGAGATTCAAGATGGAAGATAGACAGAGCAGAATGTCAGCCCCTCTCTCTGGTAAGATAAGACCTCGCAGAAATACTTAGATTAATAGAAATGGGTTAATATTTAAGACAGAGCTAGCCAATAAGAAATTAGTAACTGGCCAACAGAATTATATCTAATACAGTGTTTCTGTGTGTTATTTGGGGCTGGCGTGGCAGTGGGACTAGGCTGGCAGAGAAAAACTACTCATAACACCAATGCACAGAATAAATAAAAATAAGTAAATAATAGCTTTTTCTAAAAGGATAAAAATATTAACCTCTTATTATATGCCTGAATTTTTGTTTGCTTAATGTTAACTGTGTTCTTTCTGAAATTTCAGAATACAGATATTCTTTCCATGTAAGTATTCCAGGGCCACTCTCACTTCATAACTTATTTCCTACCACTCAGATAAGTGGGAGGAATAGAGAAACAACTATGGTCACAACCAATCCTTGGGACTTTCAGCTTTGGCCTTATTCTTGATTCTATCCACTTGCTCACATGTCTCTCAAAACAGAGAACAACTCCAGAAGGTAAGAAAAAGTGGAGAGTACCTCGAATGTCCTTAAAGGTGGTGTGTGTGTGTGTGTGTGTGTGTTTGTGTGTGTGTGTGTGTTTATTAGATTAAATGTACATAATATATTCATGCTACATATGTTTTATTGTTTTATTATTGTAATTTAACTTGGATACTTCATTGTTCTTAAAGGTTGTGTTCTAGTTTTCTTTCACTATTTAGCTCTGCCTGTCCTGGAACTCATTACATAGACCTGGCTGGACTTGAACTCACAGAGTTCCACCTGTCTCTGCCCCCCTAGTGCTAGGATTAAAGGAGTACACTACTACACCCATCTCTAGTTTTCTTTCTGTTGCTTACACACCATGACCACAGGCAATGTAAAGGATACACACAGCTTGTATTGTTGATTCAGACTGTCGCTGTCTTCGTGGTCAATGTGTCTATGGTCCTGGCATGCCTGATGACCTGAGGTCCCCACTGAAGCTGAGGCTGCACCTTCAGCTTCCCCTGACCTCTCCTAGTATGAAGCTTTAGTGGTTCTCCACAATCCCTTCATGCTCTCAAAACCAGTAATCTAAGGGAGACTCTTACGTATTACCAAGTTCACCTTCAAGCTTGAGATGCAGCCTTGGCCACCTCTAGACCATGGCTTCTCTGTGCTGACTTTGATCAAACACTTCCCAGAAAATTTCACCTCAGTGAGAATGGGCTCTTATTAATCATAGCTGATGTTTTTTCAACCCCAGCTAACTAGCACTGGTTATCCCACTAAAGCCAATGTCTGATTTCCATAGATTCTTAATAGAAATATAATCACACAAACAACCCTGATAGGCCAAGATCATAAGCCAGGCTGCCACCATCACCTCTCCATTGTGTTCTGTTTATCATCCACGTTCCCACAATAGTTCATTAAGATACTTTTAAAATTAATTATTTTTGGTTTTAGGTCATTAAAGACCTTAACATCCAATGACTTTTCCAGCCTAAAACTGCCAAATTCTCCACTTTCCCCACAGAACAATCCAAGGCACAAAATCCATGGTCAGTTTCATCATAGCAAACCTCACATTCCTGGTACAATCTTGTTTCATAGTCTGCTATGATAAAACACTCTCCAAAAGCAATCTCAGGTACGAGTTGAATTTGGCTTACAGGTTACAATCAGTCATTGATGGACTTCAAACCAGAAACTCATCGAAGAACCTCTGAGAGAGCAACTGAAGGAACCCTGTTTAACCACTGGCTTCCCCTAGCTGCTTCTCAGCCTGTTTTCTTATACCACCCAAGATGGCCAGCGCACAGCTGGTACCACCCATAGTGAGTTAGGCCTTTCTACTAATTAACAATTAAGAAAATGTCTTCTACACATGTCCTCAGGTCAATTTGATGGAGGCCACTCCTTGTGAGGGTTCCCTTTCACAGGTATGTCAAGTGGATAAATAAATTAGCTATCACACACATGTGTTGACAAAAATGATAAATCTATATGTATTAATTTGGAAAGAAATTATGAAAGTATTTTTCATTTTAAAAACAAGTTGGAATTTGTGCCCACCTTGCCAGTATCCCTTTTTCTGAATCCTGGGTTTCATGTGTTTCTGACTTTCAGCCTACACTTTTAGAACATGACAGATCTGTAAGCATGAGATCCTGTTTCTGTTCTGGAAGGCAGAGCTCTAGCAATATTTAAAACAGCCCTAAGTCTGATGTTTAAATTTTGATCTTACCCTTGCTTTATTCCTTTGGCAAACTGTCTATCCTGTTTGCCCTATGATTTTCTTCCAGGCTGAACCTACCTCATCTGACTTTGAGAAGCAGTTAATATTGATCTAGGTGAATTGTCTCCTTGGATTTTTTTTTGGGGGGGTTGGGATTTATTTATTTATTTGGGGTTTTTGTTGTTGTTTTTGTTTTTTATTTGTTTCATTTTGTTTTTCCTACAGAGAGATCTCAGTACAAATTCACATTTTTGTTTTCTTACCAAATGAAAAAATACATTGCACTGTCATTGGGCCCTCTTGACCAAGCCTACTGCTTTGTAACTTACTGTCTCATGGCTTTCATTTGTCTTCTTTGTCACCATATATCTGTCCCTAATATGTCATCCTTTATACAGACTGCTTCCTAGGAGCTGAACTTGGCAGTGGAGTTTGCCTAACTAATGGAGACCATATGTTCTGCAATTACATTTCCCCAACAACATTCAGATTTGTTAGCAAATATTGAGAAGGCAAGTTGAGACTCTGGAGCTCAAAGAGCTGTGAGGAATTGGCACATTCTGATAGCTAAATATGCAGTTGACGTCTATGAAGGAGGTCTGCTTGGGCCTGGGTTTGTTTTAGGTACTGTCTCAGCTTTCTAGTCTATTGTTTTGCTAAAACATTGTCCAAAGGCAAATTTGGTGAGGATGGAGCTTTTTCTTTTTCTTTTCAGTTTACAGGTTAGTCCATCATTGAGGAAAGCCAAGGGAGGATCATGGAGGTAGGAACCAAGGCATAAACCATGGAGGAATGCTGCTTACTGGTTACTGGCTTGATCCTCATGGCTTACTAGCTTGCTTTCTTATACAGTCCAGGTGCACCTGCCCAAGAGTGGAACTTCCCACAATGGGCTGGGCCCTCCAACATCAATCATTGATCAAGAAAAAGTTCCATAGAAATGCCCACAGGCCAAGCTGTTGTCAACAATTCTCAATTGAGGTTCCCTTTTCCCAGATGACTCTAGTATGTATCAAGCTAGTAAAGACTAACTGGCACAGGTACCCAGAGATTAGGTTTTCAAAGTATCAATAAATTAGATTATTCTTCAAATAGCTAAGCATATCTCATAAGGTTTTCTCAATGTCATACTGGATTCTCTCCTACAGATCAGTTTTTAACATGTGACCTGATAATTTATTGACACTATCATTTCCCAGAATATTGACCCAGAATCGTGCTATTATATGCAGTCCCAGGTCCCAGTAAAGAAGTATAAACATTGTTTGGCTAATGAAGAAGGGAACAGTCTCTAAAGATATTAAGTATTAACAGGCTCTACACAGTATACACATGGAGCTCTCTTTCAAGCATCTTCATTTCCTAGAAGCAAAATCAGTTTTAGAATAAGAAATCCCATTCCAGGTCAAAGATTCTGAAGATCTAAAGCATGGACTCAAATTGTAGCATTGTTATCAGATCTTGTTGACTTGGAGATGAAGTTTCATCTATAGCCCTGGAGAACAAGAAGGCCTACCCCTTCAGCAAGCTTCAACCTCTGGGTTTTGATAAGTAAAAGACAGGGAGAGTTTGTTTATGCAGATAGTAAGCTTTAAGACCTGACATTTATTTCTCAAGCGTCTGTGTCTTTAGAGCCCTATATTCTGGACCTATTTGTAGCACCATGTGACCTGCTGGCCTAGTGTGGCCCTGTAGGACTCTAAGCAGCCATCCTTCCCCTGCACTGCTTATGTTGGGCAGCACCCTGGCTCACAGTTGCGACTGTAGAGGCAAGTTAATGGCTGCTGCTGGCCCATAATTTCACTTTCAACTTCATGGGGGGGGGGGTGAGGGAGTTATATATGAATGTTACCAATACTCCCCACACACTCATATGACAATTACAAAGACACAAGAAACACTCCTTGTTTTAGAACACAAATACATAAATTTTTAATCTGCGAAAAATACAAAATGAAACCATGTACAAGTTATGTACAAACCCTTTTTACAAGACAAGAGAGTTATCACTGGTTGTCACAGATGACAGAGTTGGGTAGGTCATTTCAGAGCACCGGCATTTATTCTCTTCTCCAGTTCCTGTCTGATCACATAATTCATCATAGCCACAGTCACCATGCCAGCAATCAGTGTGTGAAAGACAGATGAATAAACCACGCTCTCTTCCCTTAATGAACACGGTGTAGGCTAACCTCTACATATATGTACCTCTGAATTGTGGGGTTGTTGTTGTTTAGGATTTGTTTTGTTTTGTTTGTCCCCTAAAGAAGTCCCAAATAAAGGTTTTGTGTTAAGTAGGGGATAGTCTCTTTCCAGCGTCTGCATGGTGGGATAGGAGCCAGACACTTTAGGCAGGATGTAATTGTACCACCTGGGAATGGAACTTTTTAATTAGGATTTCCAGGCAGATCTGGGTTTATGTTTGAAATGTTACAGTTATAGTCAAATGAGTACACAACGGAAGAAAGAGAGGAACCCAGGTATTGGGGGTGGGAAAGGCTCTGGTTTAGTGTAGACCTGTGGCTTGATTTGTCCCTGATGACTAACTCCTCAAACTGACCCTGGATCCCAAGGGGAGGAAGCTCTGGTTTGCTTTGGCAGGCACATGTGATGTGTGTGTACATATACATCTAAGACTCTAAACAACAGGACCAGTGCTGTTTCCTAAGACAGGCCCTGGAGAGTTTTGGAGAACAAGGAGAAACACAGAAGTTCCTCAGGGGATGACCATCTTTTCAATTTAACATTCTACTGAGAAATGAGATCAGTTTTCACCTAGGCAAAAAGCTCTGCTGTACACCTGGTCCAGAAAATCCATCAGGCAAGGAGACTTTAGTATTTTGTGTATTAAGACTCTTGCAACTAGAGGGGTCTTGGTGTGCTATGCATGAGAAATGGGGTGACAACTGATGAAAGGAGAGATCACCTCTAGACCCATATTTTGTGGGTACTTCTGACAGCTTGCTAATGATCTAAAAGCCTTGTATATCCTCCATTTCCATGGCATACAATATGACAGAGTTGCCTTCTCGTTTCCCACCCAATGTGTGTGTCAGAGCAACCACAGGAGAAAAATGACAAGGGAGAAATTGGTCTTTCCAGTCTGCCTCATTACTTCTGAGTCACCATTTCAGATATCCTTCAGATCAACCCTCATGGATGCTTCTTTCTACCTTCAAATCCCTTTTTGTTTTCTAATTTCTCAGAACTGAACAGATCTGCCCTAATTGCATCAGCTTGGTTTGCTCCTTTGTGCCCCTGAAAACCTGGTCATAGCCTCTCAGACAGATCTACTTACCAATCACCTAAACCTGTGCTTTCTCCTTTATTGAACTAAACTAGGGGTCTCCCTTTATAAGTATCTGGTGTGTGGGTGGCTAGCAGGGAGGGGCTTCCATGGGGATAGGGTTTCCCAAAGCATCTTCTCAATTCTGTCTGCATCCTCAGCCTAGGACAGCTTCCTAGTGAGGAAGGATGCAAGCCATCCAGCAACAAGTCACAAGGACTACTTGATAAATTAAATGAAATCACTGATCCATCCATATTCCCAGATGAGCTTGAATGTTGTGCCTCAGCTTACCTAACCCTGGAACCCCATCTATTATACAGAGCTTGATTTGCCACTTCATACCATAACCTGTTGGTTCCTTCTATTCCTGCTTTATTGGAAGACAGTGTTGTATACCCATTTACTCTTTCTCTACTAGCTCTTAAGGCTTGTTTTTAAGATTACTGCAAGTAAGACTCTCATATTCATTCATCCAACCCAATCAGTTCCTCTAGCAAGCATGTTCCACATTACCAGATCACCTGACAAAAGCTTTCATAGTGTTGGAAGTTGGAAGCCCTGCATTCTTGATTATTCTGATTTGTTGACTGTCTAGCAGGTGTTCTTATTATATTAATGTCTGGGAAATGGTATAGCCAGCAGGTTTCTTTGAAACAAGCTGACAAATCTCTTCCTTCCCTTTAATCTCTATGGTGAATCTATGACTGAGATTTTAGTAACTTAGTACTGCAGGGATGTCATAGGCCTGGCAGGAAGAAGATGGGTGAAGGCAGGTGTTCTGCTTGATGAGCTGTTGTCGAGTGTGACCCCTAGCTAGGAAGCCTATATTTCTGGGATACTTCCAAAAAGAATAGAACATCTCAAAAGTTTCCACTCCAAAAGGGCACAGTCAACACACCACTGCCTCATCACTCTTTCTTTATTCAGCCCTTTCAGTGACTCTGTCTTTCTAAATCAATGCTCTATTTTTTTTTAATGTGGTCCTTCAACTACCTACTTTCTATCTTCTTCAGTGAAATCTTGTCATAGTTTTCCTAAGCTTGTGGACACAGAAGGTAAGTTGCTCATTTATCAAAATCACTCTTAAGCTCTTCTTATTGGAAAATCATTGGGATCCTTGTTCCTCCAGTCAAACCACATATTTCCTATTGAACAGCCTCCACAGCCTATGCAAGATTGGTTTCTGTCATTTGTACCATTTGTGGTTTAAGGGAACCTCTTTCTTCCAATCCTAGGCACTACCTCTTTCCAGGACTTCCTAAAGTGTTTTTTCTCTCTAAATCTTAAATGTACACCCTGAGTTACCCCCTTTCAGAATATTTGCATGCTCAAAAACACTTTTAAAAGGATGGTCTAGAACAGAGAGTGTAAATGAGAATCCTTTCTCCATCAAGTCACATGAGACTGGAATAATGGGAAGCTCTTAACTGTAGGAGGGCAAAAGGCCTTTGGCCACATAGGCCCCTTTCTTAATATTTTTCTTTAAAAATCACTCTTATCACAGATATTGGAAAATAAAACTGTAAATATCTTCTGAATTGCCTTATTTTAGTGGTAATCTTGGAATTATTAATAGGTAGTAATGCATGGGCAATAACCAGTTAGGATAAACAATCCTAATATTCAGCTAGATAGTCTACATTCCTGTAATAACTCTTCTAGAAATAACTGAACATCTCAAAAGCTTCCACCCCAAAAGGGCACAGTCTCCACTGATCATCACTGTTCAGACAACCAGTGACTCTGCTTTTCTAAATCTATGTCCCTTAAACAAATAAATCCGGATCTCCTCATTTTATCAAGCAACTATGAGATTTAAGTGAGGAATCATTCTGTTTCATAAGCAAAACCACGTTTTAAGAACATGGACTGGACAGCAGAGGCAGAAAAAGGAATGTAGTAGGAAGTTCAAAGTAATTTCTCAGTTCCTCTAAGTTTTGAAAAACGATAGATGGAGACCTTAGTAATAAGGGCCACTGCTCAGTGACTTTACCACTGTTCCAAAGGCAGAAAATATGAACAAATTTTTTTAAACAATGAGCAGATCTGGAGCCTGAATTTAGTTTTCAATAAATTTGTGTGGTCTCTTGGTAGTCAAGATGACTCCTAGTCATTTAGCTGATACTGTTTTTTTTTTTTTTTTTTATCTTTTCTACCTCTTTCTATGTTTCTTTCAACAAGGGTCTCCTTGATGATGAAAATAACAGATCAGGATGACACTTACGAATGTAAGCAGCAAAAGACAATGTGTTAACAAAAGCACAACAAGCCAAATTGGAAAGAAAATGAGAAGTAATGATAAGTGGATGTGGGGGGATATTAATGGGAATAGTATCAGGAGAGTATGGGTGTCCAGACTCTTTCTATATGCTATTAGAGATGTGAGCTAGAAATTAATAAACTAGCCAAAAATGCTGCACAAAGAGATAGGGAAGCTGGGGAGTAACATTGAAAGGAGAAACCTAGAACCAACCATACCAGCTCATTAGTGATGGGGGTGAATCTGAAATCTTTGCATCTTACATCTAAGAGCTGAGATCAAAAGCACAGGCATAAACCTGACTCTCTTATGTCCAGAGCAGAATGAGGGTGCTGGGTTCAGCTCAGAAAGCCACCAGTGAGTGACATAGCCAGAAAAGCCATGATTACAGCTCTGGAAAAGATTGTCTTCAGGGGTTTGGATGAAGCAAGGTAACTATTGTCTTAGTTGGTCTGAAAGGAACATTAGTCAGCTCAGGGAATCACCTTCAGTGATTTAAGTCACTGAGACTTGGAGGATTTAAAAGGGACATTTTCATATCTAATAGATAATTGTGTCTGAATTCTCTTGAACCTTCAAACCAGGCATAGTTGGGATACTTTTTGTTTTAACATTCAAAATATCACTAATTTCATACATTTTCTCACTCTCTACTTCGACACAGTACAAACCACTCTAATTCCTTTATTAAAGTTTTCCATCACTTAATAAAAACAAACAAAAAAATGAACAAAAGCAAAGTAGAACTTGAAGAAGGATGGCTGTTCTTCCAGGTTACTTAGTCACAATTAGTCTTAAAAATAAAACATCTTAAGCAAATGCATTCTATCTGTTATAGCATGGGAGGATATTCTGAAATATGATTGCTTAGACAAAAGCACATTGCTTCCATGAGAAAGATGATGCGGGAAACAATGGACTCACACATGTGTAGTTTCTGTTTTACAAACCATCTGATTCTTTACACACTCAAGCTTTATTAATTTGCCAAAATGGCTTTTCTGGAACCCTGAATAGGGACTGGAGATTGGAGCCTTCTAATGTGGAATATCCCAAAGAAGACCATCATTGGCCTAAGATGAATGTGGTTGGAGAGGCAGATTTTTACCCTTCAGAGGACTCAGATCTCAACAAATAGAAACAAATTGGGAACTCTGGGAGATGCCTTGAGCCCTCCAGTTATAGTGAACAAATATTATTCCTATTTCAATTGATTGGTCTGGAGTTTTTGCCAAAGGTGCCACCACCAGGTCATTTTTCATACCGCCTTAGAATCATGCTTGATTTGTTCTTCATCTATTGCTCTATCTTAGAAGAAAATAGATTTGTTATCTCAGGTTTTGAAAGCTGCTTGGTGAACTGAGGGATTTCCTTACTGTAGAAAATTATCATTGTAGCCATTGTGGTTATATAACAGTTTAGATTTAAATCTCTAGCTATTGTAGGAAATGGGGGTGGGGATATGCTTCTGCTTCTTTCCTTGAATGGAGTGTTGAGATCACTATTCTTCTAATGGAAAATTACTTAGGTGGACAGGACTGGTTGCCATAGGAGATGAAAGAACCAAGATAAATTCAGAGGTGGTTAACAGGAATGAGTGTGAAGAAGTGCCTACTATGGTCCAGGAAGGAAAGAAGAGCGTGGATTGACATGAATGTACTTAGGTAACCCCAATGGAAAATCAGGATGCTAAAGGAAGTCTTAGCTTTCAGGAATGCTGTCAATATCCTGGCAGATGATTCTCCCCACCAACACATTTGAGATCTGTTGGAAACCAAGAAATGTTTGTAAGCCTGAATATAGACGGCTGACATCATTTTAGCCTGAGTAGACTAGTGATTGAGTATAAATGTTTTTGTGTTAATAATCCAATTGGACACACATTATATTCACAATACTTTTATAGAACTAATTCTACAAAATGTGACAACAGAGTAACCACAGTCCAACAAGTCAGGACAATGCCTAAGGGTGGAAGCACAGCTACATTGGCTCTGCAGGGAGTGGGCAGAGGTGGAAGCTCATTTTACCTACACTGGTGTTGGAGTCCTTAGTGGACATGTTTTCATGGTGATCACATTGCTTTGCTGTGGTCTGGTTTGTACTATCACAACTAGGTACCACAGAGCCATGGTCATCTAAAACATTAATGGAAGAGATGTCATGGGACTTCAGGGGCTATTTTGGTTAGATTGGAAACATGTTCACATTTTACATTTTTAAGGAATTAAAAGTCACAGTCACGCCCATGCTTCTCCAGAGACCCTGATGATCATATCAGAGGTTGATTTTTATGAAATTGAAAGACTTTCTGAGCCACTGGAACAAAAACAGTTGTTGAGTGACTATACACTGGGCATGCATGCAACAGCAGAGCTGAGACATCACAATTGCATCTGATGGCTACAAAAATCTTTTGGCCACAATTTGGCTGATACATTTGACTTCATTGCTGGTAATTTTCAAAGGCCTTTTACTAACAGTCTATGGTAAGACATGACTTACTTTCCTTTCGTTTGGTATTGTATTTGTAAATATTTTTAGTGAGTTTGAATGTTTTGTCCCAGCAATTCAACCAAGGAAGACAAGCAAATGAAAATCTGAGAAAAAGTCATCCCCTTGACAGTGGATGGTATCTGACATCAAAAAAAAAAAAAAAAAAAATGCTTCGTGTTAAGCATGAGTACTTCTTAGATCCCAGTGTTAGGTAAAACTACTCATTGATGTTCACAAACTTCCAGGCTAATAGCTCTGAATAGGGAAAAGAATTCACTAGATCCTCCCACAGGTGACATAACTTGCTTGGGTGAATTAGAAGTATGAAATGGGAAGCATAATAGCTTGGAGGAGGCCCCACCATGAGAACAACAAACAGGCTGCTCTTGATGCACAATTTCCGGATCCTAGGTGTGCCTATAACCCGTCCCCATATCTTGAGCTGGCTGCTTAAACCTGATCTGGCAACTGCAGAAAAGCTGCAAGAAGCTCTTTCCTTTAAATGCATGCACAAATGGTAAGAAATATCGGATGAAAACTGCAACTCCAAAGATCTGACTTCCAACTTTGAAGTTAAGTTTGATTTGTTAAGAGCTGGTGTCAGTGCAGATCAAAACACACACCCATGGAAGAGGCAAATTTTCACCTCTGTTCTTTTGACTGTTTTTTGTTTGTTTGTTTGTTTTGTTTTGTTTGATTTACTAAAATACATGTGTGCATTGTTCACTACCTTAAAATTCTTTTGGTAATCCATTTCCATTAATTATAAATTGGGGTGGTGACCATCATTCTCCTCAAAGAAAAAGAGGGAAGCAAGAGAAATACACATTAAGGAATCTGGCCACATACTCATTTTGATTTTACATTGCTGTGATATATGGGAAGATATCTGGCAATGAAAAAGAGAAAAGAAAAGAAAAATATATTTTTTCTAATAAATAAAAATAATTTAAAACACTAGAAGCTATACATGACTATTTTAGTATGTTCATTTATAAATGAAATAATTTTCTTTTCCAAAGTACATGGAAGCAATATTCAAGGCAAAGAGAAAGAGCTGTCTACTTTTTCTTTCAATTCTTGCTTGCTCTAGTGTTTCCACCAGTGATTCAGCATGGAAGAGGAAGAAAAGTCACGTCACCATTTATGAAGTTTGTCAGGCTTTAAAAAAATAGTTCTGGTCTCCTGGGAGTCAACATTCATCTTCAACTTCTCTGATTGGAGGGATCAAGCTGCTTGTGGATTTATATTGGTTGATCTGGTTAGCCATGTGGGTACTCATGGGCTTGGTTTGAATGTTTCTGGGGTAGGCATTATCCGGTTCATCTGTAAACCATTTCTTTTCTGCTAAAGGGCAAAATGGATAGAGAACAAGAAGGAGAAATGAGAAGCTTAATTAGTCCTAGGTTAAGCTTTTCGAAAGTTCATTGAAAATGCATAAAGGTAATCAATAGAAGCTGGCAGTGAGTAATTGCTAAGACAGTGCAGTTACAGAAGCCCCCTGAACCTGAGCATCCTCTTTCCTGTAGCCAGTGAAGAACAAAATGAATGTGCTATTGAGACTGGGTGCTATTAGGAGCTGGCCAACCTCAGAGACTAAGCTGGAGTAGACAGTCACCATCCCTGCTGTGGAACAAGCAGTCCAGAATCTTCCAGTTTCACCTCTTCCCATCCTTTTCTTGGCTTTGTTACAACAGGCAGACACAAAGGCAGATATCAACTGTATAACTTCTGTCCTGTCTGCATCTCTTTGATGGTCCAATGGGTCTTAAGGGGATCCTATAGAATTTCTTGGCCAATGAGAGTAAAAATCAGAATAGGAAATTGTCCTAAAAGAGAATTTTGAAATGGCTTTTATTTAAAGAAAGAGAAGTCTGTGGGTATGAAGTCATGGAAAGAGTTCCAGGTGGCAGCATCTCAGTTGACTATAATAACCCAAGCTGTCAGCAGTGAGCTCCAGGGGGCTTGCCACTTTCCTCTCCACCCAAAATATAGAAATGGCTGAGAGATAGAGACTGCTGAGTCAGGGCTTTTGTGTGTTGTTGGGGGGTGTGCTCTGCAGAAGAACAGCCTCTTAGCTGAGTTGTGCTATTTCAACTGGTTCAGCTCTAATCTATGCCTGCCCCTTTCTAGGACTGAAATTTTCTGAAAACTTGGTCATGTGTGCAGACAGGAAGGGACTGGGCAGTAGACCATCTAGCTTTGGGGATTGTTGGCTTCATTCCAGTGGCAGAGGGGAGGGAGGGGAAAAGGGAAACAGCTTTCCAACACATTCACTGCTCTCTGGACACATTCACAATGGTCTCTGTGGCTTCCGTTTTTATTTCTCATGGAACAATTTACATCTGCCTTGTGTCTGGTTGTGGACGTACCTGTTAAAATGATTGCCCAGTTGGCTTGGTGTTCATGTGTGCAAGCATGCGCATGTGTGTGCACGTGCATGTGTTAGCTTATAAATTAAGCATCTGTGATTAGCTCATGATCGCTCCACTTTTTCCTTCTTGGTCTGTAGTAACACCATTTCCATGCCCTCGCTCCTCCATGTGGCTGCCTCTGGGGCTAGGGTATGAGTGAGAAAAGCCTAAAAGATAGACGTTCAGTGGCTCAGTTTAGCCCTCAGGATACTTGCTACCTCTTGCATGATTCTCCCCATGATCCTTCTTGCTCTGGCTCTCCTACCTATTATAATTACATTCACTTTGATTTGAACAGATTGGACGGTAGGAATTCATAATGCTACATCCTCACAGTGAAACTAACTGATTAAGTGCTTTAAATTATTCCCCCTGACAGAATGATAAAGTTACAATCTGTTCTGAGATGATCTACAGCTTGCCAGCCTCCTACAGCTTCTTTCTACATTCATTTATCTTTTTGTCAAGAGGAGGGTTTTTTCCCCCTAAGCTTCAATTCCATAGATCTTTTAAAGTCATCAGCACATCTGAATTATTAATGAGGCTTTAGAGGCAAGACTCCTGATGGGCTGGTTAAAAAAGGTTGTATAGAAATCTGGGACTGTGTACACATCAAAATAATTTCAGCTCCATTTAAAAAACCATTTAGTTCAAGTGTGACATAGATGAACCATTATGCATTTGTGGAAACCAATTTTTTGTGATCTACGATTAAACTAACCTTTCAGAGAAGAGTAAAGTGTGATGGTTATCATGTTTTAAAAGCATTGCCAGGTCTCCGAAACAATTTCCAACTATGACTTTCTCAAACAGCTTATGTGCAGAGATGAAGCTCAGAGAGGAGCCTGGTGTTTACGCTATTTGCCCAAGCTGCCCTTGGCTCTGGCAAGGGATTTTGCCTAAGGGATTCAGTGCTAGGTTGTACATGCCAGGTAGAAGAGTAAGTCTTGCTGATAGAGAAAGCGGGTGTGTTTTGGTGAAAGACCAAACAGCTGCAATTTGCTGATTTTTTTTTTTTAACAACTGCTGCAGAGAATAATTGTTGAGAATTTAGTATTTACAGTTCAATTCAAAGGGGGCATTTTTGACCTTTCAAAATGGAGAGAATACCAATTTCCTCCAGCTGTCTGAAAGTAAAACAACATCATTGGTCTCATTTAAATTTCTTTTTTCTCTTTAAATTTCTTGCCACAAAAGGCAACCTGGGTGGAAAAGCAGCTTCAAGCAAGGAAAGTGTTGTAGGCAAACACCTCCCAATTGGCAGGTGAGAGTCTCACTATCCCTGAGAAGCCACTGTTTCATTCAGTGTCTCCTAAACTCTAAAAGCCTGTGCTGTGGGAGGCCTGGTCAAGTAAGTTGAGAAAATTGAAATAGTGAAGTGCTCTGGACATTGTGTAAAATGTTTGGGGACAAAGGTCTCCCAAACAGCTTCAGAGAGAGGTATATTTCAATGGTCACCATCCACTGGCCTTCCACGGAATGTACTTTGTGTAATAATATGGTAACAATTTGGCATACAGAATCTTGTTATTCAAAGATGAAGCTGTGCCAATAGATTGCTACGAAACCAGGTACTAGGAAGAAGACTGAAAGCAGGGATTCTAACGAGGACTGAAGTGAGTAAGGGAACTCCATTCCCATGCTTGGTTTATCTCTGTGTTCTATGTGGCCTTGTTTCACACCTAGGATGAGAAATTCTGTGGTCTGTGAAGGATTTTTTGGTGACAGACTCCAACAAAATAAAATGAAATAAAAACCTGTGTGTGTTCATAAACTTCTTGTGGGTGGTATATGCATCATAACCTGTTCTGAGAACTCTGTGTGACCTGTCAGGAACTTTGGTCACAAGTCTGTTAGAGTTAGGGAGGGAATGACATGTTACTATCCTTCATAAGCAGACAGATAAAATAAAATAAAAATTGAGAAAATAACTGGAGGTAAAATAACTGCTACATTATTATTTTTTTAAGATAGGGTTTCTCTGTGTAGCCTTGGCTGTCCTGGAACATCCTTGTAGACCAGCCTGACCTTGAGCTCATGGAGAGCTACCTGCCTCTGTCTCCCAGGTACTAGGATTAAGGGTGTGCAGAACCACCACCTGACTTCTATGGTCATGTTGTATACAAACTAAGCCATAATGCACACTATGGGCACAGGCTATATGCACACTATGGGAAGAGGCTAGTGAAATGGCAGAAGCCTGTGGTATAGAGTCAAGTGTACCCGCATCTCTCACATCCCATCTCCTATAAAAAAAAAAAAAAGTTATATAAAGTATCTTGCTGTCATTCCTCTTCTGTAGAATAGGAACAAGGAAGTAGCCTTGTTGGCTAAGTCAACAAAACAGGTAGCAATGGCTGACTAACACATTCAGTTACATGGTAAGCAAATAATCTTAGCTAAGTTTGTTAATGTGATTAATGAAAGGACACTGTGTTGCAGTGACCAAACTATACTGAATTTGGTGTTCTTCAGATTCTTATCAGTCATATGGAAATTCTAATGACCTCTACATTGAGTTGATGAAGAGAGTTGGATGTGTTTACAACTGTAACTTGCTGGGCACAGTAGCCAAAATGATTGCCTAAGAATTAGCTTTAAGATTAGCACTAATATGAGTAGATGTGGGGGGAAGGGAGGTACCTTCCACATGTTGTGTTTGCAAATGAAGTTCTTCAATGGAGGAGCTAGAGGCAGAGACCTAGGCTGTATGAACTGGAGGCTTGCCTGAAGAATGTAGATTGTGGCAATAGAGGTGACATGGTAGGATCTTATGGGTAGTCAGTCTTCATCAGGAAGCTGAATGAGAGGAAGAGGTAATATGGTATTATGCTGGGGAATTCAGGGCTGATGTGCAGTGGGTCATTGTTTATGACATCAGTTTTCAATTGAGGAATGATCTGCCTTTGGGGAACTACCCATGTCTTCCACCACTAGTATAAGGAAATGATAGGGTTAGGGTTTAGAACAAGTATTTAGAATTGTTCATGGAGGAGAGTTACTATGGTTAGGAAGGGCTGAGCTACTAAAACCTTAAGCAAAGGGAGAAACAGTTGCACTATGAACACAGAGCTTTTGCTGGCTCCATGGGCTGTCAGTGCTGTGGGCTTTAGTCTTTTCACATAACTACTCTCCCAAGAAGACTGCAGAAAGTGGAACTGGTAACGCAGTAACGACACCTGGAATAATAGGCACATTGTAGCACGATGAGCTGAGGCTTTGAGAGCAAAGGCATGGATGGAAAAGATCCCATTTGGGTAGCAAGGAATATAAGACACCAATGGCTACAAGGAGCTTCAGCCTACAAGGGCAACTACATGTAGTTTCCTGGATTACATTTCTGAAAGGCATCATGGTATTCCTCTGCTCACAAAACCTGATGCCTCCCAACCAAAAGTATACATCCTCCCGCCTCTTCTTCTGCCTCAACAGAATATAGCCTTTCCATAGACAAACCCATAGTTTCTACCAGATTCAGACAGGTTTCCTTTGATCTCACTTCTCTGTCATGGACCACTATGACTGTCTGCCACTGCATCTCTGCATCCAGCCAAGTCCCAAGGATACACTTTCCTCTTAATTTCTCTTGCTCCCTTCCATGTGCAGCCACCTTATGGGAGATACTTAACCAGTTTAGTGACAGGTGCCCACAGCTACTTCCTTATCATGACAAGCAGGCATTGGCTGATGGAAGCTGGTGGAGAAATTGATTTGTACCCTGTCTTATCTTCCACTCCCTGAAGTTTCTGTACTTCCTTATTCTTCAAGGAGCCTGTTGCTATAGGAACCTGGAAGGTTGATATAATTATATCTATTGGGACACAGACACCTTTAAGGCATTCCCCATGCTGAAAGAGAGTCAATCAAAGGTTCCTCTGGTTACCTAGGATCTTCATAATGCTGCCAACAGGCAGAGTCAGTCTCTCTAGTTACTAAGCTCACAGGGCTTGTCCCCTGGCTTGGAAGTAGAATCTGGCTCCAAGAGCCTGACACCAGCAAATCAACTAAGTCAACACCTCAGGCATTAATTGCCACTTCTCCAAAAATAAACCAGGGGGATGTGGATAAATTATACAACATTTTAAAAGTGTGAAAATGGTTAAGGTGAGAATCTTTCCAAATACATATTGTGCATACCTACTTTAATACCCTGATCCATAAGCCCTAATTTCAGAATGGAATTTGAAAGGTCTCCAAAAATACAGTGGAAACTAGAAAGTGCTAGGATCCATTTGCACTAGATTGGAAAAGGAGTTCAGTAGCAGCAGTTAGGTATGTTGACAGGCCCACAGTTATCAGACAGCTAGTGCTGAGTAAAACTCCCTCCTAGTTTACCAATCACTTAACTTCTGACCTTTCCAAAGCCGGAGCAAACTGGACCAAATGGCTGAAAAACTGTTTTTCTTCCAGAACTGGGAAGAGCACCATGTTCTAAGCTGTGATTCTTCTTAAGTGCATGCATTTTCACAGGGTTCTCTCACTGTGTATCATTTCTCGTTTGTTTCTAGTCTGGGTAAAGGGTAAGCAGGGAAGAGATAAACTATGAAGACATCATCTGCCTCCTTCCTAATGGAGCTTCTGGTCTTGAGGAGGAGATGCGGAGTCGAATGGAAAACGATGGAGCATATACTCTTCACTCCATTAAGAAAAGTATAAATATACAAGTTTCAGTTCTTATGAGAGAACTCATCGTGATCCCTTTGCCACCATCAGATACATCAGTGGTTATCTCTGACCAGTTTTCAATGATATGCAATTACCCAGTGGGGAATGTGTGCCCAAAGACTAGGGGAACCCCCAAATTTCATTTCATGTCACAATCTGTTTCCATCCCAGTCAAATGCAGACTCATCTACTGGAGCCTTTCCTGGTGGGATTTAACTAACATCTGAAAGGCAGGTGGCAGGAGACACGTGAGTACTGTCCAGACTGAGTCATCAGCCCCTTCATCACTGGACATGCGTTCTCAAGCTGATTCACACAGCTCAACAGCTTTGACTCGGGTTCATATTGAACAAACAGGAAAGCAGACCAATGCATTTGCCATTAACAACCCTCCTACTACAAATGAAAGGAGGGTCAACCACTAACAGAGAAGCACATTCGCAAAGTGGACTAGTTGTGAATGTTTTACAGGACACAGTTATCAACTGGCATCATCGCTCAATTTGGTGGGTCTTGCCAACATCAACACAGAGATGTGAACAGACCTATGAGGGCTGGGTTTGGGTGGTCGTGGTGATGAAGGAAGTGGAGGAAGCTGGGTTTCTCAATGGGAAAATGCTTTTGAACTTGGGACAAGGTACCAAGGTGGGCAGGGAGGCCACGTGCAGATTTGAAGGCAAGCCAGATGGAGAGAAGTTACCCCCAGATTACCCAACCCCCAAACCCAAGAACACCAAAACAAACTCTAAAGGATCTAGCCATAGCAGCAGCACAGCCTCATTGCTCTGGGCAATTGAGAAAGTGGAGGAAGTAAAAGAAGGAAGAAGGGAGAAAGGAGGAGGAAGGGAAGAGAAGGGTGGAGAAGCAAAACAAAATAAATAGAACCACAAACAGAACAGAACAACAGAAATAAAAATAAACAAACCAATAACAGGATAAAATTTGTAACTCCTTTTTTTTAATTCCACAAAAGTTTCACAAGGACAACGTTATAGAAGAAAACCCCCAGCAGTGGCTAGGTCATGCAGGAACCATTAATTGTCATACCTTGGCCCATTCTAGTCATCCTTGTTGCACTTTAGAGAGAGAAGTAAGCTATGTGAGTTTTACAATGCTTTTAAACTGTCATATTTCCTGTTGAGCACTTTAACTGGCACATTCTCATAGTTATAAATGTTCTGAGGGCATAACTTCATAACCTCCTTTTGCAAAGAATGCATGAAGATCTCTCATGATCCAAAACTAGGGGATATGTATATATAGTGTATATATATATATATATATACATATACATATATATGTATATATATAGTCATATATATAGTTATATATAAAGAGCTAGATATATGTCATATATAAATCAAAATACATAAGGACAAAAATAATTTGAAAAAAATAATTGCACTCACAGGGACTTTTAAATTTACACATATACATTGACTCCCCACCCATTGCTGGTTGGAGTACTACCCTGGCCCTGTCTTTGGTGTGGAAGGAGGTAGAGGTTCTGACCAAGCCTCACCATTTTTGTCAGTAAAAGTGCTTGTCAATCACACAGCAAGCAAATCTCCAAAACCATCATGCTGGAGGGGACAGGGGATCCAAAATCTAAACCCCAAACATTCACCATAAAAACACCGTTTTAAAAGAGATGCTACAGCTGTGACAAATTTTCCCTCTCCTTTCTACCCCCTACTCTATCCATGGATTTCTAAGTAAAAGTTTCAAATAGATTCATTCATATGTGCCCAAGGCTAGTCTACCCATACCAGAATTTGTTTATAGTCAAGTTGGCCAATTCCTCAGAACTCCTATGTTCCTAAAACATAATTTGCATGCATAAAACATTTGATAATTGCATATTGAGAAAAATGGATCAGTCTACCTTCCCTCCCTTATTGACTAATAGTTTAAAAGAAAGAAAGACAGGAAGAAAGGAAAAAAAATACAAAAGAAGAAAAACTCTGTTGTAACGTGTTTGGCTCACTGTTGTGGCCCTTTCCTTCCCACATTGAAATGACAGTGAGAATGTGAATTGGCTGTATGTTAAAGAGCTTGTCCATGCTCAACTTCTCCTGCCGCCTTCTGCTGTGGGACAGAGCATTGTACAGTTGTGCCAGCAATTTAAATGTAGTCAATAGCTTTTGTCTTTATTGAGTCCACCAACTGTGGTTCCATCCTCCTACATCCTGATTTATCTAGCTCCTACAAAAAACATTATCTGCCACCAGATCTTTCTTCTCTTCCATCAGTTCCCCAGCCTGAATTCTATCTGGCACTTGGGCCCTCCTTAGTCAAACAAAGGGGAGTAAAAAGATCCCCTGAGAATGCATGGAAAAATACTTGCTCTTTTCTGAGTGTTATTTATTCTGTACATAAGGTAAGTGATTCACCTTTTAAAAGATGTAAAAGTCCCAGGAAGACAGTTCTTAATGACTTACATCTGATATTTATGATACATATGGCTTTTTATCCCAAATGTCAAAAGTGAAAGAAAAAAACTCACTATCCCTATGGCAGCATAAGGAGACAGAAGAACAATTTAATATGCAACCAAACTTCTTTTCTGGTAAATAAAATGACTAGGATTTGATACATCCAGGAGTGGAAACCTGTTTCTCAGCATTAAAGTTAGAAACATCCACTTAAACTCCTGAAAGAAGCTAGCTTGTACACAAAGGCTTTGATAAATAAGTAAAGAAATCTGATGCTCTTTTGAAACAAGTAGATACTTAATCATCTTCCATGCAAACTTTGAAAGCTTTTCAAATATTTTGCCATAGTTCAGCCCATAGTGGAAACCATCAATGCAGTTTCATTGTTTTTAGTTGCTTGTTTCAAATGATTGTGTGCTAACTTATTATGTGTGTATAAAAAGAGAGAGAGAGAACAAAGAAATAACAAAGAAACAAAAATCAAAACCCAGAGCATTCTGATGACCCTGATGAATCAGAATAAACCTGCTTTGCCTAACTGACACAAATCACAGATATTCCCTCCTAATCTGTGACCTCGTTCCTGTAGTGAGCTATTTACTTCTGGAGGATGCCTTTGGATTATTTCCCCCCCTAGAATCATAAATAACTTTTGGTCCGTCCACTTATTTGCTGTTGTGTTCAAGGGTTTTATGGTGGTGAAATAAAAAATGACAACCACATGCACACTATCATACATATGCAAAATGTGTAAAAAAAAAAAAAAAAAGTAAAGAAAAGAAAGGAAAGAAAAAAGAGGGAACTACAGGGAACAGGGAAGTTACTTTGTTGGAATACCAACTGGGAAAATGAGTAGCAGATACAGTTTCACGCATGGTGCCGGTGGATACATATATCAAAGCCGCTCTTCCTGAACGTACTTCTGTTTGTCGCGAGACTCCCTGGACTTGGGCCGGTTCGGCCGATTTGCTGTGGACGGGATAGAGTGGACAGAAGAGCTCTTCTTACTGGAGGACTGTGAGGAGTGGGAGGAATGAGACAGGCTGGCCCGGGACTGGCCAGCGTTGTGGTCAAACTGCATCAGGCAGAAGATCAGGTCTGTCGGGACGAGCTCAAACTCATAGGGGGGGTTGGTGATGACATACCTAGACAGAGAATGCAAAGGTATCACCGGATGCTGAGTGGTGCAAGCACACGATTTAACTCATTGCCTGGCTACTCCAATCCCTCTGAGGAAGTAGGTGATGTACTCAGGCCAGTAACCTCAAATTCTCTTCCAAATTAAAGAAAATCATCATGTTAAACTCAACGAGTTTAACATGCCCAGAAGCCTGGGCAGAGGTGCCAAGTTAGAACTGGTAATGAAAAAGGCACACCATAATTCCTAAGAACCATTTGAGGTTTTCCATACAAGGATCAAGTTCATAACAGCTGTGCTGTAACTTCCATACTAGGATGTCCTGACAGTCAGATCTCTTTAAAAAAAAAAAAACAGCCCACAAAACAAGAGTTTGACCTGCCTCCTCCCTATTAGATCAAGCTTTCTCTGGATGGCTACAGTGTATCACCATGTTACTTCTGCAAGTAATGGATTCAAAGTATGGTCTCAGTCTCCCAGGAGCCTCAGAATAATGCAGATTGTTGATCTTGGTGGGGGTGGAGCTTAGTGACAGAGCATTTGCCTTGCATGCTAGAGGTCCTGGACTCAGTTGATAGCACTTGAAAGAAGGAAGGGAGAAAGGGAGGAAGAAAGGAAAGAAGGAAAGAAGGAAGGAAGGGAGGGAGGGAGGGAGGGAGGGAGGGAGGGAGGGAGGGAGGGAGGGAGGGAGGGAGGGAGAAAGGAAGGAAGGAAGGAAGGAAGGAAGGAAGATTTGACTTTCTGCCTCCCTAGTACTGGGATTAAAGGTATGCAGACCACCACCTGGCATTAATCTGCAAAACTTTTTAACTCTGGCTATGAACTATAATTTTCAGGCATTAAATATGTAAACATTGTTATATAATTTTGAAAAGTGTGTGTCGTTTTTCCTTACACACTACAGAAATTACTCTAATAACAGTATTTTTAAAATAATTTATATTTATTTTATTTGCATTGGAGTTTTTCTTACATGTATGTATGTGGAGGGCTGTATTGGATCCCCTGGAATTAAAGTTACAGACAATTGTGAGCTGTCATGTGTGTGCTAGGAATTGAATCTAGGTCCTCTGGGAGAACAGAGAGGGCTTTTAATTGCTGAGCCATCTCTCTAGCCCCCAGTATTAAAAACAGAAAAACAAAAACAAACAAAAAAAAAAAAACAAAAAACAGATGATGTAATCTACAGATCTGAAAAATACACCTATGGCACTATTTCCTGAAGTACACTACACAAATGGGTTTGGGTTAATGTTTTGTCTGCTATGAATTTTTATTAAGGCATGTAAGGAAAAACAGATAGCATATCCAAACCATCATATATTTTTATTTAAGGTGATAATATAAAAGTTTCTTAAAATTGAATATATGAAAGGAAGTGAGTCAGTTACAAAGTATATGCAGCAAAAACTATCAATGTGAAGCATCTCCACATTAGGGACCAAGGAAGTGATGCAAGGACCCAAAGCATGGGACTCTGACCTTAACAAAACACAAATTCTTCCCTCAATGGCTTCACATTCATATTAGTTATTTTTTTAATCTTTCTCACAACTCCTCAGCTCAGTGTTAGAATTAATGCAGGCAGTGTATTGAAGGCATGTACATTGAGATCTTTGCCTGCAGGAAATGAGAGAAGGCATGGATACCATTGCATTTGGGTGAGATGGCAAAGTAGGAAGACACACTCACCTTTTTGTACACTGACTGGGGGTGCTGAGATGGGCATCTCTCAGCCGGTAAATTCCAAAACAAAGCATATTATATGTTTTTAGAGCTTTGCAGAACAGATCACCATAACAACCACCATCCTGGGAGACAAAAAAAAAAAAAAAAAAAAAAAAAAAAAGAGAGAAACATCAGGTTTTGTTTTTCTGGGAATTAAGGTGGGGGGTGGACCTTTCCATGAGAGCTTGTTTTCTTGTCTCTGGGGTTTGAGTGGGGTTCCAGGGTCTATGCCAAGAGACTGTGACCAAAGACATCAGCATGGTTAACAACTTGGACCCTCTGTGTTTGATTTTAGGGATCTGACATCCACAAGGCCTTCCTCTGGTATCCACACAGTTGTGTCCATAGCTCAAGTACACTTCTGTCTTCCTTCAGCTGAGGTGGGGACATGACACTAGAAGGTCTCAGTTGTACAGCTAGAGAGGAGAAATGAGCTCCACAAAGCAAAGATTATATCCCCCCCCCAGCTTAGCTGTGTCCACTGTGATGGGACCATGCTGTCAAAACTGCCCAAGTGATAATGAAAATCACTGCAAGAATAAAAGAGCACCCACTTTCAGCCCTATTGTGCTAAGACTCCTTCAAATAAGGACTGTGTGAAAAGCACAATTTGCAGGTCTCAGAGATGTCTAGGGGAAAGAGCAGGTGGGAGTCTGCCGGTGAGATAACTGGGATTCACTATACTAATAAGTTCACAGCCATCCCTAGTTCTGGAGCTTAACTCAGAATGTGAAAATGTTTGCAAGTGCATAGAAAATTCTGGGCTTCATGCAGATATGTGACTCCAAGTAGACTTCATTATACTGAACAGCACAGCAGAGTGGATTCATTAGGAACCAAGGGAATATATTTGTCTTTGCTATCACTGGAATTCCCATGATGGGCATCATATTAGACAACAAATGATCCCACATTTTTCCATTATTGAAAATATTAATCTGATTCAAGTATATTAGTAAGGAAGTCATAAGGATAAGAGCCACTGATAACGAAAGTTGATTTTCAAAACAGCCCCAGTCTAATATTGTCTGGGCCCACAAGTAGCCATTTGATGTGTTACAAAAAAAGACCTTTTCCATGATGAGATATTCTGGGCAATATTTGTGTGTGTGTGTGTGTGTGTGTGTGTGTGTGTGTGTGTGTGTAATAGGTATATACATCCATCCCAAGGCTCATGGTTTCACTTCTTAAACACACCTATGCAGGTGAGTTTGGAGTAAAGGTCAAGGTGGCACACTTTTTCCAAAGTGTCTGACACAGCACAGAGTATAGAGTAGTGAGTACAGAAAATCCAAGAAGCTCTGGTCCCCTCACTAAAGGAGGCCTAGAGAAGTATGAATGGGTCCAGACTCAGAAATCCCAAGACCAGGGTTGTGAATTAGAGACTTCAAAACATCAAAGGTAACAATTGAGATCCTGTCACTTTGGCCAATGGTTCTGTATACACACAACTGCCTTGATGCTTCAAAACCCACCAGTGCCTCTATGGTACTATGAACAAAAATTCCTGAAAAGAAGCTATGCCTCTAGAGACTGGTGATTAGAACTACAGTACAAGATTAGAAAGTTGTATGTCCAGAAGATAATCACCTTATCTTGGGCTAGTTCTAGCCCCCTAGAAGAACAGCCCAACTCTCTCTAGAACTAGCATCTTGTGGCCAATAGAAACTTTTTAGAATCTATTGACTTAGCAGACAACTAGCTTCCACCAACCCAAAGCTAAGAATGTCATCAGATGGCATCTTGTACATACAGGAAATCTTTTCCCATCTTGCTATACCTGCCTCTGCTGGACCCACCGATGTATTTTAAAGTTGTCTTAATTTGTGAATTTTTTTGTTTGATAAAACTATACAGCTTCACAAATCTGCTTCCAGGAGAAAACAAGGAATCCAGGATAACCTAAATCCATGTTTCTGAGCCATGGTCCATCAAAATAGCTCCAGAGTAAATTATTCCTTATTCTTTTTAAGATGAAAGCTGAAAGCTGTAATTTTTTGTGTCCACAGTATATAAACACAAAATCTCTGGTAGCAGGGTTTGAGGCATAGCATCCCCATGTTCAGACAGATTCATAACAAAGTACATTTGAGCTATAAGGACCCTGTGAAGATGTTTCCTAAACTTAGCTATATGGTGTTGGCAGCTACCCCTTTCATCTCTGGGAAGAAAATACTTGAGGAAGACAGCAATGGAGGAGAGACCCATAGCTCCAAAGCCAAGATGCCTTGATGCAAATGCCCCATGCCTCAGTTGCCTGAGAGCAACACATCAATGATCTGGTAGGAGGATTTGCATAAGTGAAGTGTGGGGCCTGATAAATAGAGCCCCATAAATTTTTGTCTACTACAATGAAAGAGAGAAATACAGATGCCTAACCTGATACTGTTCAACACAGTTCATTCTTACCAGGCTTGTTGCAAGCACTGGGCTCAGGAATCGTGTATGCTGTAGACTCACCCCTAAGTCTGCAAAGGGCCCATCCAACAGGGCTAACTGAGCCACTCGGCAACGGTCTCTGTTGGCCAGTGTCTGGGGAGTGCTGTAGCCCCCTCGAAGTGCATTCTCCTCAGCAATCAGAGCCTCAAGCTCTGGTGTGGCTCCTCCTGTCACCAGGGTCCGTATCAGGGTGAGGATATTGTCATTGAAGTATGTCTGTGGAAAAAGGTAAAGGAGAAGTTCTCTTAAGCAAACAACCTATAGTCACCATAGCTGACATCCAAATACAATTTTTCTTGGTATCTCCCATGTAAAGTTCTAGCCTGTCTCTTCAAATAATTGTCTATGGGAAGAGAAAAGACAGCAGCCTCCAATTTTTCCATTCTTTTCCCTCCTGCTTGATTGACTATGGGATCCTAACTTAAAGAACTAAAGGAAGAAAAAAGAAAGGAAGGAAGGAAGGAAGAAAGAAAGGAAGGAAGAAAGAAAGAAAGAAAGAAAGAAAGAAAGAAAGAAGGAAAGGTAGTCAGAAAAGCCTAATGCCTGGAAAACTGATGTTGACAGATATGCTGAAAGACCTAAAAAGTAATGTTAATGATGGACTAACCTGGAAACCAATATCTGTTCCTTGGAATTTGCTAGCTTCCTCTCACAAGGCCCTGAGATAAGAAAACTTCACACTGCCCCTCCTTTCCTGTGAGTCAACAGGTGGTAAATAGGGTCAAGTGATAGCTGTAACTCTGGTTTGCCCAGACAAGATTAATTAGCACACCTGAGGCCCTAAGGTCTGCTGACCCTAATAGCAGACCATCTGGCCTCCAAGGGTCATGTACTCAATGGACAGTGGGTCTCACCCCCTCCCTAAGCTTGTGGGGTTGCCTTTAAAAACACCTGGGCCCAGGGGAGGGGGCTTCTCCCTAGCCTGTGTGCTGGAGGAGCCCGTTTGTGCAACGTTTAAGCCTCTAGCGTTTTGCAGCAACTGGACTGGACATTGAGTTCTTGGGGTATGGACTGAACCTGGAAGACTCCTCATTCTGAGGGTCTTACATTCCTGCTTGATTGCACTATGGGATCCTAACTTAAAGAACTAAAGGAAGAAAAAAGAAAGGAAGGAAGGAAGAAAGAAAGAAAGAAAGGAAGGAAGGAAGGAAGAAGGAAAGAAAGAAAGGAAGAAGGAAGGAAGGAAGGAAGGAAGGAAGGAAGGAAGGAAGGAAGGAAGGAAGGAAAAGTAGTCAGAAAAGCCAAATGCCTGGAAAACTGGTGTTGATAGATATGCAAATACTGCCTTGCCTTTGTAAGCTTAAAAAACACCAACTGTGATACTAGGGTCACAATAAAACTCAGCATGCCTGGGCCAATACCCAAAGGAGACCAACCACTGAGAGCCTGTCACCCATATGTTAGGAGGCTACCCACAAATGGCACAATTCCTTGCTGTTTGAAATTAGATACCAAGAGAATCTTGCATGCTGCACACTCAACAATTTATCATAGATGTTGATAATGGTTGGATACAGGAATCATCACCAGTATAGCAGCTGGGGAAATCTATAAGCTGCATGTCCTGATGTGTATATCTTGGTTTTTGCAAATAACCTCAGCTATCTGAGAAAATATAGCTGGTGCAAAGAACTCTTTCCTTTACAGGTCTATTTCTCTCCCACATAGTATGTCGAGAAGGCATCAATGAGAACTTTAAAAATTAATAGACTGTCTAAGAAAAGACCTTAAAATGGCATTTGTCACCGGGCCGAATTTGAGAAAATATCAGTTATAGGCATTATGTTCCACTTTCTTGCACGAGGAGACATGAAAGCATTTAAATAAAAACAAACCCAATCTTGGAAGTGGCTTTGGGGCATTTGTACACCTCTGGAGCAGGCTAGAAAAGGCAGTTGCATTCTCATTTGTGAGTATCTTGAGAGTGTAAGAGGCAGTGCATAATGGGGAGCAAAACAGACATGGATGAGTTCTCCTTCTACTCTGTCACTAGCATTGTGTCATCTTGGACATTAGTGTTTATAGTCATTAAAATCAGCATGGTTATTAAGATCAAGTGTATGTGCAAAGAATTCCATGTGGGCTTCAAAGTTAGGGAGATGCTTCTAGAGGGCCTGAATTTCATGTTTCTTATTGAAACACTCAACCAAAAAGCACATGGAATTCCAACTACAAAGAATACTGGGAAAGTTATACACAGGCTATCCTGCTGAAAAATTATGCTCAAGAGCTCAATTGTTTCCTGGAGTGGACAAGCAGAACTGAGGACACCCAAGGGAGTAGATGCAAGAGGGGTGGTTAAGGGGACTGGAGTCTGCTGAGGTTTAGTGCTGACTCCACCTGTCATAAGCTCTGTGGCTTTTGAAAGTTATGAAACATTTTTGGTCTCAGTGACATCATCTGTAAAATGGAATATCAGAGTAGCTATAGGATCTCTGATGCCCACCTGAGGGACTGAGAAGAAACTCAGGGTATGTCTGGCCTGCACCCAGAGACACAGGGGAAGATACCCAAACATACCTTGATTGTTTTCTTTACTGTTACAGCTTTTGTCCTGGAAAGTGGGAGGACATTACTGTCCTTCAACCTGGAACCTCTTATCTCTCAGTCAGCCTCAGTGACCAAGCTCCCTCCAGAGCACTGGTTCTCAATCTTCCTAATCCTGTTATCCTTTAATACAGTTAGTTCCTCATGTTGTGGTGACCCTTAACTATAAAATTATTTTTGTTGCTACTTCATAACTGTAATTTTTCTACTTTTATGAATCAAAGGGTATCTGATATGCAGGATATCTGATATGCAACCTCTGTAAAAGGGTCCTTCCACCCGAAAGCAGTCAAGACCCACATGTTGAGAATTGATCCTCTAGACTAAAGAAGAATAAAGTGAAGGTCCTGTGAACTACATCTTAGAGATTTATTACACTGACCAAAGACAAACATATCCCAATGTTTTTCCAATGGTCATATATCCCATTTAGTCCTGTCTATCAAATCAAATAAGGGAGAATTGGACAGAGAACTGACAAGTACCTTTGTGCTCCAATTACTATTTTAGACTAATGACTAGGAGATCTAACAGCAAGTAAATAGATGGCAAACGTTCATGACCTTATTTTCTGAACCACTGAAAATGACCTGCTCAAACATAAAGAAATGAGGGACATTTATTTCTTTCAAAAGGAAACAGTTTTCAAGATAAAATGTAAAAGGATCTTTTTAATTGGGTAAAGTAGTTACTAGAAGATCTAATTGGCCAAAGTATAGAGAGTAAGTAGTAGAGTGATTGGTTCCAACTGAAATAGGTATAATACAATTTTCGAGGCTCAGAGAACATTATATAAGGAAAGGCAAAAATAGCATAAGTCAGAAGATGGAGAAATGTACATCATAAGGGGTCTTTTGGACATGGTATGGCCAATGCACTTATTAATGAGGCAGGGAGGCCCCACCCTCTGCTTGAAGAACTATTGGCAATTAAAAGCTGTTGGTGGAAAGACTGTTCTCTTCAATGGAGTAGCCATTAGCAAGTTTCTTTTCTCCAGTAAGCATCCTCCCATCCATGCTCATGCAAAAATCATTGATTAAACCCAGTGGATCACATATCAAATGACTTTGGGAAAGTTAGAAGCAAGACTTACTGAAACAAAAGAGTTTGGTGGAACAGAGAAAGAAGAGGAGAGTAAAAGTGACTAAAATCCATTATATATAAGTGGGTTAAACTGTCAAACAAGAAAAAAAAATCTTAATTAGGAGCACACAGGAAAAAGTCAACAGTTAATCATAATATTTTAGTATGGATGAGTGTGCTTTCCCCTTATAATCAGGAACCAAAAGGTTAGTTCTTGTAACTTCTATTTTAAGTTACACTGGAAGTTTTAGTCAGAAAGAAATAAAAGCCATTTGTATTGGAAAAGAAGGAAGATTATCTGCACTCGTAAGCACCCTGGCATTGTATAAAGAAAATCCCAAGGAACCCACTTAAATGATCATAGGTATTAAGAATGCAGTAAGATTTCATGGTACAAACACAACATGTGAAAATGAAACTTTTTTCTATGTGAACAAGAAAATCTTAAGAAAAAACTCTACAGGGTTGGAGATATGGCACAGTGGTTAAGAACACTGGCTGCTTTTCTGGAGGTCTTAAATTTAATTGCCAGCAACTACGTGGTAGCTCAAAGCCATCTATAATGAGATCTAGTGTACTCTTCTGGCACACAGGCAGAACACTACATACATAAAAAATGAAGAAATCTTTGAAAAAAAAAGAAAGAAACTCTATTTTTAAACAACATTGAAAATTAAAAAAATACTTAAGGAGAAATTTATTCAGAGTTCAAAGGTTATATACTGACGGCTATACAACATTACAAAAGATATGAATGAAATCTAAATAATTAGAAGTTATGATTAAAATAACATTAAAAACATTAAATCTTATATAGATTCAAAGCATTCCTATGAAATTTCATATGGAATTTTAAGAAACATAAATTGTTATATCAATCATATAAAAAGCAACTAGAAACTAGAAATAAAATTGAAGGGATCCAAACCCTGATTTCAGCATATACTACAAATATTGACAAGATAAACAGCCAATGGAACAGAATTGAGCATCTAGAAATAAACTCATAGAGCTGCTGTTAATGACTTTGGATGGGTATATCATGAAGCTTTATAGAAGAAAGAATAGACTATTAAATAAACAGTGTTACAACAACTGACATCAGCATGCAGAAGAATATGTTGGGCCTACTCCTCACACTACATACAAAACAACATGAGTCAAAAACCTGAATATAAAGAGTGCTAAGAAGAAATAAGTAGTAAATTCTCATAACTTCAATTTGAAAATTATCTTAGATAAGATATCAAAATCCTATTCTACACAAGAAGATTTGATCATTTGTATCTTGTAATTTTTTTTAGATTATACATTGGAAAACTAAAAATTCTTTGTAGAATAAGAGAAAATATTTAAGAATAATGTATCTAACAAAGGTGTAAAATCCAGTGTTTAAAATCCTTCAATAACACAACAACCAAAAGGCAATAAATTTGAATAACAGAAAAAGGATGAGGCTTGAATAAGCATTGCTTCAAAACAAGGTAGATAAGTCATCAAGAGTCAGAAGGAGGCTTACCATCAGTAGTCATAAGGGACCCCAAAACTCTACCTAACTGAACACAATGGGAATGAAACACATCAGAACAAAACCTCATGCACAGAGAGTCACAACAGCATCATCCACTATTGCCAAAAGGACTGGAAACAAATGAACCAGCAATGGGTTAACAGATGCAGCACAAAGTGTTATAACCATGGAATCAATATCATTTGTGCATAAAAAGAAATAAAAATATGCTTTACCATGGACAGACCATAAACACAAGATTCCATTCATATGAAACATCCAGAAAAAGCAGTTCTAGAGAGACAGAGATAAATACCAGTGGATATTTAGGGCTGAGTGGCTAAGGTAATAAGGGAAATGAGGACAGATTTCTCTTGGAAGTTATGAGACTGTTCTTAAAGGATCCTTGGAGATGTTTACATATACTTATAAAAACCATAAAATTGTATACTTGGGTGAATTTTATGGTCTATTAATATTCCAATAAAACTTCTTAAAAGAACTGGTTAAAAGATAATTACATGGTTAAAAGATAATTATGTTTATAATAGCTAAATTTTTATATGTGGAATATAAGCTGAAAAATTGTGTCAGTATATACACATGCAGGCATGCCCATGTACACACATGAACCCCCCTCAAACACACACATGCATGCAGTGATATATACACCCCACCCACACCTGACATTCACTAACCATGACTGTTTGGGTGTGGTTACAGGTGCAGACATGATGGAGTGTTAGGTTAGGTCTGGGGTCCCCCAACCTGAGCATGCTCTCTTGCTTCCAGTCCGGTCATGGACAGCAACCCGGTGTGGATACTCAGAGTGAGACTTGCCTTTTGTGTAAGTGACTTCTCCCTAAATAAACTTCACTTTAAAAGCACTGAGTCTAGTGAATCTTGATTCCCATGCATAGAGTGACCCCTAAGAATTGGGACCAATTAATATCATCTGTCCTTGAAAATTCATCTCAACAAAATGGAGGGTTTTATGAAGGGAAGAAGGAAAAGCTCTTGAACTTCAGGGCTTAAAAAAAAAATAAAAAGGTTGTTATAAAGCTCCCCAAGATAAAATTCTTGGTGAGAGTCTATTTGCTGATCCAGAAACTCAAGCTACATATAATGACACATCTTTTCTCTATGCAATACAGCAGCTTTGAATGCTTGGGATAAGGTTCATGAACCAGGGAAGAGAATAGAATCCTATACCAAGGTGAGGCAGAAACCAAAAGGATGCTATAATGTATTTCTATGAATATTTTCCAGAGCAATACAATTAGAGGTAGCAGATCCAGAATCTAGGTGAATACTCATAAAATCTTTAGCTTATGAGATTGTGAATCCACAATGTAAAAAGATGCTGTGGCCCTTAAAGATCAGATCAGCACCATTGGATAAATGGTTCCTGTACACAGCAAACATTGAATATAATGATTATGATGAAGCTTGGGTAAGAGAAGTGATCTTCAAAGGTTTAAAATGACATCAAAATGTTTTAATTGTGGACATCTAAGAAAAAAACTGTAGACAAGGCATTCCTAGAAATAGTGCTTCTTCTAGGAAAGAATCAAACAAAATGCCTCAACCTTCTGGATTATGTAAAAGATATGGTAAAGGCCAATGCATATAGATCAACCAGAGACAAGCAAGGAAACCCTTTACAATCAGGAAACTCCTTGGGGGGCCTCTCAAAGGCTCCCATGTCAAACGTGGTCCAACCATTCCCGTCACTTTGGAGGACAATCTTCCCTAGGACAATTAAGAAATCCAGTACGTATTGTAAAACATCATGCCACTCTGGATGATAGATAAACTATGGAGGATGAATCAAACAAACATGGAGAAAACAAACAAACAAAAAAAATGTATATTTTGACAAAGTTCTATAAATCAAGACCCAAATTGAGAGTACAAATAAATAACATTATGTTAATAGGCTTGGTAGATACAGGGGCAGATGTCACTATTATAACTCAAAATACTTGGCCTCTAAGATGACCCGACCTGAAGCAAGAAAGCATACTCAGGTCAGAGGAACCCCAGACCTAACTTAACCCTCCATCATGTCTGCACCAAATGGCATGATCAATCAATGCTACAGAAGTGAGCGGGGAGGATATCTCACTACACATGCAGTCATGCATGCACACATGGTTAGTGATAAGGAGGACATGTTTTACTGTCCAAAAAAAAAAAAAAAAAAAAAAACCAGAATCTGATAAACACTGAAGATAGAGAGACAGAGATTCTCATGATAAAGTGTCCACATATTAAAGTATTAAAGTAAAGGTGTGAACAGAAGCTAAGAGGAGAAAGCACTCTAAACAAGAAGAACCTGTCCTGATAGGGAACACATGAGCCTAAGAAGCACACCAGGGACCTCACCAAACAAGCAAGGTAATGCCACATCCTGTGCCAGATGAGTACTTAAATTTAAATTACAAAGTGGTGAAGGACAGCACTGCTGTCAGAGCAAAAGGATAAAATCAGGGGAACCCAGGCTTCCAAAAGGAACACATGCCAAATAAGTTTGGAAAAACACCTTTGTTCCGAGAATTTGTAGGCTAAGAAACTGTCTACCTAATTTGTGGAAACAGTAAGGATGATTCCAGATCTTTGAGTGCTAAATAATTTACTCACTTCATTTTCAAAGATGATTTTATTTTAAATTATGTGTCAGGGGTATGTGCATATGAGCCAGTGCCTGGGGAGGTCATAAGAGCAGCCACATCCCCTGGGGCTGGAATCACAGGCCATTCTGAGCTGCCTGACCAGGGTGCTAAGAACTGGACTTAGGTCCTCTGCAAGAGTGATATACAACTCTTAACTGTCAATCCATCTCTCCAACCTACTATTCATTTCATCTTTAAAAGATACTCAGAATCAAAAACTAGCTTTTTTTTAATGTAATTGAAATTTTTACCTTAAAGGGGCCCAATTTAGTTTTAAAATACTGGTAAGGTTTATCAAGTCATGCAACTTTAAAATGCTGTCAGGATTCTGGAGAGATAGCTCAGTCAAGTAGAGATCTGCCATACAAGCATGAGGAATTGAGTTCAGATCCCCAATACCCAAATAAGAAGCAAAGTATGGTAGAGTATGCCTGCAATCATAGCACAGTGTAGACAAAAGCAAGATGACCTCAGGAGCTTACAGGTCAGTCAATCTTGAGGGACCCTTGAGGTCCAGGTTGAGTGTGAGATGCTCTTTTGAAAAATTAGATGAAAAGTAATAGAAGACAAATGATGCGGAGTCTTAGCCTCCTTAACATGCAAGGATAAACACACATGTGCAAATATGCACATAAAAAAGATGTCATATTTATTTCTTAAAAAACTAAGTGCAGAGCTGGAGAGAGGGCTCACAACCAAAAATTTTAAGAGACCATAGCTCTTAAGAGGCACAAAGCCTGTCCATACAGGATTTTACAGACAGGGTTAGCTGATACTGTTGAGGAAGCTGCACATATCACTGGACAAAGTTGATTTCTACATAAATGGATCTGGGGCAAACTGGCTACCTGGAAATTTCTTTCAGCAGTATAATAATGATTGAATAAATAAAGATACATACATACAATATCCATTTTACATATATTAATATGCTTTCAGAAAATGATGGTGTGGTGGGAATACAGCTTACTAAAAATTTTGAAGTGGAATCTAAAAAGCACTGGGGTTCAAAAATCCTGTTAAAAACACAACCCAACTGATAGATACTTCTGTATTTTGTAAAACTAAATTCTTGAAATGAAAATTTTCCATTCATAGATATTCTACTGTGAAAATATTTGTTTTAAATTCTAAAAGAGGAAAAGGACTATCATTTAAAAAGTAAATTAATAACACAGCTCAATTTCTTATCTCTTTTTGATAGTTCTTTATACAGCAAAAAAATTTTAATAAGTAAAAGCTGAAATTATCAGAGCAAAACAATAAATATTCACATGATATGCATGTATTTAAAACTATCACAAACATGGTTAAAGGTCCTCCTATGGAAAAATGACAATACAGAGAACCACAGTACATGAGATGGCATTTGCACACTCACAATGGGAGTATGTAGGCACACTTGCTCTTGGGAAATAATCATGAAATATGATCATGAGCTTTAAAATATTCATATTTGCTCAAAACCTACCAAGTTTACCTCAAAGAAATACAATGTTACTAGTTCCAAGATTCATGTACAAAATGCTTAACTCTGGGTGTTATGTATTCTATCCATGTGTGAAGGTGTGGTCTCTAGCTTGGTGCTGTTGAGAAATGGTAGAGCCTTTACCAGATGGGCCTGGAGGGAAGTCTTCTGGACATTGAGAGCACATCTTTATGGAGGATTGTGGAATGCCTGTCACTTCTTTCTGTCATGGCATTCAGAGCCATGAGGCAAGCAGTTTTACTCCACCACACGATATACCATAATGTGCTGACTCAACCAAAACCCAATGCAGCTAGGCCAATCAGTTATGAACGGAAACCTCCAAAAAAACTGAGCCTAAATCAATTTTTCTTTACCTAAGTTGGTTATTTAAGATGTCTATTATAGTGACTAAAAGCAAAGATATGGGGCTTTTATTATAGGAAAAGGGTTTTTTTAATTAATTTATTTTTTATTTTACATGTCCATCCCAGTCCCCTCTCCCTCCCTCCCTCCTTCCCTTCCTACTTCTTACCCTCTCGGCCCCCTCACATGCACCCTGACCACCCTCCCCTCCCATCCCCCCACCCCAATTCCACATGTAGGGCAATGCCATCCAGGTGGGGTTATGTAGATCTGTCAAGTCATTTGAAATATGGACTAGGACTTCTCTCCTGTCTCTAGGTTAAGGCAGTATCCCTCCATGGGGGATGTGCCTGCAAGGTCCTTTTGTACACCAGGAATACATCCTGGTTCCACTGTCTGAGGTCCCTTAGACTGCTCAGTCCTTCTGGCTGAGACCCATATTCAGGGAGGCCTGAGTCAGTCCCATACTGGCTTCCCAGATATCAATCTGGGGGCCCATCAGGTCCTCCTTGTTCAGGTCATCTGTCTTTATGTGTTTCTGTAGCCTGGGTTTGTCCTCCCTCTCTGCATCTGGATTCCAGTTCAGCTCAGTGTCTAGTTGTTCGTGTCTGCTTCTATTTCCATCAGCTACTAGATGAGGGCTCCATGATGGTGAATAAGTTAGTTGTTGATTTCACTATCTGGGAAGGGCATTCCATGATTGCTTAAATTGTTAGTTGACAGCAGTCTTGTAGGTTTCTAGACCTTTCTTTAGGTTCAGGTTTCTCTTCAAAGCAATAATGGCTCCCTCTTTTATATTCTCTCTCTCTCTCTCTCTCTCTCTCTCTCTCTCTCTCTCTCTCTCTCTCACTTTATTCCTGGCAGAATGGCAGAATGGCTAAAATTAGAAACACCAATGACAACTTATGCTGGAGAGGATGTGCAGAAAGGGGAACACTCCTCCCCTGCTGGTGGGAGTGCAAACTTGTATAGCCATTTTGGAGATCAGTATGGCAATTCCTCAGGAAAATGGGAATTAGTTTACCACAGGACCTGGCAATCCCCCTCTTAGGCATGTACCCAAATGATCCACATCCATGCAACAAAGACATGTGCTCAACTATGTTCATAGCAGCATTATTTGTAATAGCAAGAATCTGGAAGCAACCTAGATGCCCCTCAACTGAAGAATGGATAAAGAAGATGTGGCACATCTACACGATGGAATAATACTCTGCAGAAAAAAATAATGGAATCTTGAAATTCGCAGGCAAGTGGATGGCATTTGAAGAAACCATCCTGAATGGGGTAACAAAAACAGGAACATGGTATGTACTCGCTCATATATGGGTTTTAGACCTAGAGCAAAGGATCACCAGCCTATAATTCATACCACCAAAGGAACTAAGATACAAGGTGTATGCTAAGAGATTCATAGGAAAAGCTTTTTAAACTATACAATAAAGAATTGTGGTATATCCCAAAAAAAGAATGTCATGAAATCCTATGGAAGTTTTGCAAATCCTGATGTTAAAAAATATAACGTGTTAAATTCTCTTGACACAATACAAACTAAAAAATAAGAATTAACAAAAATTTAAAACTGTAAGCTCTGTCTATCCATGTATCATCTGTATATCATACATATATGTTATATATCTATAATATCTACACACACACATATATATATACATACATATATGTATATATATATATATATATACATATATGTCAAATACTAAACACTTTTCTTCAGTCTTGGGAATATGGATCACTTCAATATTTTTCTATATTCTTGTGCTTCCTAAATTTTCCAAAGGTCACATGACTATCTTCTTCTATGTGAAACTGAAGTTTATTTTAAACTAAGAGTTTGGTAAAGTTGCCTGTTGGAAAACACAGATAAGGTCAACATGGAAGAGCATAGTTTAAATTGTTATAATTTTACCTCAACACCTATTCCTTTCAGTACTGAAATGATTTATACAGAAACACTGGCACTAATTGAGAACCCAAAAATCCCTGAATATTGGAGTGGTCTGACCTAAGACAGTGTCTCAGAAATTCCCAGAAGTGATTCATCTTGAAGGGAGGAGACAGGGTTTATAAGTGCTTGAACATCACAAATCTTTTATCACATACTGTGTCAGGGCTTTGTGCAGAGGAAGGGGCTATTTCAGCACCATGGAGCAAAACATGCACTAGAACTCCATTTATCAACTGCCAATTATCAAAGGTTATTCTTGCAGAAGGTAAAGCAGCCAGAATGTACAATAATTTTGTAGATTAATGAAAATTCTGCCATTGAAGTGTACAGATTGTGAAGAGAGATTATGAAGTTCATGCATGAACCTTTGTTTTGCATACTCTTATACACCTCCAGACTTTTCCATGCATCACTGTGGACCAAGTCCATGGAGTGGGACTGGGAGTCTTATGAGGCCTATGGACTGAAATGCTAGTCCACAGACAACCTACCTAATCCCATGTCACATGTCACTTTGCTGGTTTAGATATTTTTTTGGTACCTGAAATCATGACACTTGTACAGTCTTAAAAGTACAGGGCCCACTTCTCACTGTGAAGATAGGGGCCAGCACTTTCTCATAGGAAGCTCACATCCTGATTATGAGTTTTTAAATTTTTATCATATTTATGTGTGTATAGGGCATTGCTATGGAGTGCCTGTGGAGGGCGGAGAAAACTTGGGGCAGTTGATTCAGTCCTTCATGTGAGTCCTATGAATCAAACTGAGATCATGCTTAGCAGCAAGTGCCTTTGCCTCTAAACCATCTCTTCCTGACCTTCTTGGCTATTCAATAGCTATGAGGGAACATTGCCCAAGTTTTCTATGTCTTGGACCCCTCATCAATATAACTTGGGGAAGAACACAAATGTATAGGCTAGTGTTAAGCATGAGAACTTGTGTAGTGTAATTTCCCCTATGCAACTCAGTGACTTGCAGCATATATATATATATATATATAAAAGTATACCCAATGCAGTCAATTTAGAAAATGCCCCTTTTTGTCCCTGTGCTCTCATCTCTAATAAGGAGGGCCACATCAGCTTCAGCCATTGTGAGGCTCTCTTGCCATCAAGCATTGAGTGGTTCATGGTCCCTGTAGGGATACACACAGCAAAATCATGAAGGGCTAGGATAAAGACCAAAAAATTGCAGAAGAAAAGGTTGGATCCACAGCGCCACCTAGCCTAATGTGTGCTGGGCTGCTCCACCTCACTGGCTCATCTTCCTCTGTTTTCTTTCTCTTCCCCCCACCCCCTTTTTAAGTATAATTACTGGAGCTTATGTTTCACAGTTAATGCTGTCAAGCTTTTAAAACTAATTGGTCTTTTATAGAAAATTTAACTGAAAATTAACACATCTTTTAATAACATTGCCTTAAATTTAATGGCACTCTGCCTTTCGTCTATAATTGCACTAAAATTGTCATTTTCCATGTCATATCTGCCATTTTTTATATTTGCTAGTTTTCATGGTGTGGGTTTTTATTTTTAGTATCTTTCTTTCATGAGCAATGAGGAATATTTCAATTATTTTCTCCTGGATCTGCCTTGCCTGGTGCAGCAGCAAGGGGTATGTTCTTGGGTCCAGCACAACATCCCACTGTTTGCTGCTCAGACACAACACTGCTGGTACTCCATCTGCCTTGGATGTGCCTGTGGACTGTCTTTCTGCTTGTGAAAAGGAGAAATGTGGGCTCTTGGATGGAGTGGAAGAGATGAGTCACGAGCAGTAAATTACTGGCCTCTTGGAATGACACTGGATTAACCTGGGCTGAGAGCTCAGCCTTCAACTTAAGGCTCACCTAGGGTTTGGCCCTTCAGAAAGTTACAGACTAGGCAGAAAAGCAGGTGGGCCCATGATTCAGAGGAGCACATTCTCCAGTCTTGGAAAAAAAAACCTAGTTATTTCTGACACTGAGGCTAGCTCATATCAGCCATGAAAACACAGAAACATCCCTCCTGCAGATTTCTGACTCATCTATCCATGTAGCTCCTGAGTCTTGTATGTCTAAAATATGTGTGCATGCATGTGTTCTGGAGAAAGAGTGAGTAAACAGACACATTCATACATATGTATGTACATTTATTTATCAAATGCAATGTTCTGTTGTCACAGGTGCATGCTTGTTGAAAGACCTTCATATTCCTTTGTCCTTATCCAATTGCCACAAAGGCACAAGCAGCTGTTCACATCACACCTCGTCTCAACTGATTCCCAGACAGTTGAGAAAACTAAACTGATTCTGGTAGTGATTCAGAACCAGAAATGTCAGATCTCCTTGATGATCCTGTGCCACGCATGCCTAAAACTTTGTTTTTCTTATTTGTCATTATTCATCATTCTTCTACAGTTTTTACCTCTAGATCATCCAAGCAGAAATAGAATGTAAATAGGAGATCATGGCCCATGGTTCTCTTCTCTATCCTGATTCTGTAGCATGTTTGTCATTTAATAGTCATCGAGGAAATGTACTGATTAACACTATATAATACAGCTTTTGAGAACTGGTTATATGCTAAATACTTCATGATCACTTTATAAGCATGTCCATAGTCTCAAAGGACAAGTTATGGGTCATGTGCGATTATTATCCCATTTTAAAGGTGACACAAATAAACCCTAGAGAGATTCAGGGTCCATAGCCAGTAAACTAGGGTAACTAGCCAGCCAAAGTAGTCCTATCTTCTTTTACCAGGTGTCTAGTTGGAAGTGAAATTGGGATTGGGGTTTGGAAGAGGCGAAACTTGGTGAAAAAAAGAAAAACAAATATGGAAGATTCATGCACAGCTCTAAAAACAGACAGGCCGCCTTTTATTGTGGGTATTTAAGTGTGTATGCATGTGTGTGTGTGTGTGTGTGTGTGTGTGTGTGTGTGTGTGCTTGTGTGTGTGTGTGCGTGCGTATGAGGGGGGCCAATCTAGGCTCATTCAAAACTTCATTTCTCAATTGAACCCCTCCTCTAAGAGGAAGGATAATTATTCCTCCTACATTGGTTTTCTGTTGTTGGCTGAAGCCACAAGACTGTGTCTGACACAGCTCTAACAATTCCAAAAAAGCCAATGAAGAATCAAGACAGTATTCTTTTAGTAAAGTAGTAAGCCAGGAAGAGTTGAGTAATGAGCAACATTATTCAGAGAACACTGATTCCTTGAATAAGCAGCAACTTGGGGAGCAGTACTAGATAAGGGGGGTCACTGACATCCAGAGTGATTTGCGTAGGTATGATGGTGCCCATAGATGGATGCTGGCATTGACTCTCCCCTCTGCTCCTGCTGTTTGGAGGAGCCTCATTTTACTACTTCCTAATTAACTACCTTGGTATGTAACTGATATAAATTTCTCACAAATCAAGTTTGGGGTGAAATAGGAAGAAATCACAAGTAGTACTTTGTCAAAAGGTCTGGATCTAATTGGATCGGTTGAGGTAAACCTCAATTGGAGGTTTGTCATCCCAAACAACAGAGCAAGGTCTGGAATGATTGGGCTTGAATTTTGATTGATGACTTGAAAAGGCACTGTCAGTAGGCCTGTTAATATGCTTTGTCCCAATGTTTAAATCTGGTTTATTCACTCTTATGTTTTAAATTTTGGACTGTATCACTTAAGTGTGTCACATAGTTCCAGGCTATCAATAACTAATGCAGCTGCTGATAAATATGAGGGACAGTGCTAGGTTCCTGGAGCCCTTTACTCTAGGCTAGAATGTAGAAGGAAGAAAGGCTGCTTTTAGGCTATGGCATTTACATACCCCAAGCCACTTAGGTATCAAAGGAGATTTGGGATAACCTTTGAAAATAATTGTTAGAAATCAGTTCATTTTGATTCCTCATCTGAGTTTCTGAGAATTCTCTAGTGAGGCTATCAACAGTTAGCTTTTCAACTCATACCCAGATATGTCCTGCCCCTATACTATCATGTGGCCTGCCTCCATGCTGTTAGTCAAGGGCCCCTCTGATTGTGTGGTAGTTAAAATTGCATCACTTAGAATTAGTACTGGCTTCATGGGTATTTGATCCATACAGGTGTACAGCTTCATTATTTCAAAATTCTCAGTAATTTATGAAAACACACACTTTAAAAATGATGTATCATCTGGTCCTACTTGGACCACATTGACTGTCTGAATGAAATAAATGTTATAAATTTAAGTTTTAAAAAACCCTTACAGCATTTTTTAGTTTGGGGAAAAACTCCATAAGTAGCTTACTTGTCTTATTAAGAGCAGAGTTCTGAAATCTCTGGAATTAGGAGCAGAATTAAAGTGACATTTCTAAAGATACAAGATCCAACTTCCTATGGAGAATTCAGTGCTTTGTTCAACATAATCATGTGCCCTCTATTGTTCTTTCCAGCCTCTTCAAGAGTTTGTATAAACTGAGCCAGTATTACCAGCAGCCCTAAGGTCAGTCATTCCAAGAAACCAAACCGAGAGGGAGATGCATGTTATTTCATAATTATCTTTAAAACCATAATTCTGATATTTCACTAAGATATGCCTATATTTGCACCATATTCAATAATATAGAATAATCTAAATTTGTCTCTAAAAGCTCCATGGCTTCATCTTTCCCCACAGTAGTCCTTCTGGGATTAGCTTTAATGAATATATGGTAATAATCTATAATTAGCATATCAATGTTTAACATAGTTAAGAGAACAACCTTCTTAAGCAATTTGAGAAATATATGTATGGGGAAGCACCTTCTAAGATGTATTCACAGTTTAATGTGCTCAATAAACTTCTGTTTCATGGGTTCTACAAAGGTCAGCTTTTACCCAGGCCACATTTCTATTTTCACAAATTGTAAGTCTAACTATTGCAAAATGAAGTGCATCTTCTATAAATAAAGATACCATTGGGAACGATTCCCAGTACCTGTTGTGGCCCAATCTAAATGGCTGCTGTTGTCTATTGTGGTAAGTGATGATGCTACTAGGCTGGTATCTACTCTCTTAATTGTTACTTATTTGGGAAGGGTCACAAAAATGGGAAAACAAATAGCTTGACCACTTAATACACATCAAGTTACTAAACAAAACAGAACTACTTTTGATGTCTCAGTCAATAGCGCCTTTTCTTTGCCACCCATCATTGTCCCTGCCCTTCAACAGAGAAGAGTCCCTTGACTTGTCCTCACCCAAGGCCTACTCTTTTAGTGGCAGACAAAGACTTCAGTGTCACCCTTGGCACACTGTCCTTTTTACCTTCGGTTCTCATTCAGGCTATTGTCAAATGTTTCTGATTTTACCAGTCCTCGTCACACCTTGCCTGCATCACTACTTCCCTCCAGCTAGACAAGATGCTTCTTCCAAAGACATTGACCCCGAACCTTGCCATTCTGAACCATATCCACCTGGCAGACAAGGCAGCTGCTTTCAGATATGAACCTGATCATTCTTTCTCATTAATACAAAGACTCCAACCATGAAAATCGTTTTCAGTGTCTTCCCTGTCCCTTTCCTCTTTGTGGTTCAGCTTTCCTTGTCTTCCTTGAGAGAGCCTCACATCTTGGTATGAAATATTTATTTCCTTAAGGACTGCTTCTCTTATCCTCCAAACCAGGTCATCATTTCCCTGTCTTCCCTGCACTCTGAGGAATTTATAATCAATATTTACTTGGATGATTGATAAATATTTGTATCCTTTCCAGAGAGAAAAGTTCATGAACTTCTTTGATTTTCCATGCACAGCTCAAGCTCCTGCCAGTGTCTCCTACTTTGGAGATATTACAAAGGTGTGTATTCCACCGATTGAGTAGAGAGAAACAAGTTAGACAACTCACCGCACTCATGAGTGAGTCCAGGACGCTGACGGCAAATGCTGTCCCACATGCAAAGGGCTGTGTGAGGTACAGCTCTGTGTCAGGGTCATCGTCATCGTCTTGGTCCAAAAACTGAACATTAGTATCATTCACTAGAAAAGGCATAAAATAAGAATTAGCAGTGACAATTATGCATGCATTAGGGAAGCCAGAAAGATACTGACTGGCTTACAGACACTGAAGTTACTACAAAAGAAACAAGCATGGTAAAGTTGTTTATGGATCTTGAGGTTGGCGAGCAGTGGAAATCAATGATCTGCTCCTACAGTACTGTTTTAACTTCTAAGACTTGGAGAGCAATGAGGTCAAGCAGGCTTCATTCATGGCAACTGCTAAGGACTGGCAAGTTGATGACACTGACCAGTCCTTGTTACAGTTTTAGAATCATGGCCAAGAAACACCCTAGGGCATTTTTTGGTAGCCAAGTCCTTTGAGAGATGAACATAATTCAGTGATGAGTAGCCATGCTGAAATGGTAAAGTTAGCCACAAAGAAAAGAAACCAACTTATTCAGAAGGAAAAGCATGGACCAGAAACACAGCAAAGGCAAATGGCAAGGAATTTACCCACAGGCAGGACCCTTAGCTAGCTCCAAGGATGGGCCTGGGTAGTACCTGGTGTCCCTCATTCTGAACCTAAGCTCATACCCAATATGTCCTACTGAACACTCAGGAATGGCTCCTGGTTGCTTCTGGCTGTTATCCAACTTTCTCTGCAAGGATCCACACACTCTTTCCCTCCTAAACAGCTCTGTCTTCCCTGTGTTCCAGAAGACATGGCCAGGGTAAGATGCCTTCCTTCTCATTGTCATCTAAGCAGCCCCTAAGGAATTCCTCCTGCCTAAACCCACAGATTAATGGGTTGTGTCCTTCAGATGCCTCTAACTGATAAAAAATTAAATGAGAAGTGAGTTTCTATTCCTATCTTGGCCTCAGAAATGATCAATTTAGCAGAGCGAGTAATAGGGTGAAGTGTGGGGAGCTGGGGATAGGCACACTTGAGATTTCTGGAATAATTAAGGTGGTTTTAGGAAGAGAACAGATGAGGTTTCCTAGCTCTGATGTCTTTCTGAATCTATCTGCAGCTAATTTTCTTTCTTAAAATTATTGTTTTAATTTTTTAAAGAAACTTTCTTGACAATTTTCCTTAAAAAAAAAAAAAAAAAGCAAACAAACCCCAAAACCTTGTTTATTGCATGAATCCAGAAAAATGATAATAGCATAAAAGGCTAGGTGTGGAATTATTTTTAAATGACACCATCCCCTTCTCCCAGAGAATAACTCTAATGGAGGGAAATCTTTGCTGTGATATTTCCAAATTTGATCACATTTGTGTCCCAGTTATCTCAGTGGCAAGTGAATTGCAGGATAGAGGGTGAAAGTCACAAGTCTGGTTTCGTCATCAACTTCTTTGGCAAGGCATTTCATGATCCTACAGCTAAGTCACCCTCGCTGTAAAATGGGGGAAATTATGTAGTCTCCAATGAGGTAGCTCAGAGACTCCTGGGAGACCAGGCTTGGTGAGTTTGGGCAAGGACCCAGGGCATGCTATGTACTAGATAAATCGAGGTTGATACCACAATTGTCTATCTATTACATTATGGAAATGTACAGCCTCTCTCTACTCCTCTTAGAAACACTAGAAGTTTATTTAAGAAATCTCCAAATGGTTCTATTAAATTGAATTATGATAGGTCCTAAACTGTCTAATACCTATTTCATAAAAGTATCTCAATATGTCCTGAACTGTAGCCTTACTCCATGTAGAAATTGTATAACCCACTCTTGTAATAAGTAGCTTGGGCTCAGCCAATCACAAGTGGCCAAGTATTCAAACACACACATACACACACACACGCACACACACACACATGCACAAACTCACACATGCACACACACACACACACACACACACACACACACACACACACCCTGCTCTCATAGTGGGCCAAATATGAGGAACCATTTTGGTTTAGGCCTCTGTCGTACTCAGGAATTATAGATGAAGTGGATGGAGCTTTCTAAAGCAGGCACTGAAGAGATGGCTTGGTGACCAAGAGCACTTGCTGTTCTTGCAGAGTACTTGCGTTAGCTTCCTGGCACACACACCTTAGTCCACCTGTAACTGCTCCAGGGAGGGAACCCAACACTCTTCTGTTCACTGCATGCACATGAAGTACATACTTTTATGCAGGCAGACATGCATATACATGAAAGAGAAATAAATACTTAGGTTTTTAAGTTTTTAAAATCATGTTGAAATTTTGCCCTACCTTTTCCTCTCTGTCTCTTCCTCCTCCTTCCTCCTCTCTCTATCTCTCTACCTCTACCTCCTCTCTCTCCCCCTTTCCATCTCTCTCCCTCCTCTCTCTGTCTCTCATTATCTCTCCCTCCTCTCTCTCTCTCTCTCTCCTTGCTACCTCCCTCTCTCTCTCTCTCTCTCTCTCTGAACATTGTCTCATATATCCTAGGATGTCTTCAAACTCACAATGTAGTGGAAGTTTAGAATGAACTTCTGATCCTTCTCTACCTTTGCAGTATAGGGATTATGGGTATGGACCACCACACCCAATTGTAAAGTGCTGGGGATTGAACCCAGGGCTTTACTGATGTTAAGCAAGTACTCTACCAACTCAGCCAAATCCTATGTCTATGATTTTCTCTTTTGATATTCTAAAAGTATGTTGTGAGGGTCACAGTATTTCTGCTCTGGGAATCAGAAAGGGTAAGCTAAGAGAGCACACACATAAGTTAGAATATGCTCTTATTTATTCACAACATCAGCTGATAGTGTTTGCACCATCATTCCTACTGGAGTGATATCCCTTCCCTCTTTACAAAGAGATGAAGAATAAATGGTTAAATGGTGCTACATTATTAGTACCCAAGTAGGGGAAACAACTCTGGACTTGAGTGATCTAAGGATGTAGGCTATTGGTAAGTGTCAAGGTAAGAGCAAGTTTCTGTGCAAAGCTTGCCTGTTGTTCTGAGATGCCCAGTCTTAGGAAGATAACAGCAGGCATCCCTTATGCCTATTTCCCATAATAGAAACTACATGGGTAGTAAGAGGTGACAAAGACATTGGTCCACAATGCATGTGATCCAATACAATTGGGAATAGTGAGTTAAGCAGGTACAAACAAACTTTATGAAAACTTCAGGAGCCTTTGTCATGGAAGTCTTAAAATGGGTTTGGCCTTGGTTTCCTCTGGGCCTTTGTGTGTGTTCATGTATAGGAACCTGTGGAAGGCAGACATCAATATCAGTTGTCCTCTTTAATCATTTTCTGTATTACTTTTTGAGAACAAGTTTCTCAACTGAATCTGGAGCTCACCAATTCAGCTAGACTGCTTGGACAGCAAGCCTCGAGGATCCTTCCATCTCTGTCCGCAAGGGTGGGAATTACAAGATATACATTGCCATGCTCAGCTTGGATGTGTATGCTGGGCATCTGCACTCAGATCCTCATGATTGCACAACAAACATACCTCAGGCCCATCTCTCCAGCCCTGTTCTTTGCATATTTTAAGGGAAATATGGCTGGATTAATATAACACAGCACACATTCAGGGAAGATGACAAATGGTATTTCTAGGGGTGAAGTGAAAGGAGGGGTGATATAAGGATAGGGGTGTGGCTACTAGAGAAATAGCCTTCGGAGAAGAAGGAAGAGGTGGCCTGAACTCTAAACATGAGGGAAAAAATCTGGTGTGGGAGAGTATTAGGGAACTTGCTAACCGAATTGCTGCTTTGTATTTGGAGCACCAAGCTTTATGCTTTCCTTTGTACACTAATCAAAATAGGGAGGCTCTACTTAGTTAATAGCACATGGATACCAAATGAAAAAGAAAGTCTTGGCATGGTACTTTTGGAAAGTTGCTGTAGGTATCTGTACTGGAGATGTTGATGAATTCCCCAAACTGTAGTCTGGGGCACATGAGCTTCCTTGATCTTTTATGGTCCTATGGTTCTAAGAAGAGCAATGGAGAAACCTAGGCTTTTAGCCAATAATGTTAAACATAAAGAAGACACCTCTCCTAGTGCTGGAAACAGAAAATAGTGTGGTACTCCTTGACCTGAGTGAATTTTTTCTGATAAATAGCTCTGTCTAACAACCATGCAGGGCTGCGTGGTGGACAATTTATTCCTTCATTTCTAGACACCTCACAAGCAAGATTACTAGGTTAAAAGCTTCCTTTCTTATTTTGAATTATATTTGGGGGGCCAAGAAAATGGAGTGTTCAATTCATCTGTGAGTCATGGGAAGGCAGGTGCTCCTTGCTCCTCCTCCCATGTCTCTTTGCTATGTCTATTTAGAAGATGAATCTCCAGTGCTGAGACCTGCTGCTGATCGGTACCTCTGTGGGTTATTAACCAAGTCATGGAGAACCATGGAAAGGCCTGACAAATGAAGGCATGACCACGGGCCTTCATCTTCCAGATAAATATACTGTGAATCTTCCACAGAGGGCTTTAGGCCAGCTGGGTGGGGGTCAGAGTATAGGGCCGCCAGCCTGTTCTGCACCCTTCTTGGAATCTGGCTTTAGTAAGAAAAGATCCCCTGGGAACCAGCTGCTTTTTATGGCTTCAGAAGCAGAACTTCTGAGAAAGGGCCTAGTTGGAGGGGGTGAGGGTGGGGGGGGTTGAAAAGGCAAATAAAGGCAGAATAAAGAAAAATAAACAGCTGGAGGGAAGGCACTGTCTAGGATTTCTTATCTTAAAAATTTTATATTTTTCCTTTGACTTCCTCTGAGAGCTGTGAAGACATGTCAGTCAAACTGACAGCATGTTGGAAGAGGAATATAGGGAGAAGGTGGGGGAGAGGGGGCACATGTGGGATTTAAAAGAGGGAGAGAGGTGTGGGCCACAGAACATGAATTAGAGCAGAGATGCTTTGGAAGCTACTGCCAGGTCAGATGGGTGTGATCAAAGGTTTACTGATGCTGTGTGGAGGAAAAAAAAATCATTAAGCAAAGGCCAAAACAAGACAGTCGATTCCAACCAGAGCCACAAATAAAATGCATTCAAAGCAGTGCCATGGGGTAGCCTTTCTGTTACAGCCAGCGAAATGAAGGGGAAAAAGCCAATGAGAGTTGGAAACACCAAGATCAGAACAAAAGAAAATACTGATGTCAAGAAGACGAGCACTTCTTACCCAACTCCGTTATCATTAGAATGTGGGTCCCACTGTTTTTTTCCTGATTGACTGATACCAAAGGCAACTTGCCTGGTTTAGCTAATTGGATATAGCATTTAAGGGTCAGGGAAAGGGAGTGGAAGAAAGTACAAGGGGGAAAAAAAGAAAGAAAAAGAAAGTGAGGGAACAATAGGGACACAGTCTCAAGCTAGCCACCTGGACAATAGAGTATCTGTATTGTGAGGGGGATGAGCCATTCAGTAGTTTCATACTTCACACAGGGTACCAGAGAATGGCATGGTCAGAAATGGGTTTTATTAGCTACAGATTATAGCATTCAAACCCATGCCCTTCATCCATATTTTGGCCATTTTTTGAAAATGACCTTTGGTGGGGGTCAAGATGGAGTTGCCACATAGTAGAGCAAACAAGCATTTGCCCCAGTTCTCACCAGGGATCCATTCTGGGATGGGATCGGCTTAGTCCTAAGGTTCTGAGCAGGGTTTCAACTATAGGAGCCTTTGAAACAGAGCACTCAGAAGAGGCACCTTCAGGAAAAAGCCACCAGAAGAACTGTGCCTCATTTCTCCCCCCTTCCCAAATGGATGCCCCAATATCAAAGCTCCTCATGCTCCTTTTAAAACAGTGGCCAGAAGAAATAAGGAAACTGTCTATTTCTCTCCTGGGAGAGGTAGAATAGTTTGTCCTTCAAATAATCTGCCATATCTCTATGCATACTTCACTTTTCCCTACCCCCCCCCAACCTATGATGTCCAAAGGATTAAAGAACAAGTCAACATACTCATCTTCTCCAAGGTCAAAAGCAAGACAAAAGTACCCACCCCTTGAGTTGACAATGACCCCCTACCGAGTTCTGTGATGATGGGGATGTTGACCCCTGTTGTGATGGATGGCTGGCGTAACATCCCATGCACTGGGCTGTTGTCTGGAGATGATCTGTCCATTCCAGGAGGTGTGAATCCTAGTGGGGAGAAATTCAGAGAAGTAGAAAAGCATATAGTACAAAACTCTCAAAATGCAATGTACACATTACTGACAGGTCACCAATTAACACAGGATAACCTCTGAGTTGTTTTTGTTTTGTTTTTTAAGGACATATAAGAACCATACTTGAAGCAATTCTAACTTACTCTGATACTTTCCTAAAAATCTAGACCATATCAGTATATATCCTATATAGTTCCCTGTCTCAAACCAAATAGTTACCACTGTATCTAGTTGCCCTTAGGTAGGAAGGACTATTTGACATGCAAAATGCTCTTGCCCATGAAAATGGAGCAAAGAAACACACATCACTTCTGGCATAACCTTTGTCTTATCCTTCTCTTCCAAATCCACATCTAATATGGAGACATGAGTCACTATGGAGATGGAGACAGACAGCAGTCTCAGACAGCTCCTCCATAAAATGTTATAAGTGAAAAACAATAATGGGCTCTTCCAAACAACTGAAGTGTTTTGTTTGTTGTTATCACAGCCTACTCAAACTTATTCTGACTATTCTGTTCAGCCAGCTGATTGCATTTCCTTCTGCTTGTGAGGAACTTAGGCCTAGGGCTTGACATGGTTCTGACTGGTGAGATGTGAGGGTAAATCTGCTTGGAAGCCTTCAGCAATTGTTCCTTGGTCTTAAAAAGAAACACATGAGAAGATACCTTGTTTGATCCCCTCCCCAAACATTGTGTCATATGTCTGCTGATAATAGAACTAGCCTTGCATTACACCTGGCACTATTAAGAAAGCATAGGATTTATGACGAAGGTAAGACATGTAATGTTAAGTTTAGTAAGGGTGAGAATCCCTTCCAGTCAAGCCCATTGAGTACCTTGGTAAGGATGCAGGCAAATACACATGAAGATGGGGAAGCTCTTTAAATTGCGCCTACATTTGTCAGAAATTCATTTTCCAAGTGGAGCACACAGCAACTGTAAGTTCAGTGCTATCATTTGCTTTGGTTTGTTTTTAATTTTTACTTTATTTAATTAAAGAAATAGCTTTGGTTATAAAGTCTTTACTACTTAGCATGGTTAGTCTGAACTCACTCAGTAGACCTGGCTGCCCTTGAACTCACAGAGATCTTCCTGCTTCTGCATTCTGAGTGCTAGGATTAAAAATATGTGCTGCTATGCCTGATTTTCTGGTTCCTCGTCTCTCTATGGGCTTACCAATAAATGAGGGATTTAAAGGGGCTTGCTTAATATCCAAATCAAAATTGCTAATTGATCATAGGACCACTTTTACAGTCAATACTTAATAATGGGACCAGGTTGGGCTGATTCTGGCATTTGGGAAATGTTTGATGCTCAGTAATTGGCTATCCAGTGGGAGGTTCACAAGCACAAAATGCAAAAGACTTTGAATCGAGCTTATGTAAATATCCTATCAAGTGCTATGCTTTCAGGAAGACAAAAGGTACCTATTCCCTGATTGTACTTTTTTTTTGTTTGTAGTATTATGACACCTCAAACAGACCAAGTTACATTCAATGAGTTAGTGTTCATTTTTCCTAAACTTGGAATGTGTCTCTTTTCCAGCCAACCACATAACCAGGAGCATGCATTTTAAATGTTAGCTGTTTTCTGCCCTTCAAACACTAAAAGGGACAGAAAAGAACTGTTTTCATCAGAAGTTGCATTCAAATGCATGAAAAATTGCAAGTGACAGCTGTGCAGATTCAGTGGATGTGACGTTTTTGACTTTCTTCAACTTGACAAGTGAATACCTTACATCAGTAATGCTATATGCATAAAACATGGCCTGTATTTTGACATCCATCTTCAGATGCTAACTGAAGAAAATATGGGTATGTTCCTCAAGGAGTAGCAACCATAAAGCAGGCAGAGTACAGGTCACACGATGTTAGGAAAGCTATATTTCATTGCAGAGACTGCAACAAGCAGAAGCATCCTTTTATTTTATCTTATTTAAGGATTCCATTTTCAGCTGTGAAAAGACTCAATCCTTTTGCATGAAACCTTCATTAAGAAATGGCATGCCTGCTTCCTAGGCCTCTTTCACTTTGCTTCCATATTCCATTTTCCCCTAAAGACTTCAAAGCTGGTTCCATCAGCATCTACACTGACAAGTTGATGGGTGCCTAGATACCCTTCTACTGAAGGTCTGCCTCCTCTTCATCTGTGACCCCAAGAAGAGGGTATATTAATATTGACTCGAGAACTTCAGAAATATCACACCTCCTTCTATTTTGCAACTTTTCTGCCTTCACACTGTAGGGGGAGCAGGTAAAATTAACAAAAGTGTAGATTTTCTCCTTTCCTCTCATATAGTTGTAGTAATGACTCAGACTTGATCAGCATTGCTTCCCTCCTTAGGGGCCCAACTATAGGAAAACTATTTTCTGAAGTCCCAGTGTTTTGTAGACTTCTTAAATGAACTTGAAGAGAAGAGAAACCCAGGTGTATTCCATCTGAAGGAATGAGGCATGAAGATGACCTTAGATGTCATATTCCAATCATGGTTAATGAAGCAGTTCTCAATAAAGTTCTAGTCTCAACCCCTTCAATTGTTGGCATCATTTTACATCTCTATATAAAACAACACTGGTGTTCTGTTTGTGTAAGCCAGGACATGTGGCATATACCCCAGGGATGTGTAGTCAGAGACTAGAAAAAACTGGGAAATGCGCCAATATAAGAGGCAACCCTTCATTTTGCCAAAAGAAATCATTAAGAATATCAGTGTTAGAGAGCTAGACTAAGGAACCTCACTCAGATAATGTTCATGGTGAATTTGTGGACTGCCCAAGTTCTTGCTTAGGTTCTTAATTATTTAGTATGTTAACACCATACTCCATAGAGCTAGATATGACTTCCCCAGACTACCTCATCCATCCTAGTCTTCAGTGGCAGTTGTGCCTAGCATACACCTATGTTATCTATACACTGGGCATCAGGCATCACTGCCTTGACTAACACAGTCTTGGGCCAGACATTCTCATTTCATGTGTCATGGGAGAGTATTAGGCCAGAGAATTCACTGTTTATCTGGGCTTCAGGGTTATGTTTAAGAGGCCTGACTCACAGAAAAGAAGTGAAGGGAACTATTGAAGAACATAGTTTTGAAGTTGAAAGTCTTAGGTTCAAATTCTGGTTCTTTATTTCCCCCAACATCTGTTACATTTTTAAAGGCATCTTTACTGCATTATTTTGTTATTTGACTGTTCCACGCATGCATATAATGAATGCTGATTACTCTCCCCAGTGTTGTTTAGTATTTCCATCCTACCCAGCTCCATCCCTTTCTCAGATTCCAGACTTTTGGTTTTCTTTGTTTTTGTGTTTTGTGTTTTTATGACCCATTTAGTTTAACCAAGGGCACCTGTATGGCCACTGGATCGCATTGGAGCGTGGTGGGGTTATCAGGGGTTGTATGACTAAAGACTATGCTTCTCCATTCCATTAAATCTAGCAGAAATGAGCAGTTGGTAGTGAGGGCTAGAGCTCTGAGTCCTTCCTCCATCCACCCTTGACTGTTGATTGGTCCATTCCTGCACAGGTTCAGCACAGGGAGCTGTGGATGCTGTGAACCTGTAACAGCAATGGCTGTGTTATGTAGAAGTGTTATTTCACGTCATTTGTAACAAGTACGGTTTTTCCTCCCGCCGCCTGGTCTTGTCCCGCCGCCGTGCCAGACCCAATTAATACACAGAGACTCTGTATTTGATATAATGCTGTTGGCCTGTTATTTGTTTCTTATCGGCTAGCTCTGCCTTAATTATTAACCCATTTTTGCTGATCTATGTATTTTTTTTTTTACCGGGGAGCCGGCCGGCATTCTGCTTTCTCCAGACTCTCCATTTTGGCCCTCCTTTCTACTTCCTCTTCCTCCTTCTCTCCTAGTCCCTCCTATCTTCCTTTCCTATTGGCCAACAGTGCTTTATTCATTAACCAGTATGAGAAACATACAGAATGACATCTCCCATCAACTAAGCTTTACTGGACAGTTCCCCTCTTCCACAGTGTCCCCTAAGATTTAGGGAGGACAACACATGATTTGGGTCATCTTTGTACATATAAGCACAACACAGCCAATATTCTCTCCTGGTCTCTCATTCTTCATCTAAAAGTCAGAAGTATTCCTTACACAGGGAATCTGGACGGCTAAAGTGAAATGTGCCATACCTAGGATGAAGCAAGCACTCAAAAATGAAACAACAGATACTTGTGGAGAGGTCTGGCACCCATCAAGACCCTTTTCTGTGGGTAAAGAACTGAAAAGCATTTGATAGATTTTCTAAAGAAAACTTTGTTATAGAAAACTAATGAGAAGCCAAGAATTATAGTGTTTTTGTTATAAACAGATTAGTTCTGCAATAATGATAATAACAAAAATAACAATAAATAGTAATAACAAGACAGCTGGAAATATTTCAGGAAGGAATCTGGATATTGGGAAGATTGAGGTTTTCCCCAGATTTATAGGAAACTGGTGGCTCATCCTTCACACAGGAAAGGCTCTTAATTCTAAGTAGCAACTGAAGACCCCTTCTAGAACCTTCTCTTTTCTAGAACTAATCTCTGGCCCCTTTAATTAATTAGTTGGAAGTCATCTGCTCCTTGGGCTCCTGAAACTGTATGTTTTATTCTGGCACATGTGTTTTGGACACATTATTCCTGCTGGACTGAACAAACAGATCAGCCTCAGTTGACCTTCTCTGGATACTCCTTGTTTCATTGGCTAAATGAGTGAGGTCTCAGTTGGAGAGAAGAGAGGAAGGTGGAGCATCAGTTCATGAAATGTTCAGAACATTGACTTTAGTGAGGGTGGCTTGGAATGAAAGAATTTGACACAAGCACTTGGATGGTTCCTGCTAGAAGAAAAGACAGGAAACAGTGACATCAAGGTTTTCATTTATTAAAAACTTGTTTGCTGACACACCTAAGGGGACATTGTGGAAGAGTGGGTGGAAAGACTATAAGAGCCAGAGGACCAGGGAGTTTGCTACGAGATTGTGTCTCCTAGTAGTTTCAGAAGTTACATCTATAAATTTTTACCAACATGTCTGTCCAAATGTGAGCTGAACAAGAATGACACCAATGGACATTCCAAACCTTATGGAGACAAGCCCATGAGGCCTTAGTCCTATGCAAACAACCGAAGAAAGCTGGGAATGTAGGCAGTGGCCCTCCCCAGAGAAGAGCACACCAATTGGTTTCCATTGCCAAATGGTCAGCCCTAAAAAAACATACATACAGGTAGCATTATACCAATTGAACAGGTTATATTTAGGAGCATGTGTATATGTATATATTTATACAATAACAATTAAGTGTTTTAAAGGTCATGAATTAGAAGGCATATATATGGGAGGGCTTGGAGGGTGTGGAAAGGTAAGGAAAAAAATGTCATCCAACTATAATCTCAAAAAAGTACAAAATTTTCCTTGAATTAAAAAAAGTGGAAAAAGAACTAAGTATAAGCATGCAAAAATAAGTTCATTGTTCCTCATTGGTGTTGTATAGAAGCATGCTGGGTTTTGCTGCAGCTAAGAGACCAGCCAGAAGCAAAGAGAGTCTACCTATGACTCAGCCAAACTAGTAGACTAGAAAAGAACGCTGTGGAGCAATGCAGTCTGATGGTGCTAGAAAATAGTGAAGGGACAATGTCACATACTATAGGCTTCAAAGCAAAGGGATAGGTGCTGTAGAGATGAACTGATTGTAGCAACCAAGACTGGCAAAATAAGGTGGAGATACATGTCAGGAGTATAAGAGTTGTGTTCTGAAAACCTAGGCTCTCGAGGCAATCTTAAATACTGTTTGTTGAAGAAGAAACTAGAGCCTAACCATGACCCCTAGAGAAGGTCAGCAATGTGCTTAGTAGATCTCAGATCTGAACCAAAGGAGTTCCCAGGCTCTGCTGAACCAAATCTTGCTCATCACAACTGAAATATTGTCTTTTTTTTTTTTTTTTTTTTTTTTTTTTTTAGAAAAGGAAAATAATACTAGGAATTGTTGAGTAGTTGCTGATGGGTACCCCAATGGAAAGTAAAAGGTTTGGGAACTACAACCAAGATAGTCTAACTTAAGAGTCCAAGCATAACAGATAGTTCAGTGGTGTGTGCCCTCTCTCTACAACTCCCCTTCTCAACACTGGCAGGCAAGTTTGAGACCCAAGACAGTCTAACAATCTAACTTTTTTTTTTATTGTTTTCACTTTTAAACAATAGCACACAACAACTGGGACCCATTGCAGTCAGGCTTAACCTGCTTTGGTGCAGCAGCATGCACAGCTCAGTGTGTATAATAAATGCTTTATTACAGTACTTTTTCCATGGGGGAAACACAAAGTACTTCCTAAATCTTCCCTAGTTAAATCCCCAAGCCTTTCCAGGGAGAGGGAGAGATGAAAATTCTTATCAATCACCTCCCCTGGAAGAGATGAAAAAATGAAGGTAAGTGATTCCCCCTCCCCCATAGGTTCAACATAAAGGAATTGGCTCAAAGGGTGAGCCAAATTATCTTTTATTGTGTGCATATAAATGATGGTTAGTAATCCATATGCTACGTTAAACTAGGGAAATAAATTAGGCCCAGTTATCAAGGTTCACTGAGACAGGTATTCAATATGAAGTTGTAAAAGGAAAGATCACCGTTAAAAATGATCTATAAAGACATGTTAAAAATCAAGAGAAACATCTCATGTTACATCATCTAGGAGATGAATTAGATTTCCTGTTAATGCCAGCAAGACAAAAAAAAAATTCCCTAAACCAAATGTCAAATGAAGTGAGGATCAATAAAAATATTTTGATAAGTAAATGCAACAGTGCTATTTAACACATGATTGGCAACTGCTGAAACATCAATTATCCAAATTTCCCATTGCTGCTTATGGGAAAATTATGCAGATTAGAACTTGATTAGGCTTATATCATGAGACTCAATTTAGACTTTTAATCTATTAAGCTCCAATAAATGAGGCATCTGAATAGCTCCCCTGAGCAACTACAGTAATAGCCACAGCAGTCATTTCTGTAGTGTGTATGCCAACAAATTTATCAGCAGGCCAAGTAAAGAAAATTCCATGTTGGAGAGGAGCAATTGCTTTCTAACTTGGAGGGGCAGGAATAACCCATGCTGATAGGGCTGATATGGAAAAGAGATTTGGGGAAGAAATTTGCTGTCAAAGAGAAGAACTTCACATTATCCTTGCAATTGATGTACAGATTTTCTACAGGTTTTTCAAAGGTTTTCAAAGCCAGAGTCTGGTGTCAAAAATTTATGCAATTTAAGAAAAAAATAGAGATTATATCTCCTAACATTGCCCAAAGGTGACTCCAGTCAACAACTTTCTGGTTTGCAGCCCCCAGTGGCCATAGCCTTCAAGAGGGAGCCTTCATAAATTAAAATGAAGAACAATTAAACTCATCCACCTTGGGATGAATAAAACAGAAACACTTAATCAGGAGGTGAAAAAATAAAAAATTAAGCAGAGCCCTGACATGTGACTAGTCATTAGACATTTTCATTGGATTTCAATTATACCTAAAGTTCCCTACTAGTGCAATCACTGGGGAAAATCTCCATGTAACGGTTTGTATGTCACTGATTTTTTTTTTTTTTTTAGTTATGTGTGTCTGTCTATGTGAATGTAGGCCACCTGTGTGCAGGTACCTGTAGAAGACAGAGAGTATCAGATATCCTGGAGCTGGAGTTACAGGCAGTTGTGTGTCCCCTGGTGTGACTGCTAGGAACAGACTCTGATCCTCTGCAAAAACAGAAGGCACTATGAGTCACCCAGTCATTTTCCATGCCATGGTACTGCATACAGATTGTTCTATCAAAGCATATGACTTCTTCTTCAGCCAGCTTCCCACAAGCTTGTGAGTAGTGACCAGTGACACAATCTGGCTTAGTGCCCCTGCCCCAATTCTTTCTACTTGCTGTAAGTCACACTGACACCCTTTTTGTGATGTGAGTTTTGCAGAGACTGTCTTTCATTGGCACTTTGGGGAGCTGATGCCACCCACTGCATAAAATACCTGATCCTTTTTCCATTTTGCATCTTGGGTGTGATTCAAAACAGCCAATGAAACCAACCAATCAAATGGACCTACTCTATAAAGCTGTTTACCCAGCATTCTTTGTAAGGTAGATTCAACACTCAGAGAAATCTTGAACATATAAAACAAATGTGTTGTCAAGAGTCTCCCCTTAAGAAGTCTCTCTTCATAATGAATATATAGATCAATTTGTCTCTGAAATACAACTAAAACCACAGACTTAGAAAGAAGTCTAATATCTACCTGGTCAGATGTGTTCACTTACACAAGCATAGTGTCATATGATTGTCTACAGTTTATCTATTGATTTTTTTTCACTTCCTCCTCATGTATTTTGCAACTCTAAAACAATATATACTTTGTCAATGTGAGTCAGGGGACTTAAAATTTTTACCTGCCCTTTGTTCCAAATGATTTTACTTTCAAAAATATGTGTATAGCCATCATTCTCTTATATTAAATACTTAGTATAGTGGGGTTTTTTTCTTCACAGCTCCGAATAGTACTGAACAGGAAACAACATGCATGCCAAGCCTTAGGAAATCAATTTTGTTAAGGATTCATCCATAGACATGCTGCAGAAAAACACTTAAGGGCATTAGAAACTAACATATAATCCATTTTTGAAGGTAAGAAAGTATATCTATGGAAACAACAATGTGTCAAATTTCTTATGTTTGAACAGTGAAATTTACAAGGCTCCTTAGCCAACCCTAGAGGGATGGCTCAGTCAGTAAAATGCTTGACTTGGAAACATGAAGACAAGATTCCAATCCCCCAAAGCCATGTAAAACACTTGGGCATGATGACACACATTTGTAAAATCGGTGCTGGAAAGAGGTAAATCTCCAGGGTTTACTAACCAGCTACCCTGGCCTTCTTGGAGACTTCCCAGCCAGTTAGGAACTCCATCTTAAAATAAAATAAAAAATAAAAAAGTGAACATTGGACAGTGCCTGAAGAATTATGAGGTTGCTTTCTGGCTTCCATGTACATTCACTAATATAAACCCATAGGTTCACACATACACACATATAAATACACACAGGAAACCTGTAAACTATAACACACTTCCTAAATTTTACTTATATGAGTTCTTAAATGTTCTAAAGTGAGTATCCTTGATTTAGGTAATAAGAGATTCTTTAAAAATTAAAAATTAACCAAAGACAAAAAGAACCTTGTGATCTCAAACCCTGTGTGTGTGTGTTGTGTGTGTGTGTGTGTGTGTGTGTGTATGTGTGGTCTTCATGGATGAAAAGTAGCTTTGCTGACATAGCGATTGATTGTTGATCATTAGGATTCCAAAGATCATTTTGAGAGACATAAGTTGTAAGAAGGAACTGATCAGGCCAAGGCTACAGCAGGAAAAGAGGCTTGAGATGAAACAAGAGCCAAAGAGGTTCTTAGTTCCCAGGCTGCTGTTATTTCAGCATCCCACTATTTTATAAGAGTCACCAACTCTCAAGGCAGAGGCCATGAAATGCTTGTGTCAAGTCCTCCTTGATGATAAGGAACCCAGAAGAGCCCATCCATGCACACTAATGAAGGTAGCATCAGCTGAGGCTTCTTTCCAGTACATGTGATGAGTAGCATGTCCTGATTCTTGGCCTTTCTCCCACCCAGCTTACCCACTACTACAGACATGTTGTCACCCTCCCTTTCTTTTCCAGCCAGCTTTTCAGTCACTTCCTTTGGGAAGCCTTAGAGACATTCTGCCCACGCATTGAGTTGCTTCACACAGCTGTCTTCTGAATTCCACCATGCCCTTTCCATCACTGTTTTAAAATGCATGAATTACTGCTGATCATAGAGTACTTACTAATTGCTAATGTTTATAAATGCTTACTTCCATCTGCTCCCCTTGACTGTCATCTACCTAGTGGACTTCTCATTTCAATATGGCAGAGACCAAATCTGATTTTTCTTCATTATTAGTTATTCTTTGTCCCTGCTCTGGAATGCCACCACAACAGGACAAAGGACATTTAGCTACTAACATAAGGTCTCATCTTTCATGAGGGATTATATTTCCAGTAAACTGGGGGTTTGCTGTGGCAGGGCACATGCAGACATATACATTTGCAAGAGGGTACATGACATGGGCGCTAATAAAATACATAGAAATCCTCCTGTCTGCTGCCAAGATTATATTGCATTTTGTTTCCATTACATCAATTTTTCTCCCCCTTTTGTGAACATTAATCAAAGAAATACAAAGAGCTCATTAAAGTGATAGATTGACTGGAAATGTAACCACCTTTTCATTATAAACAGTCCCTTTGCGTTCTCAAAGCTCTAGGCTTTGTTTCCCAGCATTTGTCATGTAGTTCAAATGTCCTTATACATTTAAAACTACCAAATACCAAATGGGCCCCAGTTGTTTTGTTTAGCATGAACCAATAGTCAGCGAAGCAAAACCACAGAAGGAGATTCAACCAAGCAAACGTAGCTTAAACACAAAGACAGTTAAGTAGCTGCAAAGGACAGGTTTACCAGATGGCCAATGGATTGGCCATGTAATTCAGAAAAAAACAGATTCCTGTCACTGACAACTGTCAGTTAGCTGTCCCTGAAAGGTCCTAGAGCAGAGTTTCTTAACCTATGTGTCATACCCCTTGGGGGAAGACCAAATGGCCATTTTAGAAAGGAGTTGCCTAAGACCATCCTGCATATAAGATATTTACATTATTAATAACAGTAGTAAATTACAGTTATGAAGTAGCAATGAAAATAATTTTTTTTGCAATGAAAATAATTTTATATTTGGGGGTCACCATGACATGAGGAACTGTGTATTAAAGGTTTGCGGCATTAGGAAAGTTGAGAACCACTATCCTATAGAAAGGGTGTGTAGACCAAGGAAGTCACCAAGGTGCCAAGCATTTAACAGTTTTTTAACTGAAAGCATTTGATTTTTTTTAAGAGCTAAAGAATTTCTGCATATATGGTTATTATGCTGGAGGATAATTGTATAACTGGTGTTTGGGATCTTGAAAGACTAGAGGTGTGCCTGCCTGCATACATAAGTCTTTACCACAAGAGGGTATGAATGGTGCTAGTTTAATCCTGAGAGTCTACTCCAACCCCAGCCTCATGTAGTTAGTTTATGAGCACTAACTACACTTTGACAACAACCCACACTCCAAAATGAGCCATAATAGACTAATTCTAAAACCTTGCCTCTTTCAGTTTCTAGTCTATGATCTAGGGCAATGTGCTTAATTTTTGTGTCTCAATTTCTTCATTTGTAAATGGAATAGTAATATGCCATGAAGATTATAACTTTTAACACAATAGTAAGTACTTCTCATATGTAGATGTGTGTGTGTGTGTGTGTGTGCACAAATGCAAGTATATGTGTAGTTCTAGGTGTTTTTCTTCAAGATGCCATCTACCTTGTTTGATTTGGTGACTCTCATTGACCTAAAATTCACTAATTAAGCTAAGTTGGCTAACCAGCAAGCTTCAAGGCTCCACTGTTTCTAATTCCACAGTGCTGGGATTACAAACTCTTACCACCATGCCTGGCTTCTTTATATGGGGATTGAACTCAATCCTCATGCTTGCATGGCAAGCCCTTGACTGACTAAGCAATCTCCCCAGTCTCTTTAACTACTTACTGTTAACTTTAACTGCTTATTATTCTTATCTATAATTGGATATTAAGCTGACACAGAAAACCAAAGGCATGGATTTTAGTTCAACTAAAATTTAGCTCCAACTCTCAGGAAACCCATATGAGCATTCAACACATAGATTATTCTTGATTTTCCCTATTTAAAATGAGACACAAGCAATGTTTCAAATGTCCTCCAGTATGAGCACTACATAGCACTGGAATATTTTTAATTGATTTGGTAAATCAATAGTTAGCAATGACCACAGAGATCTCACTGGAGTTAACTTTTTGTTTGTTTTTTAAGGCAGTATATAGGAGTATATCAACATAGTGATATATACATCCAAGAGACACACATTGTACAGTGACAACCAAGTAGCTGGCAAACTTGCAGCTCTAGGCACAGAACCATATCATCTCTCAGAAGCAGCCCTCAGGCATGGTCCCCTCTCCCTCCAGGAATCCTATATTCACTCCACTAACAAAGCATGCTCATTTGCTGCCATGTGGTGACAGTTGTGGCAATTGTAGTGCCCTCAATTCCTTCATCTATGGGAAGGACCTTAAAGCCCCGGCCCAGGCTCTAAGGTGCAGGTCTCTTTCAAGAGCCCAAATGTTAAAAGTAAGGACACATAGAACAAACTGCCTTGGGAACTAAGTGTTCTAGGATGCTCTCACAAACTCTCATGCCTTCTTTTCCCATTCATTTTTACCTCTTTGCTTAGTGCCCAAACCTATGAAAAGAATGTACTTTCTTGGAAGTTTCTCTACCAGACAAAAAAGGCCATAAATAACCATTTATTAAACAAACAGTAAGGGCTAAAGAAAGAGAAACTGCCACAATTAGGCCCCTGGGGCCTTCAGCACAGCAGCACAAGGCTGTAGGACTCTCCTAATCCTGACCATACATCACCAGCCCCTAAATTTCCTGAAGTTATCTTCATAATCAAGATGCTATTCTAGCCATTGAGGGCTTTCAAACTATTTTTAATTTTAATTTAAAGAGCAATTAAAGAAAGACTGGATAGGAGGGATAATAAAGTAAGTGATTAGCAGCATGCGAACGACAAAGGCTTAATGATTATATGGTGTTAGTCTCTAAAGGGCTTGTTGAGAGAAAACCCTTTCTACATGTGGCTGTTCAGCTAATGCGTCTCAACCCACAATTACAACATTGCTGACACCATTAACCAGCGAAACAACATCACTTGGTGAAATCCTTGTTGTCTCATTAAAATGGAAAGGGTCAGGTAATTTACCAGCCTTGTATGTCTAGTTTTGTTGTTGGTAATTAGCAAACATTACCCAGCATGGACTCCCGCTGGGAGCTGGAGAAACTTTGTAAAATATTAAAAAGGAAAGTCTATATTTTGCTGGAAAATTGAAAAGAGGCATACTCTGCACGCCACTCCCTTGCGTCAAGGAAAAGGAGAAAAAACAAAACAACAAAACAAACAAACAATCCAGAAACCAAAAGAAATACCACCCACCAGGAACTCTTTAAGTTAGAACTATTCAGAATGCATTGGGAAGCTTTTGTCCAAATCAAGATCTTGAGTCACCACAGTGTCCTGGTGACCAGTGGTCTCATTCCTGTTTACAAAGGGTCTTGGGGGAGGGATTGATAGGATAATTTCAAACTTCAAACTTCATCTTGACTCTTCCCTCCTCGGATTTTTTGAACTGATCTACCAGTAACAAAAGAAAAGATGGTTAAAAAAAAAAAAGGTTTTCTCTTTCAGCCAAGTATGGTCACATATGCCTGTAAATCCTGGTGGTTGGCAAGAGGATCAAGGTAGTTCAAAGCCAGCCTGGACTACATCAGGCGACTATCTCATTTTTTTCCCCTCTTTTGTAGGCCATTGAGATGTTATATTAGCCAAAGGTGCTTGCTCAAAAAACATCAGTTGAATATTTTTAAGCTTAGAGATTGAGGGACTATTTCTACAGGGCCCAGCTTGATTTCCTGACTGCCAGCTTCCTAAGGGGAAGCCTCCTCCAAGCAGGCCTGAGGCCACACCCCAAATGCTGGCCAAAGCTGGGTATGTTGTCAGGGAGCAGAATAGGATCTTATTTTTTAAATTGGATTCTTAGAACATAAAACACATTCCAATAAATGTGAACTGAAAATTATGAATTCATTAAATGACTTTGGTATCTTGTGCTATATATAATATTTATACTCTGACTACTATAAAATATGTTTTAATATCTTTAGGCAACTATAAGGACTTAAATATTTATAAAATGGCTAAAGATAAAGTATGGCCCTCTTATTCCTACATACAGATGATGTAAGGCTTGCAATCAAAGACAATAACCCTCTCTGCCCATTTGTCATCTTAAAGGAGCCGATCAGCCCACCATCCCTCGTGTACCATCTACATAAGAGTTGTTACCAACACAGACGACTCTAGAGGAGTTTGTGCCTTAAAAACTACCTAGAGTGCTATACTTCACAGAAAACAGGGCTTTCTGAAAATGGAGACAAAACAATAAATTTGCAGGCAAAACAGCTCCAAGAGGGGCCTCAAAATGCTGTGGTATTTATCTCTGGGACATGTGAGAATGGAAGCATTTTGATTTAATATTTCATAACATAGATACAATTGCTTCCTTGCATGGCAAATAATTAATACTCCTTGAAAAGAGTTGGTTTTTTTCCCCTTTAATTCCTCAGTATCCTAAATACAAATAAATGGATGAGAAATACTCTTGTGATAATGTCATCCTTAAGCAGTATGGACTAGTTCTCCCATAATCACAATAAAAAGAAGCCACCATGAATTTATTCATGGCCTATTAAAAGTAGATTTAAATGTGAAACCTCAACCATGATGCCCTCATCATTTACTCTTCTTGCTTGCCTTCTGTCATGTAGTCTAACCAATTTTCAGTATTTCTCCCTTTCCCTATGCCAATCAGGTATTCAAAGAACTACTTGTGACCATCTGTGTGAGTCTCCCCAGTGGCCATTCACCTGGTTGCTTTTTTCTTCTCCCTTTGATCAGGATGTGTAGGGTGGACCAGGAATCATGAGGAAGCTTGTGAAACAAAGTTTAGGTCTTGTTATACCTGCATTTTAATGAGGTGTGTTACATGATATCCAAACTTCTTGGTCATCACCAGCACAAGTCTGCCAGTTCTATGTAGACTAAGCTTTTATGAAACATCAACTCTGATATAAGATTTGGAAGCAAAGGGATTGGACTAGTGCTTCTCAACCTGGACTTCGTGTTGGAATCACTGAAGGATGCATCCTTTCTCCAGTGTCTGATTAAATTGTTCTGGAATGTGGCCTGAACATCTCATGATTGCTTCCACATCCTTGAGGTGACTGTGTTGTGCAGCTAAGGTTAGATGCTAGTAGGCTCATTCAAAAACAAACCCACCCATACATGATTGACTAACCTGTCCACAAAGCATCAAGGCATCATGAACACAGGACATTCTCTTTAATATATACATAATGAAAACTGGATTTCCAACTGTAAGACAATGAAATGGAACCATTTTCCAATACTACACACAAAAATTAATCTGAAATAGTATGAAGATTTGAGTTCAAGACCTAACGTATAAATTGTTAAAAGAAAAGATAGGGAAGCAATTCTTTGACGTGGACTTCAGTAATTTGTTTATTTTGACTAAAACATCAAAGCCTTGGTAAGGAAAGCAAAGATAAATGAGTGGGATTTGTTGAAACTAAAAAGCTTCCATAGAGCAAAGGGAAAGAATCAAATAAATGAAAAGGTGCTGTACAAAATGAAGGAAATTACTTGATCACCAGATATCTGGTAAGCAGTCAATACTTCCAAATAAAGAGCCAGTATAATTCAATAATAAAAATCTAACCTGAATCAACTCAACAGATAGGAAGGAGATATCTTGACAAAAGAAAAACTTTTTTTCTGACTTACTTAAGGGTACTATGAGGATAATAGAAAGACCCAGAAATTGCTTTCATTTGGAGAGCAACTTGATCCAAAGGCAGCTAGCATGCTCCACGAGAAAAATGAGACAGCAAGAGATTGAAGGGTTTGTCTATACCTTGTAAGAGGCAGAGATAGATTTGAATCCAAGCTATCCAACAACAATGACTAGCACATGCTCTGATTAAACTTGATTGCAGCCCAAAGCAACCCATGCCATCTCATGGCATGTCACATGACACCATACCATCTGCATGGCCTTAAAATACTTGGTAGAAAATCTTTACTAGACACATGTAACAAGATGTTCAATGGCAAATATGCTTCTCTAGAAATGGGGGAATATTTTTTCTCAATAACCTTCCATAAAATACCTTTAAGTACTTTTTTTAAAAATCCTCAAACTAAAGTCATTTGCAAATTAGATGTCTTCTTTGCAGGACCACTTAGGAAATAAAAATAAGGGCTTGAAAATTTCATAATTTTTTGATGGTAAAAGGACAGGTAGAGGCAAAATACATTGGGTGGAGGCAAAAATACATTGGGTGGTTGGCAACCTTACTTGTTAGCTTGAGGCACACATGCTATTTTCAGCATGTGGATTAAATCATGGCTCACATTAGTAAATTTACAGGGTGCTATGGAATGTCCCAAACCCTCTATCATTAATCATGTGCATCCAAATGATGTCATACAACTTATTGGGCATGTCTCTGTCACTTCTGACTGTAGAGATCCCATTAGATTCATGATGACACGAACAGAGATATTAACCTCAAGTGTAAGGGGAAAGCATCAAGTGTAAGGGAAACTGGTTTGCAGAAAAGGATCTGTTAGTTGATCCATTATCCATCCCTTATCCAGAATTTCACTGGTGGGGAGGTGGGAGTGAAAGGGGAGAAAGAGAAAGAAAGGGGGTGTGGGGACAGAATAGAGACAGAATCCATAGGATAACACGCTTCCTCTGTCTTCTCTGACTATATAACTTTGTATGGATTCCATATAACCATTTATTTGGACCATTTCTATAGCTGAATATGGAGGCTTTGGGGGGATAGAAGCTTTTGTTTATTTTCACCCAACGCTTTCTCCTGAACCTTCTACTTGGGAAGCAGAATCAGTAGATAAGCCTGAAATATTTTGAACATTTTTCTACAAAAGAAAGGAAAAGCCAAACTTCAAATGTACCATATTATTTCTGATATCTCCATAAATTAATCCATATTAAGTGTGTATGTGTACATATGTGTGTGCTCATTGTGTTGTTGAGTGTGTGTGTGTGTGTGTGTGTGTGTGAGAGAGAGAGAGAGAGAGAGAGAGAGAGAGAGAGAGAGAGTGTACAGGTGTGTATGTGCCTGCTTGTGGAAGTCAGAGACAAACCTCTGGTGTCTTTCTTCAAGTGCCATCTACCTTATCTACCTTCCTTTTGGAGCAGGGCCTATAGACTGGCTTGAGGCTTGCTGACTAGGCTAGGTGGGCTGGCTTGCCAGGGAGCCACAGGGATCCAGTTTTCTATTCCTCTCTGGAATGGAATTACAAATACATTCCACTACATTTGTCTATTTCACATAGGTCTGGGATCAAACAGGCCTTCATGTTTGCATGACAATCACTTTATTAAGCCCACTCCACAGCTCATATTAATAGGGAAGAAATTCTGCTCAGATAAATCATTTGTTCAGGAAGTCATACTCCTAATGCTGTGCATTTCCTCCAACTCTGCTCTTGTCTGCATAGTTGTTAGAACAAAAAACTCAACCCAAGAGATTCCTAATACCATTTGCTTTGGTAGAAAGAGTCAGAGACCATGACCCTACAAAAGACTGCTTCTGCCAAAAGAGATTCTAGGCAAACTTCAGCCCTTTGGGAACAAAGATAATTTAGTGGCAAGGCATTTGGTTACTTTCTTCCCTGGAATATTTATCCTCAAGGAAAACCCCTAAGAAGTAGATACACAGAGTCTAGGCCCTTTCTTATTAGAACACAGTTAATACTTGGAGCAGGTTTATGTGGTAAGAAAAAAAAATGCTGTTTTTACTATCATCAGACAGTCTAGGGATCAGATCCATGTGTTCTTTACTAACTCATATGTTGGAAGGGGCTTAGTTTTTCCTGAGCCTTACATTCTATCTTTAAAATGAAGAGTATAACCTCTGCCTCAGCAGGTTTCTAGGGCAATTATAGAATAATGTGTGAAAGTGGGGGTGCATGGCTCACCTGAATTAGACGGGAAGAAATCACAATATTTAAAAGAAGCACTAACAGGCACACATATCGGAGGAGTCATCGAACATGTGACAGCTTGATGCTTAGGTGACATGATCAGTCCCTTCCCAACACTATGCCATATCTGTTTCCTGTCTCTGAAGAAATTCCCTTTCACTCTGTTGTCCAAGGCTAGGTACAGTCTACACAGGGAAGTCAAACTAATCTGTATATAGTTGGAAGAAAAAGAAGTTTCTTCTATTTTTAACTTCATCTTCCCATTTTCATCTCCCAAGAGAGGCCTTTGGAGTAGAGGAGATGGCTCCATTGGTAACATGCTTCAAGTGGAAGCAAGAAGATTTGAATTCAGATCCACAGCACCCAAGTTATAAACACAAACACACAAACCCAGGTTCATTGAGAGCCCAGGGCTCAAAAATCAAAGATGGAGAACAATTTAGGAAGTATGCCGGTGCAAGTATGTGTACCTTCATACCTTCATGCTAACACACACACACACACACACACACACACACACACCATCTTCCTGTTTAGAGACACCCAGTGTGGTTTGGAAGGTGGTCCACACTTTTCAGTCTTATGTTGCAATGGCTCTTGTCAATCCTTGTTTATCTCACTAGGAAAGTGTCACCAGAAGAGGAAGTACTGGTCTTAAGAGACTCTTTCATGTGACAAAATATGCTGTGAGGGAAAATTCTTCTATCTTGAAGCCATTTACAGAATAACTATGGCTGCTATTTTGCCAAACATATCAACACTAGTGGGCTGAGTTTCGTCTCATGAAGTCTGCAGGGAAAATGTGAACAGGGCAGGTCCCTCTCTGTACTTGAGACCTCTCAGAGCCCTAAGCCAGACTTTTCTTTATTGTTTAGTAAGCTCTTTTAATGAAATGTACTACTCTTATTATAGAGGATTCCAAATAGGATCTAAATCACAAACCAATAAAAGAAAATTATTGGCCTGGGTATCTAAAGTTACTACCTAGAGGCTACTCCAGTGTGGTATGTATAAATCTCTAAACAGTTAAGTAGAATTGTCTTCCTGGTTTTTGGGATGGAAGCCAACAGCCATTTCAGTTACAACGGAAGGAAAATATTTTAGTGCTGAGTTTCGTTCGTTCAGTGGGCATAAAGAGAAATGGCGCTCCCCCACCGCCTTTCAGAATTGAGTGAGAATATTGTAGTAATGAAATGCTGTACAGGGGCAGCTGAAAAAAATGTTCCTCTGCTTTCAGGGAGGGAGGGAATGTGCATAGGTGTGTCCGCAATCTGTGTGTGCAGCAAAAGAAGGACAGAAAGTGGGAGAGGCAGGTGTTGAAGAGTAGTAACATGGGAGTCAGGGATGGGGTGGTCTGTCACTCTAATGGAAACAACAGATGTGCAGATGTTCACCCTGCCCTGCACTGGCCACACTGCATCTTTCAACAGCACCATTCAGGAAGGATGTGAACACATCCACTAAGAGATCCATGATCCCCAGCCCCGCCAAACACCACAGCTCTCCCTCTGGAGCAAGCTACAGAACATAAAAATACAGACCCCTGTGTAATAAAAATCAAGGAAATTCCAGAGACCTCAGTTATAAAGGACCATGGGGTTCATCTCATTCAATCTGCTTCTCATCACAAAGATCATGGTGGCCAGTAACTTTCTTGAGTACATGATGATAAGATGCTCACAATCTCTGCAGATTCCTGGAAAAGACTTCCTTATGCTAGGTGAAAGAATGAAAGGACTAGTCATCATTTTCAGTATTAGCTGATGGTCCTGGTCTTTGTGCAGTGGGACACAAGATACAATGAACCTTCTAACCTGCTCATCTGAACCATTTAGTAAGTGACTTGCTGTTCAAGTTTTCCTCATTCTGACTGTCCCTTTCCCCCTTTCAACTCTTCATGACTTTTGGTATATCCTTCTGTTGACCAGGATAAAATGATCACTGCACCCAATAAATTAGCCTTTCACCAGCAAGAATGAATCAATCTCTCCTTAGTGTTAGCTTGCAAATGAGCATGCAGACGCCAAGAGTAGATTACTTCATGTGAGCTCTGTCCCTGAGTTCCAGTTTGACAAAGTCCTCAAAAAGCCTGCATTTGTCATCCAGTGATGTAAAGTTACTAATCCACAGCATTAATTCCCAAAGGGAAACTAGAAGAAGTCACTGTGGCTTCAGAAAATGGAAGGTGGGACAAAGGAAAAGGAAGGTGTGTTTGTGAGAGTTTATGCATGCTTATGTGAGTGAGAGTGAGTGGGTGAAGGGGTAGGAGAAGAGAGACGGAGAGGGAGGAGGGAGAGAAAGAGGGAGAATGAGAGAGAGAAAGAGGAAGAGAAAGAGAGAGAGGCAGACAGACAGACAGATAGAAGTAGGAGGATCAAGGTCACTCTGAGCTACATAGTGAGCTTCAGGCAAGACTGGGAATAATGAGACTCTGTCTCAAAATAAAATAAAGCATTGAATAGAGGGGAAAATTTTAAATCTTGGGTTTGATTTTATGCTGCTTGCTGTTATTTTTGGGGCTGGGACTCAGCTTATGATTGTAACGATTCAGGTCTTATGCTGGCCTGCCCTGTCACCTGGAAAAATGCACTCAGACAGCCCAGGGTTCCATGACTGCTAGTCTGTACACAGGTGCAAAGGACCCCTTTAAAACAAAGACCTCTTATACTCTCTTTCCTGCTGTTCCCCTGGGGCAGGCAGGACTTTTCCTGACTCCCTCTTCTCTTCTGTCCTCTCTGTTTATCTGTGTCTCTTTACTTCTTTTCTCTTTACTTCCCCTACCTCCCCTTTCTAATAAAACTTCTCATTTAAGCTCTGTCTGCCTGGCATGTTTGTCCCCTGCCTCTGTCAACCTCACCAGCCATGGAATCTGACAAGGTCTCCCATGCAAGGTCCCCTACGTGCTTTATTATAACACTGATTCCTCAGCTACAACCAATACCAAAGCCACCTTGGTTTCCTCTGTCTAAGGAGGTCTTCAGAGCAGACCCTTCTCTGTCACTATCTATCCCCAGTCCTCTCTGGTACTCTTCATCATTTCTAGAGCACAACACAAAGTCTTCTCTATAGTTGTGTCTCCTGAACTTCAGAGGCTGTTTTCCTCATCAGTTTTTAGCCTCACCTGGATGTTCCTTCCATCAGGTTCTTGAGGTAAGGAACCCTGCCTGAACCCAGCCCTGCACCACTCTATGAGCCTCTGGTGGGGACCAGAGTGTCTCACCTCATAATGTTATTGATGGAACTCATCCTTGTAGTCTCTGTAGTACTGCTTGCTAAAACCTTCTTCCTGCTGTTTCAACTTCAAAGTCTCAATCTTCTAGAGCAGTGGTTCTCTACCTGAGGGTCATGACCCATCTGAGAGTCAAATGATCCTTACACAGGTGTTGCCTAAGACCATCAGAAAACACTGACAACATTACATAATAGTAGCAAAATCACAGTTACAAAGTAGAAACATCATTTTATGGTTGGGGTCACCACAACCTGAGGGGTTGTATTGAAGAGTAGAAGCATTAGAAAAGCTGAGATCCACTGCTCTAGATAAACACATCCTGCCCAGTGGCCCTACATCTTCTTCCTTTTTGGTCCTAAATAATGCTTTGTAGGGGTGCCAGATTGATCTCCTTAAAGTACAAGCCCAATTCTGTCACTGTCTTGCTCTGGAAACTTCTATAACTCCCCAGTATCCACTGAATTAAGCTATAGTGACTATAGCTCATAAACTCATACAAAATTATTTACCCATTTCTAATCCAAAAATGAAGGAGGCATTACTTTGTTTTTTCCCGGGACAGGGTTTCTCTGTAGCTTTGGAGCTGGTCCTAGAACTCACTGTGCTCACTGTGTAGGTCAGGTTGGCCTTGAACTCAGAGATCTCCTGCCTCTGCCTTCAAGTGCTGGAATTAAAAGCATGCACCACCAGTGCCCAAATTCCAACTTTGGAAGAAATTACTTAAAAGTACCATCTACATTTGGTTTTATCTCTTTCTATCATCATATATATCGCATACTCTAGCCAAGTAATGCTTGTCAGTAGCCCTCAAATGCATCCCGCGTGCCTCACCTTGTTGACCCCCCCATTCTCTATACTGTTCTTTATGTTCTTTGTCGCTACCCGCTATAATCTGTCCTGCTTTTTCCAAGTGTCTCTTTCCTTGTGAATCACAGAGTTCTATATTTGTATAGGAAGGGGTCAGACCAGGAATGGGTTTCATGTCACCATCTCACCAACAATGGCTACCATGCAGTCTGGGGCGCAACAGGTGTTTGTGGAATTGGACAGGCTCATAGAAGACATGAAGTACAGTCACACAAATGCAGAGTCCACCACAGGAAGGGAACAAGGGATGCTCTTTAAAGAAAGCATCCAAACACAGCCCAGGCCTTGAAACTCAAAGGGAAATCCTTCCTACAGAGACTCAGCTTGCCTCAGGACAGAACCCTGCTGCCTTTGGGGGTAAACATCAAGGCCTTGTTGGATCTAATCTGTGTCATCTCCCAAAGGTGTATGTTATATGTCTAGTACCTGTACTTATCATTTGGAGAGGGTGACAACAGCAAGATTGACAAATAGAGCCAGTGGGCAGAAAAAACAGCCTGATTCTACATCATCATTCCTCACCACCTTTTCCTCCATTATTTTTTTTCAGGTTCTGAGAGGGCTAATATGATCCAAACCCTTAGCAAGACATGATGTTGCCTTCTGAGACTAAGCAGTCTAGTTACATAGCCACTAGACACACAGGTGAAATGAACCCTTCCCCCTTTATCTCATGTGTTTATTCACTTGTCCCCTGATAGTGGCATGGCTTGAGAAGGCTGTGGAACCATTATGTGATAAAGCCTTACTATGGAAGATCACTGGCGCTGGGCCTTGAAGTTTTATAGTCCAACACACTTCCTGTCCACTCACTGTTTCTGGACTGCGTGTACAATGTGACCAGTTAGCCTCCTATTCCATCATGCCTTCCTGACCATAAAGGAAAAGCTCCCGACAAACCATAGGCCAGGACAACCCCTTCCTTCTTTCAGTTGCTTCTTGTCAGATATCTTGTCATAGCAGTAAGAAGAGTAGTGAATAATACTGAAGTTTAACTTTATCAAAATTAAGTAAGAGGAAAAATTCAGTTTCTCCATCACATTCACACCAATTCCTTCCCAAGAGCTGTATAGCCACATGCATTCAAATCATGCCCAGCCATCACCTCTTCTGAATATATAAGAATATATGAGAATAGAGAAAAAAGATTCCCCCCTCCATTCTGTGTTCCTCTCTTGCTAACCTGGTCCTCCTTAATTTGTACTGTCATTATCTTCTACTCACAGAGCTCCTTATACCTAGGGAGAGGCTGAATCCAAGCCTTTAGAGTGGCTGGTGCATGGGTGACACATACTTATCCCTTCCTTTTCTTTAAAAGAATCCTTGACCAGAAACAAAAATAAGGTATCAGATGCTCATTTCACATTTTTATATTAAAACCCAAAAAGAGCAACTCTACCACCATCTCTCTTTGTAGGTACTGACTCCAGAGGCTCTCTGAGAATGAACCCTGACTCTGCCAATCCCAAGATCAGATTCCCTTCTTGTCTTTTAGAACCATAGGGAAACAGGCTGGCAAGAGGCACCATTGTACCAGCTGATTTAAATTGAAGTGTTTTCCCCAGATAAATGCGTACTAAATAATACACCAGCTCTCCAACCAAAGGGAAGTGACAGGCACTCTGTAAATAAAGGCACTTAGTTGCTGGTAAAGAGCTGTAAAGTGGTTCTGAGCTGATGTTTGCTGACCAGCAAGAAGCAGCTTCACCTGCTTTATGTAATTGTCACTGCAGTTTCGCCTGCTGTATATTAAAACTGCATCTCATAGACCCAAATGTCACATTATATATACCATCCCACATGGAATGCACCACCTTCTGCTGTAATTGTTTTTGACAACCAACCATCACATCTCATCTCATTTCAGAAAGTGTCTGGTCAGAATCCCTAGGCTGGGTCAGTTCTGACACCATGTGAGCTAGAAAGGTGGCACTCAAAGGGAGGGTGAAGAGAAGCAAAGAAAAAAAAAAAAAAAAAAAAAAAAAAAAAAAAAGAGGAGCCCTGATAACATGCCATGGCAAGTGCACAGACACAAATCCTCCCTGTGGAGACTGGACTTTGTTAATGTTAATATGCCACTTTCTTGTTCAATTGTAGCACTTTAGAATAACTCTGACACAAGAGCACAACAGTTATCCTCAGTCCACATTTCTGGACCCAGCTGGGTTCTGGGTTCTGGGTTCTGGAAAAATGAAAACATAACCATGCACGGATGCATGGGTCAAGGTGGAACCGCAGGATACATCATGATGAAACTGGCCTGGCATGTGCTAAAATCTCTATAGATATCACTCAGGGGATGTGAGATATGTTTCCCAAAATGCAAAGAGCGGCACAATGTCTTTGTTGCCTGTAATTCTAGCTACCCTTTGGAGTGTGGACCTGCCAAACACCTGGATGGAGAAGCAAGTACCTAAAGCCACTGGACACAACAGCTAGTCAAAGAGGTCTTAGAGATAAGAAAAAGCAGGGCCATTTAGCTCCCCTGTATAGTGCTTTACTGAAAGGAACTGCAAGCACTGGGTACAGGGGGAGCTCTAGAGGTAAGCAAAGGGAAAGAGCCACTTCTCAGTGTTGGGAGCTGCCACTGGACCACTGCCACTGGAACATCAGAGTGATACCAGGGGATGATAGAGGCCAATGACAGGATTGGAGAAGGCAGAAAGAGAAAAAACAGTGACATATAGGTTTGGTTATTAAGAGTTTCAATATTGTGATCTTAGGAACAGAACTGACTGCTGGCTTCTAGGAGACACCTGCTGAATTCTACCTCTGACTTGAAGTTAAGAGAAATGCTGCCTGCCATGAATGTATCTCATCCTCTTCCTTCCTCTGCTTAGTGTACCTTCCTTCATCCAAGCCACATGAACATGTTAACTGCTGGATATTGACCACAGAGAGCTCCTTCTCCCTCTTCTGGATTCTGAGACATCTCCTAGATCAAGACTTTCTGATTCATATGTGGTGCCCTCTTCCTTATTCTCCCCATGGGAATGTTGGGTCTCTCTAAGCTCTCTTATATACAGGTACTAATCCTGTTTGAGAGACCTGGCTTCTTGACCTAGTTACCTCCTCAAGTTCTCATCTTTCCAGACCACCCCCTCTAAGGTTAACATTCAATATACAGATAGATGAGGGTCAAACATTCAGGCTGCCACAGCATGTGCACTTTCACACAAGGAATGTATGAATATCTCTTGCTAAAACTTACTCCCTTTGCTTACTCTTGACTTTCTTAATATCAAGGTGTTTGTGCACAGGGGAAAGGGAAAATTTTGTCAGTTTGGACATTTTACAGAATCTAAGGTGGGATAAAATTTAAAGAGATCTGGGAGAAACATCTGTGTCAAGGGCACATATGACTACACATTGGTGAAATAGCATGAATCTGCAGACCTTGGGGTCATGATCGTAGCAGGAGGACATAGACAGGCAGGGGAAAGGAAAGTCTTTCCTGCCTCCTCTGTTCTCAGCATCCCTACCAAAGGGGAGAACTGCTCCTTTCAAATCTTTCCAATCCCCTTGCTATCCTCTCCCTAGGACAGGAGGCATGTCTGAACAAGTTGATCAGCATGTTCAGTGCACTGGGTTTGTTAGTGTGAAGATTTCAGCAGCTTTGGAGCAGCTTGTACCAGTCACCCAGGGATCTCATTAGCATGCAGATCTGACAGGTACTATAAGATGAGCCATGAGAAGATGCATCTCCAACAAGCTGCCCCAGGTGATGTTCACACCAGGGTGAAGGTGAGTGAGACAAATTAAAGAGCCAGTGCTCAGAGGCAGATACCACATACCAGCTTGTTGCATTCCACCCCCTGGAAGGTCAGTTTACTGTCTTTCACATTCTTTTTCCCCAGTGTTCCCCCAGGCAAGCTGGGCAGGATGCAAATTGTATTTCCCATGTGGAGCCTGGCAAAACTCAGGTGTCTCTTAGGGCCTTGGCATGTTGCTGTCTTGCATGGCTGCACCAAGTTTTACATTTGGGAGTATCAGGTAGGATGGTACAACAGAGAGGTCAAAATTGGGCCTCAGGCAAGTTTGTAACAGAAAAAGGGAAGCTGGAAGTGACTCAGCTAAAATTGGAGACTGATCCAATCTTCAGAATTGTAGAAACCCAAGTCAGGAGGCCCAGACTCACCACTCCACAGGCATGAACAAAGTGGATGGTGTTATAATTTGATCTAAAGCCATAGTAAATGTCAAGAGCCCCCCACTCCCACCAAGGCCCTGCCTCTTCTCCCAGTCCCCAGTAGCAAGGCCACTGATTCTCAGGACACTACCAAGAGTGGCTTTGACTGTCTCAGATGCTCAAGGCCCCACTGCAGAGCATCAAGGTCTCTCCTTCTCTTTCACTTCCCCAATCCCATCTCAGCATTCCTGTTTCACTGGCCATCTCTTCCCAAGAACCAGCGCAAGGAAGAGAACTTGCAACAGAGAGGTTTTCAGTGGTGTTTTGGGTTTGTGGCAGAAGCTAGAAGTAGATAATAGTGTTGAGTTGTTTAAAGACAGCAGAGCACCAAGGTCTTAGCTCTACAATCCAGTCAAACCTCCAGAAAGGCCTGCATGTGGGGCTGTCCCCACCCTCCAATAAGGAGCTTCCTACCCCAGCAGCTGCAGTCTTCATGGGTTTTGCTTCCTGGAAGGACAGGAGTCAGGACATCTAGGAGGCAGTCAACCACACCCATCTAGTGGGCCTTGCATGACCTACATAGAGCTGTCACTCAGAGGAAAATACTTCATCTCCTATTCTTCCTGATCCTGATATCTAAGGCCACTCATTATGGGGTTACTTCCTGCGCTGATTCCCTGTGACTACAAGATGGCATCTTTACTTGGAACCACCTGTCCAGGATCCCAGAACAAATGAGGGAAAAGACTCGGGTCAGGAGAAAAGGCAGCTGTGTGTAATTTAATGCTTCTGTGCCTCCTGCAGGAAAATGCACAGGCCAGCAAGCATCACTCCTTACTACATGGCTTCAAGTGTCTGTCCCATTCCTACTCTTTAGAGATCAACAGAGTCTAAACACAGCAAAGCTTAACACTCCCATTTCAGTCCCATGGAAAAGCACTCATGGGGACAGGGCAGAGAAGTATGCAGCTGGCATCTTCAAATTGCTCTGGCACTTAGGCAGTGACCCTGGTCATAAAGCCCATTATTTGCAAAAGCCAAGATGGTGACCATTTAAAGGCTCTTTTATTGCCTCAAAAGGAAACAAACTGGGGAAGGGGGACATACATCAGGTTTCAGGTCTATATCTCCAGATGGCAGGAAGAACTGATGCTCCTCTGTAAGCCATTGTGGCAACCACAGGTTTCACGGCCAGACAGGCTGATGCGAGCCTCTTTGAATTACTGAGTGAAGGATATCCCTCTTGCCAGGCCCTGTCCCCCATAGGCATAGAAGAGAAGTATTACAGGCTGTCCTTACCTTGGGAATTAGCCTGCAAGACCCCGATGCTGTCATCAAACTGCATAGATTTGATGTTGAGTGACGCCAAGATGCATTCCTTGTCCTGAAGCGAAGTATCATCAATATTATTCTGATTGGCTGACAGGATAACGCACATGTCACAGAGGTTGATGTTGACAGCCCTTAAATCAGCCCGACTTAATGGTGTACCCTTTGGGAAGGGGGGAGGGCACAAGGGGAGAGAAAAAGAGAAAGGAGAGAGAGAGAGAGAGAGAGAGAGAGAGAGAGAGAGAGAACAGAGAAGAGGGAAAGAACAAAAAATAAAAACAAATTAAAGATTGAGCCAGAGCTTTGGGACATTATTTAACAAGTATCTTTTTTATGTCTTGACATTAAGCTGGCCTAACTACATTTCAGGGAATAAGGGCTGCACGCTAATCTAAAGGGTAGTCGGTGCTGATGGCAGCATTTCAGGCCAGCTCTCAATACTCAATCAAGCTATTACTAACAAACGAGAGGCGAATAATGCCAGGGTCTACATCTTCCTCCTGCCTGGAAATTGTCTTGATTTAAGTAACTGTCCTGTGGCAACCTCTGCCTTTCAAAACATAACGAGGGGGTGGGTTTCAAATGTCTCTGGCAAAAGACAGCATATCTGACCAGAATTTCCAAAGCTGCCATGGAGAAATAAGCAAAGCATGGTGTGATGAGGTGGGGCTCGTGGTTCTGCTGAAGTGGGAGGCTGTGGAAGCCAGTGGAATTAGTGTGCATCCTGCAAAAGGGAGAGGGCAAGCTTTGAGCTACAAAATTTTATTGCATATTTTTCAGTAAGAAAAAAGCCAAGGAAGCTACATAATTATCCAACAATATAAGAGTGGTTAAATATATTTTTGGATGTGTATACAATTGACAATACACTTGTATTGCAAATGTAGTTAGAGCAAGTCCTCCACATACTTATTGAGTTGGAATAATCTGTAAGATAAAGGAATTAGTAAGTGGTGGAGAGGTGAGGATTTAGAACAATTTAAAACTATAACCACATTTATTTAGAAAAAAATAAAGCCACTTGAAGTAAAAATTATATATTTATAAATGTATGTAAATTGAAAGAGAAAAACTCAGGAAAAACTATACACTAAACTAATAACAGTAATTACCTCTGGGAGAGGAAAGGATGAAGTAGAAAGTTTGCTTTTGACTTTATATACTTCTATATTGTTTGAATATTTTATAACAAGAACAGATTTGTATATTACTGGTGCAATTAAAAATAAATAAGCCAGTAAACAGAGTTTTTTTTTTAACCCCATAACAGTAGAAAAACTTTTGCAGATCCAAGGTTAATGATGGAGATCAACTATAGATATGACAGAAAGATAGGACTAGCACTCTCACATGCTGTCCTCCTAAGAAGGTCACAGTAGAACTTCCTGGACCATCCAGGGTTAGAACACCTAGTAGCCATGCAGCATTGGTTCTCCCATCCAGCACCACTGATCCTCTGGGTTTATTTAAGCATCTCTTTGTATATGTAGATACCCCAGGAGTCTTCAACCTATAGCCTGTATTGGCCAAGGGTTTGCCAGCTGTTGTATGCATCTCCTCTTGTTCCCATCACTTAAAATTACGGAGCCCATCAACTCTTTTTATGATTCAGTGAATGTTATGACTCTATTCCAGGGCTCCTAAAATTGCTACAAAATAGAGCCTACATTCAAGAACATGTGGGGTCATAGGTTCAAAAATGCCCTAGTCCATGCACACTGGAGCAGTATCTTGAGAGAAGGAGAGAAATATCACCTTTTATGATCTCTTGGTACAAAACTAAATGTGACCAACTTTCTGTATCACATTACTATGTATAAACAACCGCTGCCTATGTTCATATTCTTTTAATTTTCCCCTTGCAGGAAACCCAGAAGTAATTGTAATGTAGGGAAACCATGTCCAGTTGTAGATGTATGATTTCAATCCACAAGAACACCAATGACATACATAGAAAGTTTTTGTTTCTTTGGGCTCCCTTATATGACTGACCATTTAAATATTGAAGAAAAGGGCCAAGACTTTTAATGAACCAATCCACTGTGCTTAAGTGTGCTAAATTTGGGTATATTTGTAATGGCTCTACAAATATGAGACTCATTCCAACTTACAGAGAAAGGTGAGTAAATGTGGATGGGGGCATAGAAAAGGAAATACACACATATGCACAAATAACAAAGGCCACACTACATGCCCCACCTATATACACATATACTTGTGCACCTAACTTCAGAGGTCAAGGGGTCACATGGAATCACACATGTAAGATAATAAATCACAGAAAAGTATAATCAAATATCCCAACATGATACATTTAGCAAGTATATACAGTATATGTGTATGCTTGTCCAGTGAGTTAATTTTAACAAGTAACCATCTTAAACTACATGAATACATTAAAGAAGTCAGGTTTTGGTTGTGAATCCAAAGGAGATCTGTCTAATATTTCTAGCACGTTTAGATATATATGGGGAATTTATTGTATCGAGCATTATGGGAGATACACATAGCTACACTGGAGTGCTGACTGTGGACAGTCGCTTAGAGATTCTTTAAGATATTATATTGATTAGCTTGTATTGCCTCATTTCTGATGATCTGGAAACTGATAAATAGTAGGGGAAAAAACATACCTCTTGACAACTAAGGGGTTTCTTATCCCTAAATATTATCTTAAAAATAGTAAAATGTTGGAGGAGTCAGGTAGCACATACTTTTAATCCCCACACTCAGGAGCCAGAGGCAGGCAGATCTCTGTATGTTCAAGGCCAGCCTAATCTACATAGTGAGTTCCAGCACAGCCAGAGCTGGTTAGACTGGTAAGACTCTGTCTCAAAAAAAAAAAAAGAAAAGAAAAATGTCAGAGGATAGGTAATATTTTCCTGAATTTGTGACATAAACAACTACATAAAATTTTGAAAAGAATAATATTCTGTAAGTCTATAATTTTGTAAAAAATATATTATTATTAGAAAGTGGCTAGTTATATTACTTTTAAATCATTCATCTCATATCCTTACATTAAATTATGGAGTCCAAAATTTTTTTATATATATTGGTGTCCTAGTGATTTTTGTAATCTCTACAATATATATTACATATAAATATATATAGTTTGCATATATATATGTATATATATATATGCATACAATGATGTTTTTTAAACAAAGGGTGGACAGAGATTGATTCACAAAAAGGATTTGGAATTCTGTACAGTAGAGATAATTCTACCCTTCATTTATTTGGTCAATATCAGAAGGAAGATGGGACAGATCAGCATTTCTCTTAGCATTAACCACCATGTCAAATTAAAATGCCAACAAGAATTTTGTAAATGACTTCTTAGTGTAAATATCAAAATAAGGCAATATTCTAAATTTCACCTAGGAAAGAAAATTTAGGCTGGTATGGTTAATGCATGTGGTGGTAGCTCAACCTCACCCCTGACAAGGGGCTTCACTTGGTTACAGATAACCTTTTAATAAGGCCTCCTAGGGTTTTGACTTTCTTAGCAGAGCACAGAAGGACTCCTACATCCTCAGGCCTGAAACCACATGAAGGAGCATAGACATGATCAAAGCTTCAACAATTACAGCCACGTGGGATTTACTTTTGTGAATGAAAAGATGAGAGTAAAACATCAAATAGTGTGTGACCTTGACTTACAGGCAATATGGACACTTTGGGGAAGTTGTGCAGTGTTTCCCACTCTCGCTTGAGGTACTCGATGGAGCCCACAAACACAATGTGTTTGAGCTCATGGTAGTGAAAATTGCTAGCACGGAGCGGCATCACCAGGTTCCGGAGGCCAATCAGGGCTGAGCTGACATCCCCAAAGATGCAGACTACAACATGACCGCTCAGGACAGTCATGGCAGCTTCACTTCGAGTCTGTAACAAAGAGAAGTGCAAAACTATCAGAAAGCAGAACTCCCAACAACAATCTAAGGAAAGAAAGCAGCATTCAAGCAGAGGAGAAAGCTAAACAATGGCTGAGGGCTTACTGAACACTATTGCTGTGTGATTTACATATGGTCTGAGTGTCCCCCACAGGCCCATTGTTATTAAAGTCTTTGTCTCCAGAGTGGCATTATTACATGGCAGAACCTCTATTGGAGGTGTGGGACAATTCATGTGCAACTGCCTGAGAGTTCTCATGTGACTTGCTGAGTTCTCCAGAGATGATGAGTATGAAAAGCACAAACCTGAATATACCCATCTCATTTCTCTTAGGTAATGTTTGCTTCTACACACTCCTATTATGATCACCTACCACCCACCAGCCTCACCAGAGATCAGACAAGTGGGATATCCCAACATGAGACTTTGAACCTCTTAAAGACTGTGAGCTACCTGTAATCTTTATGAGTTAGCTGTCTCAAATATTTTATTATAATACCACAAAGGTATCCAATACAGCTATTGCTTGTAATAAAATAAAACTAATATTTAATTTAGTTCAGAATAATAGAAGTGATTTTTCTATATCATATATAAAATTGAACAAGGTACCCATTCGAATGGATAAAAGTATATTAGGGGAAGGAGAGATGAATAAAAAGGTAAAACTCAAACACTGGTTTAAACATCTATCTCCATCAAATTAGAGAGCATATAAATATTTCTAATAATTTTAGTGAATACAGTAAGTGCACATGCAGAGAATGAACTAATTTTCCTTCTTGATTTTATTTATTGTTAAAGATCATGTGAAATGATAGTAAGGCTTATAAGACAGCTATTATATCTTTTTTTTGTCATTATGTACATTATATAATCACCTCTAATTTGAACAAGGGCATATAATCTATTTATCCCATAAATTTCTATAAACATATACCCACACATTACCAATGCTTCTTGAACAATATATTTAAGGATGTGCCAAGTAGACTTGTAAGCAGGAGACAGGGCAAAACAATCTTTAGGAGAAAAAGGAGAAAAAAATGGGGATGTTTATGTATGTGGGGGGAAAAAAGGGAATCCTTAATATCCATAACATGGTTGATAAATTTAGATGTCCTTTTTAGGCCCTTTTGCTAAGATGATGATTAAATGGTCCTATTCATTGGTTTGTCTTAGCTGAAATATGGGGTACTCTTTTAAGATATTTCAATGAGGTGGCATATCCCATCTCTATATCAGTACAAAGAATTTGATATCTGAGGCCAGAGGCTGGCTGGTGTGGTCTGTAGACTCAATATGATGATGCCCCACAAGCTCTATACAGCTACTCAATAAAAACAAGTTTTTAAAATTCACAGTAACTAAAAAGAAAATTAAAATTAGAAATTTCATTATGAGTGATAATAATATGAAATTTACATTCCAATAAAGTTTTGTTGGGACACAGCCAACTCATAATATTTAGCTATTTCCCATGGCTACTTACATGGAAAGCACAGTTGACCATTGTGACAGAGATCACATGGCCTGTGAGACTTAAATCACTGAATATGTTCATCTATAGAAAAAGTATGCTGATCTAATATTCAAACTTTGAAGTTTCCTGGATAATTCCTGGGAGGGCTTGCATTATATAAAAACCCACAAATAGTCATTACAAGGTTCTAGAGGTCAAACAGTAAAGACAGAGGACAATGTTCTTCCTTAGCCCCAGCCCTGTATCCACAAGGGTGACAAAGGAAGGGATACTCTAATGTAGGGAGGACCCCAGTTATCTGGGAAATACAAATGGGTATCTGTCCACTGATGGTCTTTTCTTCATCATATAAGTGAAAAAACAAAAAGATGAGGTCAGTATAGGTGGTTCTTTGTTTACCCTTCTAGTCAACACCTTTGCCCTGCCTGCCATCTTTTCTGTTCTTCACTGCATGCTCACAAGGACCCATGGGACTGGGGAAAGCATATTAATGTCCACTGTACATATCAACCTCTGCTTGATTTAATTCCTAACATTGACCAGAGTATTGATTGCTTAAATGCCAATATTGCAATTCACGACAATGTCAGGGTATTACAGTAACCCCTAAGGAGAAGAGGAAGCTAGCTTTCATCCTCTGGTCATTAGAATAAAGCTGGAGCTATCATCATTGCTGGTTTCCCAGAGTAGAAGCGAAATCTGAGACACAAGCTGTAAGAAATTTCTCATGGAAGGTGACTGAGCAGGTTCCCATGGAGCTCCCATGGTCTCCTTCCACTTTGCAGGAAAGACATGAGTTAGTTATTTAGACCACATGGAAGTGCTGGTCCCTGAAGGTAGAAGCAGAAATACAAACCCTCTGGGGTGTGCTATCATTGGAGTCCTGAATGTTTTCAGTTGGCCTGGTCACCTAAGAAGCTAGTTCCCCTCAACAAAGAAGTTCAAATGACATGAAGAATAGAGATCAACAATGCAAAAATAAGCTAGGTACCAGTTGGCAGAATGGTCCACGCACAGAAGATAACTGCAGGAGCATAGGCCTGGAGCAATTACCAACTTGCCTGAGCTACATATATACCTCTGGAGATGTGTGTAAACTCCAGCTGTGCACCTCAAACCTGGAAAGTCTTATTCTTCCACATTTAATACCCAACAGAAAACCCCCATCAGGCATTGATGCACCCTTCAACCTCTTGAGTATTGCCTACTCCTACTGGATGGGATATTCCTGTCTACTTTAAACATAGAATGGCACTTAATCCATGGATCTGAAGAATACTTTGTATCTCATCCCACTTAGTCTCAAAAATTTTGTTTCATTTTTAATTTCATATCTCCTTTCTAATTAGAGGTCTGTCTCTCCTATATGCAAATCACCCAAAGCCATTAGATTCCTGCACTCCTTGGATGAAAGGCTTCTATAAGCATCACCATACAAGTGCTATGTGCCCCCACTCTTCTCATCTACTCAATGGATGAAAATTCCATCTATTCATTATTGCAGAAAGGGTTTCTTGGATCATAGCACATCTGGACTCTGTCCTTTCCAGGACCCTGCTTTATTTTCTTCACAAAGTCCTCATTATTGTTGAAACTGCTCTCATAGACTCATTCACCTCTAGACAGGCCTTCCCTTGGCTTCATTAGAATGCAAGTTCTGTATATCATCAGAATAAGAATGATGTGTTTGTATCAGGGTTTCCCAAAGTGATGCTGCTTTACAGATGAACTAGTCACCCTAAATTCCTTCCTTCTATAGAGGAATTAGCATACTTTATTCAGAATAATCTGGAGCCAGGTGAAGCAAACAGCATGAAGTCATAGGTGACCAACAACAGAGAATCTAATTGGTTAGAACTGTCTCCTCTTCTGACAAATCAAGCAGTGGCTATTTGCTGAGCATTTTGACTTCATGTACTTCAGCCTGCAGACAGACTTCACAACTCTGAGATGCCTCCAGCACATGTGTATTGGCTCACAATGCTCATTTATAATTAATTTGAAAACAAAAACACTAGTTAGCTAAAATACAGTGGGGAAATCTAGTGGATTAGCACACAAAACAATTTCGAGGATTCGAAATGTCATTGCTAAGGAAGGGTGACCCTGAAATTGAAAATGATAGACTTGTCCTAGTTGAAAATGAAGTAGGCCCACAGCCATCTGGCTATTAGAGGCATAAGGGGGAAATGCCCTGTCTCACTGCTCTTCCTGACTATTAACCCATTTTTAATGGATTAGCAAAACAATAAACTCTAAGGAAGCCAATATAGGCACTGAAACTTAAAGTTATTAACAGGACAAACACAGAGAGTATAATGGACTTCTATCTGTGCTAACTTTCCTGGGACAGAACAGGAGAAGCCTGTTATTTCTAGAGGTGTTCACAAGCCATCCCTGAAACACTACACAGAGCTCTGGACCATGGGCTATGGTCCTACCCTGTCATCCTCAGCAAATATACTTGCCTATCTGTATCATGTGTTGAGAAGGACTGGAAACATGTTAGGGTAAGAAACACTACTATAGGTCTGTGGAGATTGCTTAGTTGATAAAGCACTTGCCACATGAGCAAGGGGATCTGAGTTTGATTCCTGGTACCCATATTAAAAAGAAAAAGCTGGATGTAGTTAGTGATGCATGCCCAAATGCTAGTGCAAGGGAGGTGGAGATAGGATCCCAGAGACTCACTGGTCTGAGTATAGCTGAATCAGTGAGCTCCAGGTCCAGTGAGAGACCCTGACTCAAAAGAAAAAGTGGAGAGTAACTGAGAAATGGCTTCTAACACACACACACACACACACACACACACACACACACACACGCACGCACGCATGCACGCACCCACTCACACACAATATACATATGAATATGTAATACAACAAAACAAAACAAAAATTTCTTATAACAGAAATCAAGGCAGGTAATATTCCTATTTTTATGGTATTTAAAAATAATCACTATAGTATCAACAAGTAAGAGAAAGGCGCCTCTGTGGAGTCACCTGAAACATTTTTATCACAATCCTGTTACTTTAGAGTCGTCCTCATCCTGTCTCCATAGAGATGAGGTAATTAAAATGCATTGTCCAACAACTGGCCTAAGGCCAGATGGCAGGCAAGGCCAAGCAAGCTCTGGCCCCAGTGCCACATGAGGATCAGGAATATTGTACATTCCACCTCCCATGATACCTGTGACAGTACATAACCACCACCATTGCCCTGGTAAAAACATAGAGAATGAAAATTCTGCTCTTGAAAAAAATAATAATAATGTCAATCAGAGATCTAGTCTCTTCAATCTCTGATCAGAATTTTAGTCATCAAAAGTAGCTGGGCAAGTGAGAGTGGCCTCAACTATTCAGTCAGGAAATCTTCACTCTGAGCAAAAGTCATCATGCTAGGCAGAGGGTAAGGACACTGATTCTTGTTCCTTCACTCACCAGAATGACTTTCTCAATCTCCTTGGGTGCGCACCAATGAAACATTCCAGTAGAGTCATACTTTTTCACATTGGAGTCCATGTTGTCAATCTGATCATTGCCAGGAATTAACAAGGGGTCATGCCTGGAGAGAAAAGGCAGAGAAACCTAAATGGAAAATGTGATAAATTATAAATGCAAAGGGTCCCCAAGTTATATCTCAAAGGAGAAGACAGATGGGGAGAAAAGTGGTTGTCACCAATGGCCATCTTCTGTCCTACAGAGCACATACTTTGAAAGGCAGCTGCCCAAACCACACAGCCCTCTGGAAGGGGACTTGACTTTGTCAGGCAGTAACTCTGCCTTTCTCCTCTCTGTTTTGTAAATGGACTCCATGTCACTTTGTGGGTCCAGTTTCACTTTTTATGGCTACCTCATTCCTTATTGTCTCATTTTACCAGCTATCCAGTTTCCCCAGCACACACACACACACACACACACACACACACACACACCAAAAGGTTGCTATTAGCACTGGCAATGAAGAGGAAGGAATAGGAACAGAGTCTCATGCTGGCTGACTGGCATCAGGATGGAAAGCCAATTACTTGCTCTTTCTGACTACAACTTCTGACGCGATGCTCTTCGCAGTAAAAGCTTTAACAGGCTGCACTTTAAATATTTTAGCAATTTGCCCAATCAGATTTTGCTCTCCCTGGCTGAAGCCCTTTAAAGATTCAACAGCATGTCACTTCAGAGCAGATTGACTACCAAGTGCCCACATCTGGAATACATGATTTCAATACTAAACAACACCCTCTCTCTTCTCCTTGACAACTATATTTGTGCTTAACTATGCAATGATGGGGCCCCACATTCCCACCTTCATTTCCCAACATAGAATTCCTTGGATGAGAGGCTCAAGCTCTGATGCATCTTAATAAACTTGTGTCAAATTCTCAAGACTATATCCACTCCTTCTGGAAGAATGGCTGTATAGAGACCACCCCTCCAGTGAGTTGGCAGGATCTAACAGACAACTTCAGAATTACAATGAAATCCGGCAAATCCACCATGCCCACAGTATGATAAACAAGCCCTCCAGCTCAGGTGATAGTTATCATTTGCCACTCTAGCTCTGATATGGTCAGCATCTGAGTGTATGGGAAGCCCTTGTTGGCATCTGCCCAACTAACCACATATAATTAAGATATTATCCCAGGCAGACCTATCCTGCAACAAAAATTATCTACTTTAAGCAAGCTGTCAATCAAAGACAGAAAACAGAAATAGATTCAAATTTCAAAATGGTATAGTGAATGTCATTACCTTTAAAATAATCTATTTCAAACATTAAAGGATAATATTTTATTTATGCTTTAGTATTTCTTCCTGAGAAATGCCTCACGTTTCTCATCTCTATGCTCTGACTATAGAGGGTAGGTCAGCAATCCCTCTAATCTGGTCTAATGTCAGAATTAAGCTTGTGGCTATCTAGTAGGACCTGACTATTATGCCTTCCACACAGAGAGAAGATAGAAAACTCAGTTCATGTTTTTATTCTCAGCAATTTGCTTTGAGGCCACAGCAGTTGACAAATACCATGTGATGCAATCCTGTGGAGTCATCTTCAAGGAGCATGCTAGATTACTGCTGGAACTGTCATATCTGATCTTTAAGGGAATAGAACAACCCAATTCACAGTAGCATCTTAGTGGCCCAGTTGTTGAGAAGTCTTCAGGGGCTATAAACTACCAGGACAACTCTCATACATAAAGCTGACTCCAAATGTGCTAAAATAAGGGGCAGTGAGATTGATCACTGGGTAAAGGTGCTTGTTGTGCAAGCCTTGACACTTGAGTGTGATCCCTGGAAGCCCTGTAAGGTGTATAGAAAGGACCAACTCCCTGTAGTTGTCTTCTGACTTCCAACACAATGTCATTTGTGTTCCCGCCCTGCACCCCCACACATACCATAGACACACCTATGCCTAAATGCTAAAAAGGATGGGGCAATTGCTGATTTAAAAACACTGATTTGAACTGGTCACAGAACATGGTTTGGGGACAAAGAGGTAGTGGTTCGGTGTGGTAAAGATATTGCTGTACAAGCAGAAGGATCTAACTTCAGATTCCTAGCCCCTACAGAAATGTGGCTCATTACTATTCCCCCAGAACTGGAGGGAGAAGACAGATAGGTACAGACAGCTAACGGGCCAGCCAGCACAGCCAAGTTGGTGAGGCCCCCAGAGAAACCTGTATTAAAGATTAAACTGGAGAGCAATAAAGGAAGACATATGACCTCAAGCACTGCCTTCTACATGCATGCACATGGGTGACCACCCCCAACATCTGCGCACACACACACACACACACACACACACACACACACTTTAGTAAATGAGGGGTTTTCTTATTCACCTTTGAGAAATTTTTAATAGTTCTATGGTTATCCAGCACCTGCCATAGGTGGGTAGACAAAAGCTACCATAGAGAGAGAAAATAAGGCTTCCATTCAGCCCTTGAAGAACATGTTTTGGGTTGCAAGAAAATCTTAGACCTGCCCTGAAGAGAGAGTCAATTTCAAATTTTCTTGCCCTTGTTTGTTGTTCAGAAAGAAGGTGTTGTCTTAGCTTCCAAAAGCCTGGGACCTGTTTCCAGTGCATTCAGGTCTTAAAAGATGTCCAGTCAAGCTGAAGATACAGCAGGTTAGCAAAAGTTCATTTAAAGAAATATATGCACTAGGAGAAGAGAGGTCAATGTGTTTTTGTTTGTTCTAGATGGTATTATGTCTGGATAAAAGTGGTCTATAACCATCTAAGGAAAGGATAAAGATAAGTGGCCAACTGCCCATCATTGAGAGGAAAATGGAACGGTGACTGTGAACATTAATTATAAACTAAAATGGAGTTTAGGGAACTCTAGGATTTCATCCCATGATTTGTGCTCTAGAATGCAGAAAGAAGCTTGCAGCAAGTCTTCAGGGAACTTCATTTATACCCTGTCCTCCACATAGCTCTCTGAGTCTAGCCCAGATGACTTAAATATACATCATCTAGGATTTCCCTCTAAGGCTCTGATCTGAGAAACATAAAAATCTCTCCCTGAATGTAGGTATTTGCTTTGTAGAGCAGACAGAGCATATAGACTTCCAACTTTGGTCTCTTAATCAGTAACGTTAGGAATGAACATGAGACACCTATTCTGAGCCAGGAAAAGAGGATGTCTTAATATCAAACTAAGGTTCACATGTAGCAGGAAAAATAAAATATAGGTAAAAGGTCATGGTACATTAGGGTGTATGTTATAGCAAATTAGCATGGAGGACAATGCGAAAACTTTAAGAAAAGCCTTGTTTATTCTACTTTGGTATAGTATTAGGGAAGTTTGAAGGGAAAACAACAAAGCAACAGTTGATGCTCTGAGAGATGGATCATAGGAATATCTGACAAGCTGTGAAAAGTGAGTATCTAGTGTTGTTCCACCAGAAGCCATTGAAATCCATTTAAAGAAGTGAGGTCTAAGTAGCCACAAGATGGTTCCCAAAAGTGATGGCTGGAGATGCCTGGTATGCAATTGTTTAACCTAAGGCATAGTAGCCTTAGAGCAGTAGAAAAGGTTCTTTCTTAGATGTGCACTGTCAGTCAACAGAGGATGAGCCACTGACTCAGAGAACAGGCTGACTCATAAAGTTAGCTAGACCCAGCATTGTGCTTTCATTCCAAAAAAAAAAAAAAAAAAAAAAAAAGGAAAAATGTTATATAAAATAGAGTATTGAAAAGGACTTCTTTTGCAAGGTCCAAGAACTAGCATTATTAGGGATGACTTTACTGATGTTGATGAGCCTAGAAGACCTTCAGGTTTGAAGCAGTGGGTTCTCCTTTGGGAGAGAAGTAGCCCAAAGGGTCTGGAGAGGATTGGGCCATTGCTGAGTATGGAAGGCTGGAAGGTAATAGACAGGTAAAGAAAAGATTTTGGAGAGTGGGTCAGAAGCATTAAAGACTGGTGGATTTACAGTTCCATTAAAGACCATGTTCACTAGATTCCTCTGTGAGGAGGTGGAGATGCTTGGAGTGTGATTCATTCCAGTGACATGAGAATATGTGATTATTTTGGGCCAGATAGGATGGATTTCCTTGCCATGTCAGTTTCTCTAGCAATTTCAAGTGTTTGTCATTAGTTTATGTGTCCATAAGACTCCTGTCACAGGTGGAAAGAGAGGGTGGGCATCTCCAGGGGCAGGGATTCTATAGACATTCTTCTGGAAGATAGCCCATGTATATATTATTGAGCACACCAAACAACTGTGAACCAGGGAGATCAGGAGGAATCAGGCAGGGTGCTATGTATGTGAAGGAGCTTCATGGGAAACATCTCTGAGCAAGGCATCTTAACATATTCAGCTTGGAGGACAGCAATAATAGATATTCAAAGGCCTCCAAGAGCTCTTCAAAACCTAGTGGGTCTGGTCTTAAATACTAAATACTAGTCCCTTTCATGTAATGAAATTCATTCAATCTACACAGCAATCCACAACTCTCCTAAGATGCTCCATAATTAATACAAGGCCTGTCTGTCATTTATGATGTGCCAGAACCTTTGTCTTTTTTAAAGGGACAGAGAGAGTTTATGTGATGGGTCATAGGACAGCTGTGATTTCACTGATGTGGGCTCAGGTGTGCACCTGTATGTTGAGACCCTCATCCTCAGCACCTCAGAATATGACCATATTTTGAGTTATGTTATTTATAAAAGTAAGAAAGATCACTAGGGTGGGTCCTAACTTGATTTTTCTCCCCCATATGGAGTGAAAATTTGGACTCAGAATCCACATTGACAGAAGTCACAGTAAAGACATGGGAGACAAGACCATCAGGGTGGGAAGAACAGCTAAAACAGTTCCTTTTCCTCAAAGGGCTCAAAGCATCAGTCCTAAAGTCTTCTTTGAACTATCAGCCTCCAGAGCTTTGAGAAAGGAACTTCCTGATGCTAATTACATCACTGTACTGGAGTGCAAATATTTACTGAACTTTAACCTATTCCTGAGTACAATGCAGATGACAGCCTAACCTAGAGAAAAGTATGCTCACTAGCTAGTCAGTCTGTTCATCTGAAACTAAAAGTGTTGTTTCCCAATGGTGTTTCAGGATCAATACCAACAAAGGCAGGAAACCACCTATTTTCCCAGAGGCAATGTACAAGGTGGTAAGAACCCCAACCACAGAGGCAAAAATACATGTTTTCAAATCTTGGCTTGCCTTATACTTGCCAAGTTCTACCCTGCCTCAACTTTCTCAATCTGTAAAATGGGGAGCGTTAGATACAATCATTGTGCAATAGATTCAATCTAGGGAGTATACAAGCAAAGCCAAGTCACACATACAGGGAACAACTCAGCAGATCTCTCTTCATCAAGTGTTTAATGCTATCATCCCTAGTGTTCTTTACTGTTGGCTGAGAATCTAGTCCTCCTTTGTTGTCTCTGATTATGGCCAAAGGAAAAAAGGCAAATGAAAAAAGGCCAATGATAAAGACATAGGATTACTTCTGTTGCCTTTCCTACTCCATGACAGAGTTGCTACAAGTTGAAACATTATAAATATTACCATGCTAAAATTACACACACACACACACACACACACACACACACACACACACACACACACACACTTTGTCATTTGCCCATTGTACTAATATTCATAGGCATTTTCTGTTACCCACAACCCATGTGTATGTATGGGAAATAGTGGTGGGCAGCAGCATAGTTTCAATGGCACTGTGAGCAAGAAGGAACAAGGCTTTGAAAGACAAGGTCTGTCTGACTGATGGGAAACCAGTCCTGCTGGGCTCTCCCCCTTTAGCCCTTCAGGAGGGAGCTGTGTTCTGTTTCCTCTCCCCTGCAGCCCAAGCCACAATGCCCTAAGCTGTAAAGAGAGGGCAAACAACATCAAGGGTATGCATGAAGTGCACAGCTTGCATGAATACTCAGTGGAAAATTACCCCTGTGAGCCCTTGTCAAGACAATGTGCTAAGGAGTGGCTCAAAAATCAATTAAGGCTTGTGTGAGTCTTTGTCATGTGCCAGAGATCTGAAGGCTGGTTTAGGAATGCCCACTATTTATAACACAGCAGCCTCAATGAGCTAGGTTTTTTTTTTCTTTCTTTCTTTCTTTCTTTCTTTCTTTCTTTCTTTCTTTCTTTCTTTCTTTTTTCTCTCTCTCTCTTTGCTTCTTGCCTCTCAATTCCTACCTCCGATGTCCACGGCTAAAAATTAAGCATGCCTGACTTCAAGAGAAGAATAAAAGATCTTTGTTTGGAGGGTGTGCAGAGCAAGGAATGCCACTTGCCATCAATTAATCTCAGGAAGTGAACTAAATGCCCTGCCACAGCAAAAACACAAAAAGCTTGCCTTGAAGACAAGAGCCTAAAGCTCAACCGCAAATCCCTTTCCAAGCAAACCTGCTGTGAAAAAGTCGAATTATATTTTAAAGGGTACAGTTTCCCTTACAGCCAAACACAGCAAATCCCAGTTTACTGTGTGGCTTTGAGTTCAACACTGGACTTCAGAAACTTACATTAAAACACAAGAAATCCAAAAATGTCCTGAAAGAAGGAAGCTGCTACATGGTTTCAGAATTTAACCCTTCTCCCTACTTAACTTTTAGGACCTAAGTTTTCACAAACATCCTCCACAGACAGAAGGTGACCCCATCCTGCAGTAGACTCCCAGCAATGGGCAGCAGGGTGAAATGTGAGCCAGTCCCTCCACAAACAACAGATCATCTGTGGTATCAGTGCCCATTGTGGAATTGCAGAGTGTTTCTTAGACTTCATCTTTTGGCTTCAACTAAGTCTGTGACTCTTTTCCTATACAAGTATGAGATATTCCTTCAGAGCAAAGAATTTGTGTGTCTGTCTCATTCATTAAATGGTAAGCTTTGGTAGGACTGGGATCTTGCATTTTCAGCAACCAGTGGAGGACACAGGGGATGCTGAGTAAGCAGCCAAAGCTACCAGAAGAACCATGCAAAAAGCTCTGGTGTCTGAGCTCACTAGGCTTTCTATGCAGTCCAGAATATACACCCAGCAAGAGTCCATTCCTTTTGTCATCTTATGATGTCTTATTCTGGGCTTTTCTAATATTTTTCAGATATAGACAGTGCATTTGAGTTAAAACACAATATATGCCATTAAGAAAGGCATTGTGGTGGGAAGGGAGACTATAAAGTATATCTTTAAGCAATCAAGGCTGCCTGGAGTTTGCCTGGAGCCAGCTGCCCTAAGTCCTCTGCAGGGAGGAATCAGGTGTAATGTCCTTAGTGGTCCACACAGATGTTATTAATGAGGGAATTGCTCATTAATATGTGTGAAATATGAATACTTCTAAAAGGTGGGTCCTATCATTTCAAGTTTCTCTCATCACTCTGGTTTTAGTAAGAACATGGTTCCAGCCTGATACTTCCCACTCCTGGGTGCCTTTTAGCTCTTGATAAATAATACTTTCCATTTTGCTGTGAGGTTCCTGACTTGTATAGTCTGTAGCTGCCAGAATCATTTTACTCTGAGTCTACCATCTTGATAGTCATCATTACCATTGAGATGTGGCTTTCTAGAACCCAATCACTGTTTTCCACCACAAAGTCAACATGGAACCACCTAAACAAAACTTTCACACCAGGCTCTAGCCACCCTGGGAAAATATGGGACCCTCTCAGCTTCTTTGGGTCTAACTGCATCAGTGTTTCCCATTTCCCCCTAATACAGTATCACTTACTAGGTGTCATCCTCAGAGGAAAATGGAGGTTACTGCTGGTATGCTGAGGAAATGGTTCAGGGAACCGACATGGTCCTTGGTTCTATACGATCCTTCTGAAGTGAAAGGACAGAATAATGACCTTCTGTTGAGTTTAGACTTGTCCTGATCCCTGTGTCAAGTCTAACAAACCTTGGAATCTGGAATCATGACACCCATGATGTTTTCCTTCTCTAGTCCCATGGGGGACTGTCACATGTAGTTAGTTTGTGCATTAGGGGACAGATTTACTTGGCTAACCTGTCCCTGCCTTCTTTCTTTTTCTGCCCAGTGGAAAAACTGTGAGAGTAGTACTCTGCCCCCAACCCTGAGTGGGCTCCAGGCCATTTTGCCATTTCATATTATTAGAATCTGTCACACTGGCAGGGTCTGATGTGAGAAGTCCTAACAAAAGGTCCCCATGAAAGGTATGAGTCAAAAGAGAGAAGATGTGACTTAACAAGTAGATGAGCTCATTTCACCTAATGATCAGCCAGTGCCTAAGAGAATGATCTGTTCCCTCACATCATATTCCCTTCCCTCTCAGGAAATGAGGTCTAATGCTTCCTGGGTCTCATGACATGAAGCACTCTTCAAAATGCTCAGTGTCACTGAGGCATCATCAATTATCTGTGCTAGCCTGGGTGAGAGTTATGTCTTTGTATAAACTGTCTACCTGACACATCCCACATGAATCATCATGTCTCTGCTTCTCTGCCTTGCTTACATCTCAGAACTGATGTCAGAAATACCATGTGATCTTCCTGGAATCACTGTCTAACTCAGGCCTGATGTACACTTCAAGAGTAGCCTCTGAGTCCCTTATTATTCAGAAAGCCCTGACAGAGGCTGGGGTTGGGTGGACTTCCCCTTACACCTCTCCACATTTATGATCACAGAAAGGCTCTGATGGGGAGGAACTACATGGCCATCCTCCCACAACCAACTTAGAGTACCACTTCCTCAAAAAACCTAAAAGGGTTTCTTGATGCCTACAACAGGCAAGATCCTCCATAATTGGGAGGCTAGAACACACACATCTTCAATTCCAGTGATGCTACTCCATGGACCCATCATTGTGGTCATACTATTCCATGTACAAAGTGATCTGAGTATATCACTGTTTTCTCCATCTTAGTGATGATGTGAGACTTCTCCAGATGTAATAGACTTCACCTCTTTATGCCCAAGCTTTTCTATCTGTCATAAGGGAGAGTGATACGTGCTCAGAGAGCTACAGTTATCAACAGGTTTATATGCACAGCACTCTGGAAATGGTGCCCCAGCAACCATGAACCAGAGGATGTAGTAACTAACATCAGTAGAAAATCTCCTATAAGTGATGGCAAATGGGACCTCCTTCACAAACCAGCCTCACCCACCCAGAGGGACAGCAGTACTTCTAGGTTCACAGGTATTATAAACAGGTGCAGTATGGGCTTGCCTGTCTCCTTTTGAAGACTGGATTCCCCTCTACCACACCATCCTTTAGATTCCTCAAAGACTTCCCACAACACTTTAAACACAGCAGACCCTCATGGAACATCTATGGGATGGGAATTGATCTGGGAGGTACCCACAGCCTCTTGGGACTCCATTTGAGGACACCCGTGAGACCCTAGGTACAAATTCTCCTCAGCTGAGAAAGCACTTGAGAAAACAACTCCTTGAATCTGGCTGTGGACAAACTGAAGATGATTCAGGTAGAGATTACTGGGCAGGACACAGAGGGGAGGTTAGATACACATCAGACCTCTTCAAATGTTCATTACAGGGTAGGCAGCAGACTTTAACTTGCTTTCTTAACTTTCTCAACAGCTATCACCAAATAGGGTCTGTGAGGCCCAAGTTAAAGACTTTTGACTGAACTACTAAGAGGCACAATTCTTGCACTCTAGGGATTTACAACTGAGGAGAGACACAGTTACCCTCCAAACAGCAACCCACTAGGGAGAGAAAACTAGTCAACAGGTGTGATGATCTGCATAGAAAGTAGGAGAAATTCTTTCAATAATTCCAGATATAAGAAACCAGCAAAGAAGGGAAGTGACACAGAGAGAGAGCAGGAGAGAGAGAGAGAGGAAGAAGAAAAGAAGGAGGGAAGGAGGGAGGGAGGGGGAGGGAAAGGGAGGGAGGGAGAGACTTAGGGGTCACGGTGGTGATTCACTTCTTAGTGGGTAGAGTACCAAGGGTTGCCTTTCATCACACATTCATCCTCACTGTCACTGGCTATAGCTGGCTGTGAGGCTGTTTCTATCAGGCTGAGTAACTATCCTCTACCTCCATATCCAGGTGCACAAAACCACACAAAAACAAGGCTGATCACAATGATCATACAGAGAATGAAGTGCCACTAAAACACCAGGGTTAGCCTGACACCAGACAAAACAGGAAATGGGACCATTAGCGGAGAGTCCCCACACTTCCTGCTAGCACATGATTTGGAAGAAGGCCTGACGCAGGGAGATATTTTATTTGTAGAAGCCAGTGTGGTAAATTACAGACCATCCCAGGCCATTCTGGGCTCAGAGTTTCTTTGGCGCTATCCATATCACCACTCATAGGCCACTAAAACCTGTCCATACTCAAGAGTGATTGATTCTGCTCAAAAGTGAGGCATGGAACCACATCTGAAGGTCCACGTCAAATAAGCCATTCGTTTCTTTGTGGATTGGGGGGGGGGGGAGGATTCATAAGGAATAGGAACAGGGAGTCCTATCTTCCCAAGAGTAATAACGGGGTGTTGGAAGAGGTAGGAGGAAACAGGAAGGCAGGCAGGATCTGGAAAGAACAGGAACCAGCAGCCTCATGGACAGTGCTATATATTCTAAGGCCAACCAGGAGGCCCTTTGGTTGTGTCCTTTGTTGCTAGACTGGGTGTGAAGGAAAACAGAGACATTCAGATGGAGAATGTCTACCACCTGGGAAAAAAAAGTCAAAGACAAAGAGGAACATCTCACACATCCTGACTTGCATGGGATCGTGTGTTCCAAGGAAGCCATGATGGAGACCATTGTGGACAGGTGAGATAATGCATCAGATGGCTTTAACTTTGGCCAACATGAGAAGCCTGAGTTCTGTAGCTTGGCAAGTTTGGGCTCACCACCTGACCCTCGTTTAGCTATTCTGATGTACTATGAAGCAGACAGCTCTGGCCTGGGATGACTGTCTCCCTCGGCCCCTCTCAGGCAGGCAATGAAAGCAAGATCCACTTTGAAAATTCTCTCCCATCATGCAAACTGACATGGGCATGCTTTTCAAAAACCCACAGCCAATCTGTTGATCATTACTTATTTACAAAGGCCTTCGGGCAGAAAGTCCTGTAAAAACCATACTTGATACGGTATACACTAGCTTTTTCTGCTTATGGAAAAAAGTCCCCCCAAGGCTACCTCAAACCATCACTTTCTATTGCACATAAAATGTAGCACGAAACACTAAAGTATTTAATATATATGGTATAATCTATCTACAGGAAAGGCATTTGTGTAGAAGTATGTTACCCTGGATTTGGTAATTTGATGTTTTGCTGAAGGCTACGACTTAAACAGCCTCCACCGCTTACAGGAGACCTGTCATCTTGGTACCCAAGAGCCAACAGAATAAAGAAGTACCCTTAAGCAGCAAACTTTGACACAGCTTTGAAGCATATGAAAACAGTGTAACTCCTCAGAATTATTATTACTGGAGATCAAAGCAACCAGTCATACTTTACATAGCAAGCAGGGACAGGGAATTTGGCTCCCAAGTTTTCACATTTTTCAGATTCCTCTTTATTTATTTATTTGATTCTCTAAATTTAGGCAAAAGAAAGCACTCAGGCTTTTCTCTCCTTTAAATGGCGAAAACTATTAGCATTAGTAAGCCGATTACCTAAAGGTGAGTAAATAGGACTTGAATGCTAGGCTGACAACTGGCATCATAAAACCCAGGGGCTTGGCAGTCGGTGCATTTTATTCCTTCTCATGAACTGTAAACATGCATGTAAGTTAGGAGCACCCAGGCAATGATGCACAGGGAGGCCCTGTGACAAGGGGAAGTGAAAGGGCCAGGGGGACCTGCCTCTGGGAATCCATGTCCCCAACTGTGTCCCAGAGAGGTGGATGTAGGTGAGGCAGGAATGCAGTGGAGAAGTGGGGAATGGAAATAACCAATACTCCATTTCAGAGAGAAAGAGAGAGAGAGAATCTATATCCATGAAAGAGGAAAGTAATGTCAGGAGGCAGGTATTTTTGCAGAAGAGGAAGGATTTAGAGTGAGCAGTACACACAAAACACACACACACACACACACACACACACACTCCTTCTCTCTCTCTCCCTTTCTCTCTACACACCAGAGGACACCAGAGGACAACCTTGTTCCTTAGGCACCTTTCATATTTTCTTTTGAGATAGGGTCTCTCACTGACTTAGAAGTAACCATGTGGTCCAGGGTGGCTGGCCAAGCCCCAAGAATCGACCTGTCTCCTTCTCTGCAGTCTTGAGATTACCCATGAGTCTCTGTACCCTGGTTTTTCCTCAGCACCAATGGATTATGTGTATCAAATTCATGTCAATTCAGGTCTTTATGTTTATATGGAAACACGTAATCCTTTGAACTATCTCCATGCCCTTAAGTCATTCCTTTTTATTAAAGTGTTGGACAGTTAAGAGACTGAGAAAATAGACTGGCAAGATTGGGAGACACAAAACATCGAAGGTGACACAAGAAGATTTTGATCAAACAGGAACTAGTAGAGTTGTACTGATACTGTGTTTCATTTGCTATTTATTAGATGGTGTCACTGTTTAGAAATGGGGGGGGGGAGATGAGAGGGAGAAATAGACTGAGAAAGAGAGGAAGGAAGGAGGGAAGGAAGAAAGAAAAGAAGAAGGGAAAAGGGAAGGAAGAGGAGGGAAAGAAAAAAGAGAGGGAGGGAGAGGAAGAAAGAGAGGGAGAGAAGGAGGGGAGGGAGGGAAGGAGGAAGGAAAGGAGGAAGGAAGGGAAGGAGGGAGGGAAGAAGGAAGGAAGGAAGGACAGGCAGCTTCATAATTAATATTGCTTTTAACCTAAGCAGGACTGGATTAGTTTTGAACTTTGCTTTGGCAAGCCCACGGATTATTAAACTTTTTTTTCTCAGTCAAAATCAATTAACAGAAATTTGATTTCCACCGACAGGATAAAAGGAAGGTAATCTTCAGGTTCATTTTTGATTGTGATGATACATCTCACATATGGCCTTAAGTACAGAAACCAGTCCTCAGAGGGACTCCAGCAGAAAGAGTCTTGCCTCAGGCAAACTAACCACAGAGTCCCTCTGATTGGTTCCCAGCGTCATTAGTGCCACTGCTGTTTAGTAACTACACACAGACAGGACATGGTGACAGCTAAGACTTTAAAGCCTATGTATTTTTCAAACAGCTTTTCAAACTGTTTTTCGTGACAGAATTTTTTCAGCTCTATCATTAACTGCTGACAAGCTGACAGAATAAATACTCCAGCCTTTAAGAAGCCATCTAACGATCTCTCTCCCCTCCCCCATGGAGCTGCCTGGGGAGGAAGGTCTGGGCCTGGGCTTAGGCAGGTGGGGAGACCTGAGAAGGAGCTGGAAAGGTGACCATGCTGGGGTTGAAGGGGGATCTTCTTACCTCATCAGCTTCGGGGAGGAGTTGGGTGAGTTCCTCATACCCCCATTACGTTGTTTTTTTTTGGGTGACAGTGTTGGCGGCTGCTCATCTTCAACTGCAAATACAGGTAACTTGTGAGATTATGAACAGTTTGAGGGCAGACTGGGAAACACAGGCAAGATATCAAAGGACACACATTCAAGGCTCAGTCACTCACTAGAGTCAGGGCTGTCTTTAGAGGCCCAGTGACAAAGACAGGATGCGTTAGTGAGAGAGGCCAGCTGAGAGGAGGGTGAAGCAATATTGCTCTATGCACCAACCCTTGAGCATGCACTGTAAACAAACTAGAACCACCTAGAAATGCGCTGGTGTAAGAAAGAATGAGAAACAGTGATTTATCTCCATATAAAAATACATGTCATTATTAAGAGTTAATTTTGGTTAAGAGTTAATACTTTGCTTGGTTAAATAATCAAATGAATTTTCTTGTAACTAACATCAGAAATAGAGTTGTATTTGAGGTAGCAGATTAACAGCCAGCCTGCTGCTTCCCCAAAGGAACCAATATAACTGGTTCCCAATCCTTGCACCCACAGCAAGAGCCTTGAAGAGAGGCAAGGGATCCCAGGCCTCTGCTACCCATGTTTCACTCACGTGGTTCACAGGGCTGGTAACACTAGTGCCTGTGGGCTCAAGAGTCCCCAGCCCAGCTTAGCTCTCTTCCTTGCATCTGCCACCAGGGAGAGTACTTGGGGCAGGAGAAGAGCATTGCAAAGAAGGAGAAAGTTGTCATTGGATGATACCTCTTAATGATGCAGTGGCAGATGAGGGGTGGAGGGCAGCAGAGAGGGCCTGGAAACCATAGACTTGATTTCCAAATGTCTAAACCACACAGATCACTAAGCAATATGAAGCTTTAGTCACAGACAACACAACACGCTGTGCTCTGCAGCTTTTGCCCAAAGAGACCCAATAATAAGCATTGGAGACGGGTTGCCTGCGCCATGCTGGTTTTTTAAGAGCACTGCTGGATAATTAGCAGATACTTGCCCAGCCTGTCACCCAAGGGCATGTGCAAGACAATTCTAGCCCTGCTCTCCCCACCCTCACACAGTCCAGGTTACAACTGTAATATCAAGAAGGAAATATAGGAGCCTCGGATTCTCAGAGATGAATGTCATATGACTAGAAGGAAGCAGCCTTGAAACTCAGAATGTATGGAAGTTACCTTAAAGCCAAGAGAAATATTAGCAGTGACATATGTTAATACGTATGAGCTGCTCAGCTGCTTGCTATTGTCCAAAAGACCCATAACAGAACAAGCACCCTACAGCACTTCCCTGAAGACCCTAAATAAACATAGGCAGTTAGGACACACAGTACCAATGGGATTTGAACAGTTTAAATAACCTCCAAATTTGCTTCAGAATGCCATGTTTCTTAAGCTGATCCTCTGTCCTACTGTCAGTTTTGGGTTACCTCATCCTGACTGACCCAAGGCAAGGGGAAATGGTGTGACAAGGAGAGAGGAACACTGTGGAATCGAGTCCAGAAAGGACCTGCAAATGCTCACAACCCATTCCCTCTCCCACCTGCTCCCCCTCCATTCCCACCCCACCTCCCACCCTAGGCTCCACTCAGGCTGAGACCCTATCAGTCACTTAGTGCTCCAGGCTGGGGCTATGTGGTTGGGAGGATATCACATCTTATCAGAAATGAGTATCCACAGCAAATCACACTGAGACTAAACAGCACTTAAAAGATTAAAGGAAATAAATACAAGCCACATAAATGGTATTGAAAAAAATCACTTAGACTTGATATGCATCTCTCAGCCAGCAAACAGGCACTCTGAGTTTGACCTGAATTCATCTTCCTTTCAGAGGACAGGGGGCAGGCATCCAAAGCAATCCAAGGCAGGCTAAAGTGAGAGTTTGTGTTACATGCTCACACACATGCCTACATATACTTTTACATTTTCCCACCTTAGGCTGGAGAAGAGAGCCTTACATTGATTCTATACATAATGCAAGGCCACCTTTTAATATGGGCCATTATTGAACTGCAACAGGGTGACCTGGACAGTTGCTAGCACACTACTAAAGTGAGGTTTTTATTTTTGAGTATGTTTATTGGGGGTACAAATTGTTCTTCTCCTTTCATAAGCTTACAGAGCAATACCCCAAAAGGTCTTTGACCTAGCCTAGTCCACAATGGTTAGCTTTACTCAAGACCATTGCATGTTACCATGGCTGTAGCCAATTATGGAAAGAGTCTCTGTCAGACACTTTTGCTGGCTTTTCTGCTGCATTCCTTGCTTAACTTTTCCTTCCTCATTAGCTCTGGGCCTTCAATAAAGCATCCTCTTTAATTAAGCATCCATTTTCCTTTCACCTAGTACCTGTTGTTCACTCACATGGCTCTTCAGATGTGAGATCTGCATGTTAATATGTGTTAGCCAGCTCTTGGAGACAACTCATTGTGGAATGAGTGTTATGCCTGCTTCTATGCAAGGCAACTATTTATTTTCATTGTGACTCTGAGAGATCATCCATCATAATCATAGTGCATTTAAACTGGGATTTGTTCACTTCAATGGAACCATGTTCAAAACTTTATTCAGAGCCTGGAAATCTGTTCCTTGAAGAGCTGGGATAGATAATGTCCTCAGCTTAAATATATGAATGCTGTGTAATGGAGAACATTACACATGGCTTAGGTCTCACAAGCGGAGCAGGGATAAATTCTCTTTACTAAGAAGGACACAAACAATATTTAAATATTATTCTTTCTATGAGTTCCACCAAGACATACATATATATATATATATATATGTATAATATATATATATATATTAAGCAGATCTAGAAAAACTTCTAGCTGATTACATGAGAGAAATAAAGTGGAATTAAACTTACTCACTTTCATGAAAGACAAACATGGTGAAGTAACAAGCCACCATCTCAGGAGCACACATAACCACAGCCTTGTCTTTAACTTGCTCTTGCTAGTTGCAATTTACCTTCCTAGCATTTCCACTTGCCTCTGTGTGGAGTGAGTTGCATGAAGACATGCTCCTTTAGAGAAACCTGCGTTACCAGCTTCTTTAAAATACAAACAAGTTCAGGAATCTAATATGGAATTTTTATAGGAGGCAAACCTCTCTCCAGTCCCCGAGTCCTCATAAAATTCAAGGGCTTGTTTTTGCACATCCCTAAGTATAACACTTAATGTTCTGTTATAACTTCCCAGTGCTCTCTTGTCTAATAGGCCCTGAATCTAACAGTTTTACAGTTTGGGGAGAAGAGTCAGTGTTAGAAAAATGTCAGGCTGGTCTAATGAGGCTTCAGATCCCCTGGTTTGCGCTGGAGTTTAATTTAAACTTACAATGATGTTTTAACATGTTTGCGTTTTCTTGACTAAAGAGGATTCATTATTTCAGTGACATAACCTCCAGACAATGCTCTGGGAATTGATTTAAGATGTGGTGGTAATTCCAACAGCCTTAATGCAGAACTGAACATCTGTAACAACATTTCATTCCACCTCTCATCAGTGTTCTGTTTTTAAGCAAGAGCAAAGCAACATCTTCCAGAAACACTGGCCAGGGGCCTGGGCTTACTTCAAAATGATCACATATTTTACTGGATTTTTTAAAAAAAGAAATCCCTGCCTTTGTATTCCTCTCTAAGCTGCAAATATTATGCTGGGGTCCTCCAACGTCTTTCATATGGGTCCTTGAAAGGGGCAATGACTTCGATTTTCAGTTTGCCCAAGGAGTCTGATACTTGCATGGGATGAATCCAGCAGTCCCCTCCAGCCTGGGGCATTTCCCTCCTCCCTGTTTTCCTCTTGAGATTTAGGAGGGGGTGGGGGATGAAGCTCTGAGATTTAAAGGTGGGTTTGTTGGCTGGGGTTAAAACATAGCTCAAAGCAAATAAACTCAGAAAAGTAATAAAAGGCAACAACTCATAAACATGAGTCAAACAGCTATCTCCATTACATTATTAATCACCACATCTGGAGGAACCCACATCTGTACACACTTAGCAGATCATTAGTAATGTCATATTCACACTGGAGTCACTCAGAATAAATGGCATGCATAGTGGCTTGAACACAAAGGCATCAAGCTGAAGGGGCTTCCTACTGAAGTCAGGGCACAAGCTGCTAGTTGTAGAGTGGGTTTTACTGATTATCCATTGTTTTTTTGTTTTTTCTCCTATGGCTTTTCTGTTTCAAATTTTGTGGCCCAAACAAGTTAAATTCATGCTGAAAGCTACAGTAGTCCTCTCTCTTCTTCAATGGAGTAGCATGTTACAGTGAAACTCTGAGGGTACCAGGCAATTATTCAATACTGGGACAAAGCCCAGCACTCCTTCACCTGGCTTGGGCACGTGTCGAGAATTGGGAGTTGCATTCTTGTGCACAATTGGGTCTTTGTGATAGCGTGCTCTAGCTTCAGCCTTGACTGCTGAACAATAAGGAGAGAAGAAAATTGAAATTAATCCCTAGTGAAATTGTTCATTACAAAAGTTACCAACTGGTTTTAACTCTAAACACAACCATCGTTTTGTATTAGAATGGAGGCTTCACTCTCATGGCTGAAGAGGAGGGCCTTTTCTTTCTCTTTCCCTCCATTGACTTCCTGAAATACTTTCTGGAGAGGTGACATCTGAAAATTGAGAAGACAATCTCCTTTGTGTAGAAATCTCCAAACATATATAGAATTCCTTTTTCTCCACTACAATACACATAGACACACAAATCAAAACCAGTCTCACAGCACGGTCAGGGCTTTAGCTCCTGAGAAGTGCTGGAGAGAGTCCTGCTCAATACTCTTCACATCTCAAGTCTTTTATATCCTTCACTGTTACACTACTGCTTCTCACCCCAGACTGCTGGCCTCATCAGCCATCTTGGTTTTGACAACACTGCTTAACTTGATCTAAATCTAAATTCCATGCATCAGACATTTCTCTGAAAAGTGCAGTGTTGGGGGTTTGGGGTTTAGCTCAAAGGTAGAGGGCTTGCTTAGCAATGTGTATGTCCTGGGTTCTGTCCCCAGCCCCACCACCCCCTCAACAAAAATAACAAATAAAAAGAGAAAGAATGTAGAGTGGCACAGATGAAACACAGGTACTTTTCCAAAGGATCATGTTCACTATGTAACTGCTGTCTGGCTAACACTGAGGATAAACAGTGAAAGCCCAATTGCTGAGGTAGAAGATAACAACAGTGTGCTTCCTAGCTTTTCCTCCAAGACAAACCCAGTACCGTAGTCATTCTGCAGAGAGATTTACTGTGGTGGACAGAGACTCCTTGGCTGACTGAGTTCCCTGAACCATAACTGGCTGCTCTCCAACAAGAAGTCTGGACAAATTAATGCTTGGGTCTTATAATGTGGACCCAAGAGGAAAATGGATCCTAAATGACAGAAGGACACTTCACTCTGGTAGCCTGTCATATACTTATGCCTGGCAACAGGGTGGGGAATTTTCCTTAAGAAATGGAGAGAAAAGCAAAGACAATAAATCCCATAGGGTGAATTGGGTACCATGACTGTCCTAATTAGCACTTGACTGTTGATACAGGATGAAGCCTGTAGGTAGGAATAAGCCCATCAGAGGGACTGAGCAGTAAGTATGGCTAAGATAGGCACACCAAGAAAGGCAGTGGACAGCTCAATGTCAGAGCACAGGGGACTGAGACATCATCCTTAGAATAAAAATATCCGGTCTGACAATCAGAGGCTGCATCTTCATGGGACCACTATTAAAATCATTCTAAGGAAGTAGTTGGGAAAGATTGTGTCAAGTATAAATATACAAGTAATGGAAAGATGAAGGATGTCACCCCACAACCATCCTGTCTCCAACATACAAAACTCTCTAACAATGAACAGCCATGTCTTCCTGCACATTCCCCAGCTAGGCAATCTCACAACCTGTAGCTGAAAAAGTAGGAAACAGATTTATTTGGAAAACTCGGAGGGTGGAGGTTATTAAAAGAATCTGTCATTATGTAAAATGAAAATAGGAGGCTGCTCTGCACTAACGGGCACTGGGAACACCCGCGCCCAATGGAGAGCTGGGAGGGCAGAAAAGGGAGGGTTTGATGGTGCTTTTTCGTTGCTGGCTTTTGTGGTGCTAATAGAAGAATGGAAAGGGAGATTGTAAGGAACAATAGGTTATGTAGAAGTTAATCACAGGGTATATTTCTGGCTCTATTCACTGCCTAAGAAACCTGAATTGTGTAAGTTTGAGTCCATCAATATAGAGTAATGGAGAAATTCAGCTCCTACATGGGAGAGAGAGAAAAAAATACTACATTAATATGTTAACAAAATCCATGTGACCTTCACTATAATCTCCTTATATAAATAGGAATAAAGGCTCCTCTAGAATCAAACTGGATAGACTGCATACATCTATGGTACCCTTATGTCCCACCCCGATCTCTCCAACAATAATCCCTGTGCCTTGTTTGCATCCCAGTAGGAAAGCAGTGTTCCTCAGTGAGCCTTGATCTAGAATTTCAGCTCCTATATCTTGCCTGAACTCTGACCCTGCTATAATTATTTGCCCATCACTCTGTCCTGTTCAGTAGAAAATTTCTCTCAGAGATATGGTTGCCTTTGGCTCTTTTATTTCTTATTTTCTGTCTCTGTTGCCTCAAATACAAAGAACCCTCAGGCATTAGCTTCTCAACAATAAGACCCAGACAGGAACAATGGAGTTGAAGGAGGAAGCACACAACTGAAATGAGAAATGCAAAAATATCTCTGAGCGATTCCAGTGGAGCCTGCAAAAGCAACAGGAGGAAGAGGGCCACTTTCAGTTTGTTTGAGTGGGACAGGGCTTGAATGGAGCTCAACAAAAGCAGTTCAGTGCTAGTGCCCTCTCCTCCCCTCTCTACACCTTGTTCCTCAAGCCAACCAGATGTGGAGGCTTGCAGGTCAAAGGTAGATTCAATTTTTGCTTGTAGTCCTAGTGTGTGGTGTTTGTGTTTGTCATTTAAAGTGCAAACGAAGGCTATTCAGTTCCTGGCACCAACCTGGACATCTTCTTGCCTCTCTTATGTTTAGCGTCAACAAACAGGGGCTACCATGCATTTTTGTACAGCCCACAGTTGATAATGACTGGGAAAATATCATAAGGATAATATTTCCTAAACTATTGAGAAGATGTTAGCTAGCCATGGGAGGGTATATGCTCTGTAATCTCAACACCTGAAAGGCTGAGGCAGGAGGGTCACAGGTTTGTGGTAAGCCTGGACTTAATGGAGAGTCTCAAGAACAAAACAAAACAAAATTCCAATATTTTTATCTATAAATTAAATTGCATGTAACCAGACACACTGTCATTTATTGCCTGTTTTCCAGTTTCCCTCTATAACAGTGTTGAGTAGCTTCATAATTCATTAGAGTCCATATGGCCTACCAAGCACTAGGTATTAGCTAACTGACCCTGGGCAGAAAACCTGTGTGGATGCCTGCCGTGGTCCCTCTGCACATCTGTCCAGCTTCCTGACTTTCCAAAAGACACTCTGTCCTTTCCCACCTGCCCAAACAGGCAAGCAATACAATAAGAGTCAGGGTCTATTTAAAGCACACTGTCAGGGACTTGAGGACAGATAGAGGTCATTAGTGACACTAATGTCCCTATGACCCAACCTGCTATGGGCACTGCTGTTTTCCTCATGTTTGGAGGACTTGAGTGAGATAGATCCACCTTTTTCAATCAAGTTAACTTAGATTCATCCACTGGGTACTCTGAAAATCAAGGCGAAAACCCGTCTACTGTGAGTAATTCCTTGAAGCTGTCAGTATGTGCTGCTGGTCTACCCGGTGAGAGCCCGGACAAGACAACAGATTAACCATTAGAGTAGATACGTTGAAAATATACAGCTTCAACCTTTCCCTGGCTAGCTCAGAGCGATATACAGATGATTATTTCAACCGTCAGCTGCCGCACAGATTTAAACCCCTGCACAGTAACTCCTGGATTCATCTGCCCCTTGTCAAACTGGCATTGCGTTAGTTGGAGGATACATGGTGTGGCAGTTTCACTGCGAATCCAGAATGATCCAGACGGCTGCTGTCTCTTTGTTAACAGGAAGCCAAACTGATGAGTTTGTAATGTGTTTCTTATCAAAGGTAGTTTCAGAGAAGAAAATGTACCCCATCAGTTTGGCAAGTATTTCATAGAGGCCAGATTATGAGCTTTAATCAGAGCATCTCTCTTATTTTCTTGAAGAAATAGACAACCCGGCATCCATCCCATTAAGATCATTTCATGTCAATGAATTATGTATTTATGAATTTATAATTATCCTTGATTCTCTCCTTCCTGCTGCATCCTTAATAAAATCATCAGATAGAGCCTACAGAGCAATGGTGCTTTACATATGAGCATCCTTATTTATTAAAGGTGAGTGTTGATATTTTTTAGCTAAACCGTCATTGTAAATGGTGGGATTGCAATTCTCAGCTCACACATTTAACAAAGACACAGTGAAATGGAATGGAATGTGTGCTATCCAGAAACAGACTTCCTTCTAACATGGCTTATTATCATGTAGATTTGATTTTTACCATGAATCACACCAAAGCTCTCTTATATTTTCATAAGGAAAATCCCCATTCCATTAAGATGTCAGATGCTGTTCTTGGCACACTGCAAGGGTTCACATGGGTGGCCCAAGCTCCAAGTTTTCTGCTGGCCATTTTTGTTCTCATTCCTGTTGAGTTCCATGGCTAAACACTGGCATGAAACCATTGTTTATTGGGTCATCCTTTAAAAAGATGAGATTTTCTTTATCATGGAATCTCCTCCATTTTGATTATTTAAAGACATTACTTGATATTCTTGACTCCTAAGATTTTAGATATGTCCTTAAACAGGCCTCCTCTGCAGCCCACCATGCCCACTTCTCAAGGGCATTCAAGGAACTGTTTCTACCACCCCACAGAATGACACTAGGCAGACTTAACCAGTGAATTATTTCTTTGGATCACTTCACGCTGTGTGCATGAGATTGCTAAGGACAGCCCTGGTTACACAGACTTCCTCCTGGATTTACAAATTGTCAGATATCCAAAGGAGTGGAGAAAGGATCATGCTGCCTAGGAACCTGAGACTTGCCACCTGCCCAGGGTGAGAAACAGAAAAGAGAGACAGGGTCAGGCCTCTTGTGGCTGTTACTGAAAACCCACATCAAACTCTCCCAGTTACCACTACACTGGCTTATATTTTCACTGTGGGATGTGAGTTCCTATTAACTTGTATGTTTTGACTGGTATCGCACCTTCTCTCTGTTTTTCCCCCTCCCCCTAAACAGCTTCAAATTAACATGACTGGCAGAAAATGTCAATCATACTTTCATTTCTGTTTTCCACTTTACTGTTTATGTTTTTAAAATTAATATTTGCCTCACTGATTCTGCCTTCTAAAGACAAGCCTAGAATTCAACTGTGTCTACTACTAAACCATATATTATACAAATAAGGATCATTAATATTACCATTATCAGCTCATCCATAAACACCCTATCTGCTATGGAGTCCATTGTGTCAAGAGCTCCTAGAATCCTAATATGTATTCCAGATGGTTACATGATATTTCTCTGAAACTCAGATAAAGGGAAAATGCATGGATTTTTAGTACAATCCAGGTTCCCAATGAAGAATGTCCTGACAGACCTTTTAGAAATATGGTATGTTTTTAACCTTGGGAGGCAAGGAACAGTTGGGATTGTGATTTTACACTAAGCACAACATTTGGTTTGTTTCTTAAGGACATAGTCACCTTCTAAGGACACTCCTGAACGATCAGATCATAATCCATTTCTACTACAATTTATGGTCAGGATACATCCTATGCAGCATTGTAAAAAGTGCAGACATGCTGTGAGGACAAGGTATGTGATACAGAGGCAGGGCTTAAATGGTTGCAGGGGTGCTGTGGTCCCCTCTTCTTTGGGTTCAAGACCACACTAAAATCAAAGCCAGAACAAAAGTCTGGGTCTGGCCACAGTAATCCAGGTTATTAGAGCATGAGGGTAGGGGATCTTGGAGTTAAGTCATTTGCCTGAATGACAGCTCTGACCTCTCTCTCTCTGTCTTTCTTTCTCTCTCTTTCTCTCTCTCTCTCTCTCTCTCTCGGGTGTGAGTGTGTGTGTGTGCGTGTGAGTGTGTGTGTACTTATGTACCATATGTAGAAGCCAGAGGTCAACATCAGATGCCTCTCTCTGTCTCTGTCTCTGTCTCTGTCTCTCTCTCTCTAAGACAGGATCTCTCAATGACCCTGGAGTTCAATGATATGGCTAGACTAAGCTGGCCAGCAAGCTCCAGACACTTTCCTGTTTCTGCCACTCCAGTACTGGATTGCAGATACACATTGTCACACCCAACTTCTAATGTAAGTGCTAGCTTTGGTCCTCAAGCTCATATGACTCCACTAACTGAGCCCTCTGAGCATCTTTGGAGCTCTGTTCTCAGAGAAGTTACTCAACATCATAAGACATACTGTCTTCCTAATCTAGGGAATTTTGTAGAGGGACAATTTTTCAGCTAGAAATTGACCCATGAAACCAAGGATTTCTAACTACATTTTAAAATCTTGCAGGAAGCCAGGTGCTCATCTAAGGAAAGTCTCTTTTTCATAGGCCAAGGGCTCAGCAACAGGACTAGTACTCCACTGCTGAATACAGTGGTCCCAGTGCAGGACAGGTAGTCCACATTGGCATTTCTTTAAATGCAACAAGACAGGGCATTTCTAGGGCATGGTCTGCCTCCAAATATTAGCTGGTGCTGCTTAGCAAGAAGGGTAGGAGCTACACACAAAGACCTGAAGCCACCCTACAGGGTCCAAACCTGTGCATTTGGAGGCTTACAAAACTTGAGTTGGCTCTCCTATGCAATGTGAATGGACCAAGTACCTACATCCTAGAGATGTTCTGAGAATGGACAGAAAATATGAGAAGTCAATTGACGAGTTTCCTTGTTAAGTTCTTCCTAAACTTTCTCTGCCATTGTTTTCCTGGCTTGAGGGATAGATAACTTGGAAGTCTGTTAAGGAATCCTATACATTGCAAGTCTATTGTCTTTCAATGGCACAGCACTCAATTTAAATGGGCTTGCAATCTCTTTCTGCCTCATCGCCCACCCCCACCCCACCCAAGCAATTGATCCCTTGGTCCAAATGGGAAAATGAGGTGGGCGTTCTGTACCACCCCCATCCTTTGCATCACCTTCAGCCATCACCTTTGAAACATGTTTATTTAGCTCCAGCAAACTCCTCAGCCCAAATAATTAGGTTTGCCAAGTGTCGTAAAGCAAGCCAGAAAACCTTTAAATGGGCTCAATTGGAGGAGGCTGTGACAAATGAAACTCAGATGGAAACATGGAGAAACCCCACTGTTTCCTCTAAATTACAGGAAACTTGGGCTGCCTGACTATGAGGGGCAGAATCTGGTGGGAGGTCAGGGCAGGCAAATTATGGGATGGGGGACTTGATGACTCCTTCCCATCATATCTTTCAGCCTTCAAGGGACAGGCTACTCTCCCTCCAAGCTTTTCTTGGCCCTTCTCAATCTCCTTATTTAGTCCCATTATCAATTTGTTTCCCCTTGTAGCATGCCCTGCTCCCAAACTAGACTTTGAAGTTCCTTTAATGCCATTCTTTTGTCTCTGAATCTCTCCAGCTCCTGAAGGTTTACTAGTAAATTGATCCTAGTGGCTACAGCCAGCATGGCAGGGTGAAAGGAATAGTCTCAAGGTCAGGAGCCCTGGCTTCTTGTTCCAAGGCCTAGATCTCATGTGTGTCATCAACAAGATACTTCTCTCCTAGGGAATTGTAGTTCACTAAATGAAAGACATTGTCAGCTCTGCTTAATCATGATTTGAGCTGAATACTGTCTCCTCTTATGTGGGAAATATCACTGGAGCCAACTGTGGACTAAAGGCCACATAACTGGCCAGCCACAAATTACTCTCCAACACTTCCTACCAGACTCCACCTAGAATGTCACTGAAAAGGAAAACGAAGACTGTTATGCCAAGGAAAAATTTGATTTGCCTTGGTAATTAAAGGGTCCTGGCTTCCAAGGAAATGAACCAGAGAACTTTGTAGAATACCAATGCTTGAGTCTCATGCTTGTCTATTCAACCAAAACCTTGGGAACGCTGGACAGAGGATATAGTTCAAGGGTAGAACAATTGTCTAGCAAGCTCAAGTTCCTAGGTTCATAAATAAAATACCAAATTAATGATGAAAGCAAACAAACCTCAGGGTATGGCTTTTTCTTGTAATTTTTTTGTTAACAGAAAATCTTCAAAAGACATCCACTAAGAGAACCACAAGTTTAGATGGAGAAACAAGAAAGCTTCATTAAAAAAAAATGTAATACACAAGTTATATAAAAATAGCAATACAAAAATGTATGATGATGTCATATCAGAACTCAATAAACACTGCTAGACAATAAGTGCTAGAGAGTGGGATATTCAGAGAAAAGAAAGTAAGATTGGAGACAAGAATGGAATGGGAAGAAATACTAGCTGGCTCTCCTGTGTGACCCAGGACTGAGGGGACATGTTCCCCTGAGGATACACACAGTCTATTGAAATAAATGTACAGACTGCTAATAGTGTGATGGGGAACAGGCAGGCAGAGGCAACAGCTCAAGTAAGCAAAGGGGTGGAACATACTAATATAAGGACTCTAAGAAAATCAGTGTGAAGAGAGCAACCACAGCTCAGGAGACATGGATACATTCCCAGAAAGCTCCACATCCCCAAATATGGACTTGAGACAACATCTGGGAAGTCCCGGTCATCTTAAAGCTTCCCTTCCTTGATTTTAACTGCTCAGACTGAAAGTGAATGGAATATAAAAGGCACTGAAGACATCTACAGAGACCTACTCAACTCAGCCCACTTTCCTTTGGGCTGCTTTGGGCTACAGAGGCCAAGATAAGATGTATACAAATGCACCTGGCTTAAATGTAGAGGTCTGAGTCCACAAGGGACATTTCTTTGGTCTGGATGAGGAGAACTGACCACAAGACAAAGATACCAGAAAAAGACACTGAACACCTTGGAGAAGGGTCCTGGAGGTTCTAAGAAACTGACTCCTTACAGAGTGGAGTTCCTTTGAGTTGACCCTGTTGTCTCGAAAGTGGTTTGGAAGAGAGGCCAACAGCGACCACCTTTTAGTGAAAACTAATGGCAATTATTTCTTCAAAAATCACTGGCAATAAAACCAGTAGAATCATGGACAGGGAACTGATTCCCCAGCCTTCTGCTGTGTGGTTTGGTCTGATCAATAACACTTTCTAATGGTCTCTGTCAAAACCACACAGGAAAATACAGCACTGGCTAGCACCCTTGACTCCAAGCTGCAGGTCAAAAAAACTCAAAACAGAAACAGCCTAGTGGACTTTTCAAATTAATGACTTAAAATTATTCATCTACAACATAAGCAAAGTATATGTCTCCCAAGTTTCTAACAGGTAGAATAGTGGAGAAAATAGATAAATTAATCATTCTAGGAAACATTTGAATTTTCCCTTTCTATAACCTCAACAAAATACCTGCATCCTAAAATGGTCAATATTTATGCACAAGTTGTAGAGGTGGCTTTTGTTTTTATTTTTGGTTATTTTATTTTTATTTTTTTTTGAGATGTAGCTGTGGTTTAAATAATAAATTCAAAAATAGGAAAAATATGAATAAAAGAATTAAAAATTGTTGAAAGATATTTACTATTTTTTAGTCGTGTTTGACCCATCGATAATGTCCAGGTTGAAAAATTAATCAATTTTCCTATAAATTTTCCTAAAATTCAAAACAATACATTAAAATAAATTCCTATCTGTTATGTCAGGATTTAAGTCTGGGGCCAGAGAGAAAAGCCCACATCCAATGGTGACCATGGAATCTAAATTAGTAATTACTTGTGAAAGAATATCAAGTTAAAACTATTTCAAAAGAATATTAATCTAGCACATTAATTAAAATTATAAATACACCCTCCATATTGTGTTGTGGACTGTCAGAATTATTCTGTATAAATCAATAGATTAAATACATAGTCATTCCATAGGACAATGTGAGATGTGGAGGTAAGGCAATTTGAGGGTGAATCCGTTTTTTGTGTTTTTATCTTTTAAAAATATTGTGAATGCTTATTTAACTGAAACTCTCTCCAAGGGAGAAGTATACCAGGCAATTGGATTTAAAAGAAATATAAATTGAGAGAAGTTTTCTTAGTGGAGGTATGTCTCTTGCAAAGAGTTTCAGATATTCAGCTTAGAGAAATAAGAATCAAAGAAAGAAAGGCAGGGAGTGAAGCAGGAGGGTAAATATTTAGATGCCATTTGGGGAGTGTTTCATTTATAGGGTGGCAGCGCCACCTTCTGGTCATCCTGCACTTCAAGAGCCTCTGTTTTAAGGCATAAAGGTAGAGTTGTACAGCTGTATTTTATTGCCCGTCAGCAGATTTCTAACACACTGGTTGAAGTTTACTAATCTGCTATTACCTGACATGGGTTACATAAAAACTCAGCATGCTAATTGTTGACAAACCAATTCTAATATACAAAGAAATGTAAGTCAACCAGTAAATACCCAAATATATCAAAACAGAGTTCCTGTTTGTTCTAACAGTGTTATTACTATAACAACTTGATCTCTTAACACAAGGCTCAAGTTCATGCATTTCAAGGAACGAAAGAATGGGGACAAGGCATTTTCCTTATTGAGACCCTCTCCTTTTTTTACGATTGAGAAAGAAGGGGCATTTCTCCCCTTTTGGAGAACAGGTATCGTGACCACAATGCCATTTAGGAAATTTGTTCATAAAGCAAAGCCTGAGTTACACATACTGAAGATTACATCTATAAGATGTTGTATTGTTTTACACGGAAATAAGGAAGTTATGGAGAATATATGTCACTGAAACTATGGGCAGAGAAACACTACCTGTCATTTTTCAGGGGGAAAAAAGATCACACAGATGTGATAGCAAAGGAACACAATAAAGAGAAGAAACGGGAATGTGATAGTGTGTCTGATTATATCTGCAAAGGAAACTGTGAAATAAATTAACACCCAAGTACCCATGAGATGCGGATGGTAGCTCCACTGCCAGAGATCGTTATGCGTCAGGGAAGGCTGGTGTTCTGTAATAAGAGAACTAAAGTGCAGGCTGTGAATCTGGTGGTGATAACTAATGGCCACACTACTTAAGCCCATGATTGCATCTCTAACAGGGTGTGGGGGTGGAGTAAGAATAACAAAAGAGTCTAAAGGAGCAAGGACCAAAGAGTGCAACGGGATTTGTATTTTCACTGGGAAAAATAAACCCCAAATGGGATCAAAGGGCCCCAGGAAATGAAAAATGACAATTCCCATGTCTTCCTAATCTGATCTGGAGCCAAACCATCATGTGATAGCTAACAGTGTAGGACTTTAGGGCAGGGTACAGCTGTTCGTCAGGTGCTGGGAAAGGAGAGGGATACCATGGTCCATTCAGCTGAGTGAAACATACTCTAATTTTAAAACCTTATTTAGATTTAATCTATAACCGCAACAAAATAGCTCAGGAAATAACCAAAAGGGAGTCTCTAGGGACATAAGAAGCAGCTGTGTAAAATCTCACATTCAGTTCCTCCAGCCATCTGGGTCAGGCATGTGGGTAAAGAGGATCAAGGATCAGCATAACTTGATCTAAGCACACCCCCACTGGCTACAAAGGAAGTTTGGCCAGGAGGATCACGAACATAGGCAAAGGATGGCATTTATCTACCACATGCCCTAGAGATACAGGCTTGCCAGGTGACTTCTCAGTAGAGGAGGAAGGCCTAGGGGGACTGACGGTAGGGGCAGGGAGGAGTCCTGAGCTCTCAAGATTTAATCTGTGTGTTGATTCTGCTTAGCCAGTGTGTTAAATCAGGAAGGTAGAGTCTTGGTGACTGGCTGGGACCTGGGTGATTACAGGTGCAAGACTTTCCTTAAGAGAAAGTGGGTAAATTCAAATCCACAAGGAATAATAGGTAGATAAAAACACCATGTTTGGGTTACAAAACTGTAGTCTGGATTCAGAGGACCTCAGGGTGACATCATCAAGGAAGTAGTGAAATCTTGCCTTTCCAATGACAAAAGGAAGGCAGACATTGTCAGATCAAATACAGGGTCCAAACACAACATGACTGCCAGCAGGGGAAAGCAAAGAAATGCATCTCCTTCACACGAAATAGAGAGCAGTTCTAGAATGATCTAAGAGTTGTCTAGCAGTCTAAGGAACTAGCTATTCATGGACAAATACCTTGTTCAAGACAATATAAGGAAATATGAAGAAGCATATGCTCAGTGAACCATAAAGCACATACTGAACAGAGTTTCCATGCCAGTTCCAAAGTGTCTGTTGAAAGTTCTTGCCTACTGAATGTAGTATGCCCAGAGTTCAAGGACAGTGCAGTAGTTCCTACATGTTGGTGCTATTTACTTCTATAAAAACTCTTCATGGAAGCTACTCTGCTTGGGGTTCATCTGGCTTTCAAAGAAGTCTCACTGATTCTGACTGGAGGTTTGGGCATAACCAGCCAAGATGTCTTCCCAGAGTTGACAATATTTAAAAACTGAACCACAAAAGCCAAGTCAGCAAAGGTTCTCCTGAACAAGTTACAGGGTAAACATTTTAGTTTCCAGGGGCCAAATCTCTCTTTTGGAACGTCTCTTTTTGCTGTGAACCCCAAATGTAGCCAGGGACAATGGGCAAATGAATGAGTGTGACTGAATCACAGTCAAACTTTACTTGTGAAAGCAGGCCAAGGGCCAGATTTGCCCCATTGAGCCTCAGTTTACTGATAGGTAGGCTTTAACTACCTTGAAGAGACCAGGGAAAGAATGAGTCACAGGGGAATGTTACAGCAATGTGTTAGTCAGAAAAAATGCTTTGGATGATACCTAGAGGACACTTATGTGGAAAATGCAACAATGGAAGGTCTTTGAGGCCAACTGTGAAGGTGTCTCAGTGCCCTGGTGATGAGTGAAAGCTAGAGATCATCCAAATGTGGCAGGTTACTGGCTGTCAAGAAAGCCACCAAAAGATATTTTAGTTAGGTGTGGTGATTCAGACCTATCTATAATCACAGTTCTACAAAGGCCAAGAAGGTAGGGTGGGGGGTTGCTAAGACTACAAGGTCAGCCTGAGCTACATAGTAAGTTTAGGAGCCAAAAGAACAAACCATTCATCGTCCCCGTCTTTAAAGTGAAATGACAATAGTAATGAGTTGGTACTTTAAAACAATGTTAACTGGGGGATAGATATTTAGCTCAGGGCTAGAACACTTGACCAGCAGAAGTTAGACCCTGGTTCAATTCTACACATGGCAAATATAATAAATGAATAAGCATTATATTATACTATTCTATCCAATACAGTAGTGGGCTGGGGCAAGCAAGACTATTTGGAGGAAAATAGTGATAGAGTAAGCAAATAAGGCTGAGCCCTTGAAGTTGTTGGTTCTCATTGCCCTCTAACAGCAATGAAATATGACCCAGAGGCCAAAGCAGCCATTCATATAATAGGTAAGAGGAAAAGACAGTATGTGGATTTATAGCTTCAAAATGTGCATGGATATTCATTCAACTTCTAGTTCTGTCCTTCTGTCAGAGCTACTCAAAGGGAACAATAGTAAGGCACAGGTAAGGAGCCTGGGTTAGCTTGGTCTGCTCATAAAACTAATGTCTTTACCAAAAAAATTCACCACGGGACAAAGCAAGACACTCAGAGAAAGTCACAGGAAGGTAGTGGCATGAAGCCTCTATACCAAGTGTTATCACAACTGTGTGGAAGTCAAGAAACATCATGAAAATGAACTCTTCACCTCTGGTTTGCTTTCTAGCCTTCCATTCATCTTCCAAGAACACATTGAACCCACTGACTCTCTTAGAGGTAGAAAAACCACAAAAACAGGGCTCCAGTATGACCAGGAATGAGGAGACACTGAGTCACGTTTTCCTGAACATTCAAGTGCCCAAACATTCCCTGCCAGAACACCAGTGGATTCTGCACTTGCCATACCCACACCTTCCAATCTAGAAAACACTTTTGGTCTGAAGATGAGTGTCCTTGTTTTGCCCCTTCACACTTCCCAATTATGTTCCTTAACACTAGGAAGAAACAAAATAAGGTACAGCAAACATGACTGGGAAGAACCTTTGGGATAATAGGTGGCTGCCATTCATTATGTAAAGAAAGGTTGGGTACTGTTTCTGGTTGCAGCTATTGATAACCTTCAAGTCACTGTGATGTAGGGGGACTTTTTCTGTCTAGTCTTCCTCAGGGGAGAAAAAAAAAGAGAAAAGCTTTTTAGAGTAAGCTTGTCACAAAGAGCAGTCTTCCAAGCTCCCTCAGTCTCCAGCCCCAACCCCTCCCCAAGAGGCAGAGGATTCACAACCCAAGAACAATATTGATAAGGTACAATCTTTCTGTGCTCAAATAATCTCAGTCTTTTCTCCTGGGAGGATTTATTAGGACACTGGCAAGCAGATTTCAATACTTTGGAAGGATTTAGGCTGGCGAGAGTTGAAATTTAAAAAAAAAAAAACCCAAAAAATTTTAGGTTCTATTTCAGAGAAAAATAAAGAGAATTATAGTTCCAAAGTTTCAAGGGATCTTAGAGAGAACATCTTTCTGTTTCCTTAATTTACAAAAATTTGACAAAATTTCTTTCACATATTCAAGATGGAAAGTAACTTCCTAGCAAGATTGTAGCTGCCTCTCACAGCTTTTGGTAGCTTATTTCTGTTGAGACTATTTCCTTGATCTGGAAATTAAGAAAATTGATTCTACTTTAATTTTATAGCCTGTCATGCTAAGCTTTTCAACTCTCAGTCCCCATCTATGGGCTGTCTCTGCCCGTAATTGATTTGTTCTTTCATAAGGCTAGCTGGACAAGACTCCATCATGTGAAAAAGAAACACATTAGCTATAGTCAAAGTGACTACTTATCATTATCCCCATCAATATCATGAGAGATGGTGTTCTTTCTATCTAGGCATCTTCTCATGCACTATGTGATCTGGGTCAAGTTCATCTTTTCTTGTGTTAATGAAGGATAATAAGAACAATAATAGATCATAACACCCAACATGTGCAAGGCAATCACAATCATGCAACAAAGGGTGTGTGTGTGTGTGTGTGTGTGTGTGTGTGTGTGTGAGAGAGAGAGAGAGAGAGAGAGAGAGAGAGAGAGAGAGAGAGAATTTCTTTGCAACCCCTTTGAGATAAGTCCTATTATTAACTTCACCATATAGATGGGGAAGAGAAGTAATAAGACATTCTGGAAATTATTTAGAGACTCTGGTGGAAATGGATGATGTTGGTTCTGAAGCTACCCAGATGAAATATCAGTGTCTTGAGAAGTATGAAGTTGCATACCATCATAAAGCGTTGCTCTTACTGTAGCAATCAGTATCCACTAAGTGTCCACTTGATGACCACATCAAAACAGGACCAACCCACAATACAAAACCCTGCAGATTGTAGGCCTCATCTATCTTCCCCTGCTCTAAAGTCCCCCTAAGATTTCAGATTTCAGTTGCCATTGAAGTAAGTTAGCTCACTGCATGGTAAAGAGAAGAACCCCTGGATTTCCTTCTTATACAGACATGGGAAAATACAAAAGATATCTGTTTAAATGATGCTTTTCATATTACAACTTCTTTGTCCCTGTTTGCAACCTAAAATCCTTCATTTTGTCCATCTTGACTCTCAGGTCAGAACAACCGAAATTAGTAAAACTACACAGAGTGTCAAGTTCCTTGTCTTCGAGAATGAATGCTCTATACATGGTAGAGTCCTCGTCTCTCTTAATTAAAATAGTAATAACTGCATCTTTGCCTACACCATTTTTCCCTGAGCACTGTTTCTATATCTTTTCATCATTTCTATATTGTCTATGTTCTTTCCTCCACAAAGGATGCTGATTATACTCACAAGTTATACTTTCAAGTTATGCCCTATTCCTTATTCTGTTTCTCCCTTATGTTCCTTGGGCATTGCAGCTCTTATGTGTACATGGGAATACTCTATGGCAAGCTGCTTAGAAAGCTTTAGGAGAACTTCATGGATCTGGGGCGAGCCTGTTATGCATGCCATTTACTTCTTTACTGGTGGAGAATATCTTCATTTATTCCTTCTTTTGCTCACCAAATATTTACTGAACTGAAGTCCTTCAAGCCATTTTTTTACTCAGGTGTTCTGGACAGTACAAGATGCCAAATCACTGATAACAAAATGCTATATTTTTTGACTGTGGAAGGAAGGAAGACAGCCCCTATGTCCATTCTTGAATGAGTAAGATCCAATAAGCTCCAGCCCAGAAAGCTATTGTTGACCAAAACAAAGAACACAGCAATTAAAGGATTCAGCACTGCTTCCAGAAGACTAGCTCTTCAGTGTACAGATGTCCCTGCCACACATCTGGCACAGCCCTAGGCCCTCTGTCCTCATCCATATATTTGGCATGGTTCTACCCTCTGGAGCTGGAATCTTCCCATGTCATTTAAAAGTCAGTGAAGGTGATCAATCATGAGATGGGTGGACCTTAAAAGAGTTCATTTTGAGTTTGTATAGTGTCTCCATTTGTAGCCCATGGAATGCTTGGCACCGATTTTGTGTTTGAAGGGGCTACGACAGGTCCTTTCTAGTTAACTAGTAGAGTCCAAGGAAGTTTTCTGGTACTGTTGTCCTTGAATGTAAGAGAAATGCACCTACCAATGATGATCAAATGATCATTAGTGATGAACAAAGATGAAGAAGTAGAAACACAAGCACAAGAGGGATGGAGAGAGGGAGAGAGGGAGGGAGGGAAGGAGGGCGGGGAGGAAGAAAAGAAGGAAGGTAGGGAGGGAGGAAGGGAGGAAGGAAGGAAGGAGCATCAGGCCAACTTTGGTTTAGCTCAGTTTATCTAAGCTGATCATAAGTAAACTTTCCTCAAAACAGGATTTTCTGTATACATGTAGCAATCTCCCTTCAAAACTGGCACTGTCTAGACATATAAAGAGATCTCTTTAGCCATCATTTTGAAAATGGTCAACTTAGTTCTGTCCATCTTTGTAGATTCTATGTAGTGAAGAGGTTGATCACAAAAGCATAATAAGTCTTGTAGCAAATGGAGCCTGGTTCAGCATACCCTAAAGAGAGGAAGCTCGCTGGTTGAATGCAATTGTCCTCATTCCACTTCCAGAAGTTGGCACCCATAGCATGCATAGCCTACCACTGTGGGGAAATCCAGGGCGCAAATGCTTTCCCATGCTGTTTTAATGACTCTTTGGGGTCAATGGCACACAAATGTCACAGTTACAGGTGCAGACATAGAGACACAATGAACAGAGAGAAATGTCTTATGCACAAAGAAATAAAATGGAAAAGAAAATTATGCCACACTACTTAGAAATGCCACATGATGTCCCAGGGTTTTCTGTGGCAGTACTTCACAGGAAATGGGTTTTGAATTTCCACCAGATAGGGTAAGTAGTTGAAAATTGCAGTGGATTTTCAGTGAACAGGATCTGCAGATGTAAGGAGACACACTGTCTCCCTGAAAAAGATGGGAGGAAAAAAGCCTTCCTGCCATACTAGGAGATTTTCAAAAATAATTTTCATGTCCTGGAATTGAAGCTACCGCATGCAGCTGAAGCCAGGACCCTTAGGGGCTGGTCATGTGTCCCAGCTGGTGGCCCCATTTGTCGGCTGCTCTGCCTGAGCCAATACTATCACATCAGCCCTTGAGCTGCCCACCTCTGTCACCTTCAACAACTCAAGGTTTATTTAACTGGAGAGATGGTACGTGGGAGAAGAAACACTGGGTAAGAAAAGCAAATAGATGGAGTGCAGCCAGGTAGGTTGCCAGTCCTTGCCAAAGGTAAGTAAACTCCCCACCCCCAAAGAAAACCCCAAAAAGCTCTAGTAGGAATTCCAATGGTTACTAGTCAGCCAGGCAGAATTAGGCTTAAGAAATTTCACTAACCAATGGAATTAAATTGATCCAGAGACATTAATTACGTTGTCTTTAAAGAGGCTGCAACTTCTTAGACCAGAATTCAGATAATAGCCTTCATCTGAGGGGTCCCTGCTGGTGCTCTACAGAACTCCCTCTTTCAGAGGCTCCTTAGAGGACCTCCATTTTCCCTCCTCCCATCACAGCTCCTGGCTTTTCCTTTCCCTTATTTGGGGTGGGAGGGATTCTCAGTTGTCTCACCATGACTGGTCTCTTTATGGAAACCACTAGAGTGCCCCTGTAGGTTCATTTCTCTGACCTGATATCTCCATTGCTTTCTATTGCATTGCAGATTAAGAACAGCATCCTTGGCCTGGCCTCTGCCTATTTTACCCTTCCCCTCTCTCCACATTCTACAGAAGGAATCCCAAGACTTGTGGGTGGCCACTTGCTTTGAGAGGGACTCTGACATTACCCATATTGCCTATAGTTTTACCACTGCCATCTGCAGCCTTTTTTCACTCCAGAGAGATGTACAGGCCTATAAACATTATTTAGTAGTGCAAAGATTTGAGTGCCTCAACCTACCCAGAGAAGATGGAGCATACCAGTCTGTATCAAATCCCAGCTCTACCACTTACTTCTTCATCAAATTAATAAAATTAAACAAATGAGGTGCTCTACAGATGCCTCCATTTACAGCAGAAGCAACAAGTGCTGACTACCTTGTGGCAGAAGTAAATTAGTAGCTGTCAACTAAGATAGTATCTGCAGGGAAGGAAGTGAGGACCATATGCATATTAACCAACACACCTGCATATTCTTGCTGTTCTGGCAGAATACCTTAGACATAGCAGTATGTCTGTGTCTGGATCCAACTTAAGCAAGTACCCATGTCCTAGTACCATCCTATTAGCAAGCCTTGTACACAAGTTAGGTATAGAATTAAAAATCTGTGAGATTGTAGTTATGTGATCATTGTCAGCTAAAATCGGGAAAGCAAGTTCTCATAAAATCCCACTATGCTTCTTCTTATCAATGAGCATTGGCTGTCTACATCATCCTAAAACTGCTTTCCATTCAGCTGATTTGTAATCCTGGGCTTAGGAGGGAATCAAAGATACCAAAGGTGAACATCTTTTCTATGAGCACCATCTACTAATTTTACTGATCCAGATAACAAGTGCCTGTCTCAGATGAGGGACTAAACAGAGAAAGTGATGGGTATCATATGAGGAAGGAGAATCTCAATGTACAATGGGGATCAGAGGTGCCACACATGGACTGCTAGTTCCCATTGAGGTGGTATCTAAAGAAGTGATGTGTAGAAGCCTGTGCAGCAGCCCACAGTGTCTCTTGACTAGCCTTATACCATTGTTGGTCTGATGATAAATTGAGACAATGCCCAATCACATCACAACAAATTAGTCACAGATATGCAATAGCAATCAACCCCAGGGGCTATCCTGAATGGAGGCTGAGGGATTCCTGGCTCCATTGCTACATGCTCCCACAGATGTTTCTAAAAGCCTCTTCCCAGAGGCCCACTTAGAGGGAAATTAAATGCAACTTTGACTTAATTAACGTTTTAAATGATAATGAATACAATGTAGATTCATAGGAAGCATTTACATTGTGTTGTAAAATTGATAAAAATTTAATAACTCTTTGTTAATAAGTTATGTCTCCCCAGACCCATAAAGCCTAAGGCACTGCAAACTCCAGACTTGGTTTAATCTACGCTCCTGTTGTAGGTAAGAGGGAGGTGGACTTGACATTTGCTCCAAGCCTGCTCTAATTTAAACCTCTGCTTGTTCATCAGCAGTTGATTTCATCAAGTAAAGGTCAGGATTTGGGCTCAAGGCAGAGCCTTGACAAGAAGGCTCAAGTAAGAGCACACTGGCCCTGGCATCTGTCGCCCACAATACCAGAGGAGGAGGAGAAATGGAATGCTAGCTGGCTACACCTGTCTTCCACCATGGAGGTAAGAAGAAGAACTCACTGCTTGGTGGTGAGAGCTGTCAAGGCCAGTATTCTGACAGCTAGCCACTGTCCTTAAAAAAAATACAAACATAATGTCCATGTCACCTTGCATAAGGACCTTTGTCTAGTATATCTATGGCATGTTAACGTATTTTTTTTCCATTTATCTTTAAAGAGCCAGAATAATTTATCATTACACAGAGCTCCTGGAAAGGGAAGTGTCTAAATGACAGGGTACAGTCATAGAAAGGGCCCTTCTTTCTTCCCTCATTCTGGCCTTTTCACTTCCTGGCTCGGAATTCAAAGAATGTCCTTTGAAAACCTGACTATTCTGGCTGTCGTGACGTTCTCTTCCTCGTGGACACAGTGCCCTAACATAGCTTATTTACTTTAAGGGGTTCAATAACACCTTGTCCTGAGGGGTGAGGAGAAGGAGCATGATCTCTTACTGCTGATTAACTACTTCTCCTGACACTGGACCTGCAAACACCAGCATCACAGGCTCAGTGAAGGGGAGCTTTGGTGTTCTTTGAAGACAATGTCAGGGGCATTTTCCAAGGAAGATTTTTCAAAAGTTGATTTCTGCCTCAGACATTACTGACTCCAGTAGCTGACAATTGTGTGTGTGTGACACACAACCTGAAGAGGAGCATCTTTCCAATCAACTCTCTGCCCTACCAGAAATTAGGCAAGAGGTGTTGGCTTCAGGGACCTTGCTTGGGACTGAGAGAGCACTTGAAATGGCTCTTCCTGGGGGCTTTATTCATCTTCATCACATCTGATGGGTAAACGGCAGCCCAGCCCTATTTGCCTTCCTACTCTTATTTTCATTTCCCACAATAAGATGCAAACAAATCAGGATGCATGGCCAAGATTGGCTAAGGCTGCAGATAATCAAAAGGCTCTATTATTATTTGCAGTCAATGAGTGTGATGAGGATAGGAGAAATAGGGAGAATGAGGATGGTTACAAACACATCAGACACAGATGCATGGATGTAAAATCTTGGGAGGGTGGAGAGAGGGTGGTCATTGAGCAAAAGTTTCAATGAAAGGGGGGAAGGAACTCTGGCTCCAATTGGACAGCAGGGTATCTCCAGGTGATTATAATACAGTGTGTATTTCAAAATAGCTAGAGAGAAGATAATAGAGGTTTCATCACAAGGAATGATGTTTGAGGTGACACACATGCTAATTAGGCTGATGTGATCTTGACATTATGTGTGCATACATGGAAAACTCACATTGTATCCCATGAATTTTTGTCATGATATAGCTGTTTAAAAAAACACATGGACACTAAAATTAACTCGACACATGCCGAGTATCCTCTGGCTTTCTTTTTCCCATTTTCTTCACTGGTGACAGAAAGAGGAGTAATTGGTTCCTGGAAGCAGAATACGTAATACTGAATACTAGGGAGGCGGGGCTTGAGGAACTCCCTTCAAACTATCGGGGGAGGGGTAGGGTGAGCTTCTTACAGTCTGGTGGTGTTTAAGGTGGTGTTTAAATGTAGCTTGCTAAACCTCATGTCTCCTCCAGGGCTCTGGAAACTATTGCATAGATGTGTCCTGAGATTGACTTATTTCAATGCTGTTTCTACCTCTTGTTATGTTCTTCCAAATGCCATTAGTTCACTGGAGTGACTTCTGTTCAATTGGCAATGTCAATTCTCTGCCTCCACAAGCCAAAGACCACCAAGGATGAGCTGGGTTTTGTTTCTTATCTGACAAGACTCAAAATTACTCTAAACTGATTTTGGTGTCTTCTTTTCATCTAATCATATTGGACTTCTCCTCTCAACTTCTCCTCAAGCTGAATGGTCATCTGTGATATATGAATACAACAAGAAATACAACAAGAAAAAGCCATGCATGACTTAGAACTACTGCAGTAGTTTGCTGAAGGCTCTATGGAGTTGTGCAGGTAAACTACCAGTTGATGAATGGTGGTATAAGGGATCTCAGGTTGTGCCTGAGCTAACACTAGTTCCTAGTACAAATCCAAAGGCCTGCTTTTCTTCCCCCACTTGATTAATTTGCTTACACCAGCATTACTGATGGACTATCACCAGAATCACATCAGGCAGGTCTAGGCAGGTCCAAATCAATAGGGTCTTTCATTGTCACTATATCACAATTTTAATTGTTCCTTTCTATTACACTTAGCAATGAGACACTAGGCAAGACTTGACTCAAGAATAAACTTCCAAAAAGAGAGAATGTCCACTTCAAAAAGTGATACTAGAAAGAGCAAAACTGATTAGGACCTATTTCTATATTGATGTGTGTATGTTGTGAGACATGCTCTTTTTTTTTTTTTCTGTACTAGAACCGAGACTTGGGAAGATATCAGATGCACAGCATCTTGGTGTATTTGAAGAGAGCTGACACCCTGACAAGACCATCTAAAGCAGAAATAAGATCTATAGAATCAAAAAATGATGCTGTGATTCTAGACTTTAATACTGAGCACCAATGCTAGATTTTAGTGTTGAGCCTATTCTAGATATGAATATCAAACACCCAGTCTAGAGTTAAATACGAAACAATTCAGCATATGCATCTGCTGTGGTCACTATTCATCCTAAAATGTTTATAGACTGTGTGTAAGTGGGTGGTACTTGTGTGTGTGTGGGGGGGTGCAAATGAGTGAGACAGGGTCTCTCATTAAATCTGAAGATAATCAATTTGGCTAAGCTGAATAACAAATGAGATTCAGAATCTGCTCGTTTTCATCCTTCACCGACCCAGCAAGTGCTGGAGTTACAAGCATGAACTATCATTCCTGGCTTTTACATGGGTTCTAGGGCTCCAAACTGAGATTCTTGTGCTTGCATAAAAGGTCTGACTGAGCTTTCTCCTCAGGCTCAAATGGCTTTAAAACACAAATCTTTTTAAAATTAGTCCTTCCTCTCTGAAGGATTTTGTATCAATGGCTTGGCCTCCCATCTTGTGAGTACCACAGAAGACAAATGGCCTCCAAGCACCAGCCTTAACAAGGAGTGGTCATGGGCCACACCTCCAAGGAGAGATGTGTCAAGCAGCAGTTAGAAGAGAGGTCTTTAAAACCCTGTGAACACTTTTAATACATTACCACCTCTGGGAACCAGCTATTTCCCTTCCCACTTCAGAAAACATGTAATGGGGCTTTGTGTTTCAATTTAAAGTCCCTTACAAAACGGAAATCCTTTCCTTTATAAGTTAAAAAAATAGCACAGAGGGAAAGACAAGGCAAGAGAGGAAAGAATTAGGCAGTCTATGAAGCACTATTGGCTCAACTGGAAACCAGCGACCAAAGAATGCCCCGTAATAGTGTAATGACCTCTAATGAGTGTCTTGGGAAACAATACAGCCCTGGCATAAAAGACAAAGGGCAAAACCCATCATGGTTCTGCTGACACTAATTCAAAATGATCTTCAGAACAACTAAAGAATGTAAGAGAAGTAATCTGACCTGCTCATCTGACCTCACTTTGATTCCAGGGCCCTTCTCCTGCCATTTCTAATTGTCAACCCCTCTCCGTTTCATGTCTGCTCATATTTAAGGAAAAGCCCACTCTCACCACTTCTCTTAAGAGTCAGTTCACTCTGTCAAATGGGCACCACCCAAACCACCACCTATGTGGGGTGCCTGGAGATTCCTGTGGCACACTGCCAGGGGGATTCAGCAGAGACTGAAGGCTTCTTTTCTCTCTCTCTTTTAATTGGAGAAGAATGGCTGGCATGGGTCTCTAAAGGAGTTCAGCTTGGAATGGATTTCTCTAACTTATTATTAGTGGTCAAAGGTGAGCGGTCTCACACAGGGATGGATGAAACCTGCCTTTGTGTGATGAAGGGAAGATGGTGAAACAGAGAAGGCAAGCCACCACCAGAGCTGTCAATACCATTTAAGGCCTGAATCTTGTTGTCTTGCAGTGGGGGTTGTCCATGGAGGCAAGAAGGATGACAATATTACGAACAGGCTATTTCTGAGGGGATGGGACATTCTTACCCCAAGATTTTCTTTCCCTGGCCTCCATCAATGCCCGGATTAAATTGCAATCTGAGAAATCCCTCCAATTATGGTCTTTCTTGAATAAAATGGAAATGGCACACACTGGACACCATGAGCCTCACACATGGGGACATAGATTTTTACTGTGACTGGAGCAGATTGTCAGTGAGCCAAGACATGACCACAGGACACTAGCACAGAGCCAAACTGGATCCTTATTTTTTCCACCAAATCCTTGGCCAAGGTTTTGGAGTGTGGTGGTTACTTGAGAAAAGAAAAAAGTGTGCCTTAGGCTCAAGAGGGTTGGCAGCTACATCCACCACTGCCAGTAAAAGGGATCTGGTCCAATGGTTCCACCATTGCTTACCCCATTGTCTTCCTAACCAGCTCCTCTTTGAACCTGATGTCTTGCTGTACATCACAGACAAATTCTTTGTGTAGTTTAGTTGTGACTTGCATTACCTAGGCTACATAGCATATGAGCAGGAGAAAATTCCTTGCAGGCAAAACAAAGGGATAAGGACTTGTACTGAGCATCCATAAGAACAAATTAAGAACAAAGCAAAATGAAATAAATCAAAAGTCCTTTCTAAAATTTTAGGCCAAGGTGCTTGGCACAGTCTATAATGCCTCTCAATACAATCCCATTGAGTATCACTTTTAAGTCAACCTGTCCCTTAGCACTTCTCAGGGAGCAGTGAATGGTCAATCAGAGGGGATGGCTCACTGGTCTCAGACCAGGCTTCTAAATGTCTCCAATACAGAGCTCCACACACAGCTTACAGACTTCAAAAGTGAACCACAGCTTTGAATGCTAGCACCTGGCATGGCTTATCACTCTCTCTATACAGTGAAGTTGGGGGTCTTGCACTGGATAGCCACAAATGCACTGTGTTGGGACTACCTTAAACATAACAGTGATGTGTTGGCATGTGCATCTGTCATGGGAAAAAATGCTCAAAAAGTAAATGTCCTTCTTCCTCCCTGTGGTGGGTATGAACCACCACAAGGATAGGAAAAGTTCAGCCCCCTTTGATTATTTGGGGGAAGAGTGGGTAGGTAAGCTACCAATGTAGCACCAAGTACTATGTTGAGTTCTTTAAAGAAAAATGGATGAAGCACAGAGAGAATCATCATTTCCCACTTTTTACACTACCACCCATAGGAATTCAGGGCCATGGTCAGATTTCAAGAGCATAAAGTCCTCATGCAGAAGCTCTTCTGCCAGTGGTAAAGGATGCACATCCCTAACATCTCAAACCAACACATTGTGTAACATCACCTACCAACTGTGCCAGCTAAATGAAAACAGAGATTAGGGTGATCTCAGGAATTTGGTTCATCAGACTCAGCCACTGTCACTTGTATGAAGGTTACAGCTTCTTTCACAGGGATGAGCTTGGTAATGACAAAGGTCTGAGCTTCAAAGTGAAAGAAATCCTAGAGATTCAGGATTTAAATTGTTCTTATTTAGATTCATGACAGCTATGCAATACTCTGGTTAAGTGAGACTAAATTGTTGGGAAAATATAAGATGTTAATGAGTGTCTTGGGAGCTTCCTTTGAGTAACCCAACTTTTTGAAAGGAAGTACTAGAAACTGCCATTGTATGGAGGGTGGCAGATTCAAAAATATTTTCTTCAAGAACTGAGGACAACATCTGGAAAGAAATACACAGGACAAAATTGTGTGTTTGGGCATGTGTATATGTAAACATCTGCATCTAGATGGTATTGTTGTATTGTTGTTGTTTTTGAAATGCTAGCAAGCTTTTTCTTCCTGTTCCTTTTTCTCCATCCTTTTGATCTATCTTCCACTTAGTAGTCTAAGGTCCACATTTTCACATGCCTTCTATTAAAATAGTACTTACTATCCTGTCACCTTACTTTCCATTTTCACTTATTTAGACAATAGAGAGGAAGGCTATCAGCAGGCTGTCACATGGCAGGTCTCATTCACTATCACAAGAAGCACAAAAAAGGTCAAAAGGGAAAGCCTTCTCATCATATACACAGAGACACAGGCAACATGTCATCACATACAAGACCACATTACGAAGGCAGCACTAGCTCAGTGAACTCACAGGACCACAGGGCAAAACACAAGACAGGGCTGATGAGTACAGACAGGGAACTGCATGTGTTGAGGTTAAACTTACAGGCACGGAAACTGGCGGAGCAATCATTAACAGAGACAGAAGAAAGCGGGAAGGCTCTCTCAAGGGTGTCCACGTTACCACGCACACGGTCTGACATGCACGAGCAGTCACGCTCAGAACGTCCGCAATCAAAACAACATGCTCGTCTCATTCTCTTGTAGATGGACATCTTGGCTATAACCATGTGGTTGGATGGGAGGAGAGGAAGAGCGGCAGTTAATGGCAAGGTCACATACAGCAAGGCAGCTGGAAGGGCACTGGAGGATTGAACACAGGTCTTAGTTCATGTTAACAGTCTTGACCCAGAAAAAAAAAATACAGTGACTGTTGGTGACAGTTTGGTTGTACATCAAAAAAGCAGTGAAAATATAAATTGCCTTTATCATCCCCCAAGGTTGTTGCATATTATTTTTGTCCCCTCGATGGAGCGGTGACCACAGGAAGAAGGCATGGCTGAACACATCCCGATTCTTGGATTAAAAAAAAAAAAAAAAGAGTAAATTATAGACAACAAAAATGTAACCACCATTCTCCCCCTGGCACAATTAATGCAAGAGGGCAAAGGAGACACACAGCCAATCAGCTAAATGAATTGCTGATTTGGTACAATAAATGGTTTTTGCAGAATGCAAATACATCTAATATGTAGGCTTTCTCATTTTCATCCATTTCTGGGCATTAAGCAGAGCCTGGGACAAACTTCCATCAAATTAAATATGAAACGATTATGTGTTAATATCAGATCTGAGGATGCTTTTGCTGAACTTCCCGGGAGTGAGTTTACATGATAGCTACAGGAATTTAAATTTACTCTTGACAGAACAAATAACCAAATCTGTCCATATAAGAAATGCCGCTACTCAAGGCTAACGCTGCATATTTGACATTAAAGGAAGTTCACAAATAAAAAAAAAAAATCACCCAAAGCAATATGAGATGTTGGTCTCTGGAATGCTTTTAGCTACTCATGGGTGTATTTGTTGTGAGTGCTGCCTTTTTCTCCCTGCCCACCAGAAAAACAGAAGACAATTAGGTGACTTAATCATATTTTTTCCTTATGTAGAAAATATTGCCCCAAATATATTAAAAACAACAAAACATGAAATATTTGCCTTATGAACTATCTTACTGTCATTTTCAGAGACCCTCAATAGTTCTTTTAAGGCTAGCATAGTGTGAAGGTTCAGTATTGACCCACGAGTCATCTGTAAATCCGGACCTGCAATGTTTGTTAATATCCTCATCGTTTCCAATGCCTTTCAATTTTACCCTTCTGGCTAATTTATATTTCAGTACAAGGGAAGTCTTTTGTACTTCATTTTGATGCTACAACAGGTAAACATGTTTGTTTATCAGTTATGCCCCTCTCACAGCATAGAAGTATTCATATCTTCCAAGCATCAAACACTGAACTTGGACTGGGGAGGTGTTACCTCCACACCCACCCCTTCCATGGGGGAAGTCACATTCTCCCCATTTATTTTCCTCTGTAGAGGATGTTTGCCCTCCTACTTTAAAATATAGCTTTTGGTTTTGCCCTCTTTGAATGTTACAGTCACCAGGAATGGGTGTAAATCTCTCAAATGGGTCAAGCCCTGTACTAAGACCTTCATGACTTGCCATACAGTGGGCTTGTCAAGCAAGGGGAACGTTATGACTGTGAAGAACAGGCACTGGGGAGGATGAATGAGAGACCTCCAGAAGCATCTCCATCCCTGTGAATAGGGTCACATTCCCAGTGCCATGGTCCTGAAGAATCCTAAGGCTGCTGTTTCAATTAACATGCAATCCCAGCCCTGTTGAACTCTCTCTTTTGAGTTTAGCTTTTCTCAAAAATTAAAAATAAGAATCTGCTACAGCATTTGAGTCAGAGGAAGTCATAAGTCATGCTGCCAGTGTCCAGGCCACCCTGATCAAGAGCGGTGGCTGAAGTCAAGAAAGGGAGAAAAGAAAGTCTTCTGTGGAATACATGAAAATAAATTTAGCTGAACTGTATCCAGATCTGGTATACCACTTGGTAAATGAGTTTCCTGGTTTGTCTATCTTAACGCTTTAACTGGACATATGAACTTGTTATTTGCAAAGAAGAGAACAATGGTGTGATTTCTTTTTGGTTTTTTGTTTGTTGTTTCACTGTAGATAAATTATTTTGAAAGTTGTTTTTTTTTTCTTTTTTCTTTTTAAATCAAATACTGTAGCAGAGAATCCCATCAAACTCAGAAATGCTATGTTTCTCATTAGCAACAGTCCCTGGTTTTCATTTTCATACTGCCATTTCGGGTTCATGCATGGTAATAGAATATGACACATTTATGGGGAAAGAAAGTTCATATATATATATATATATATATATATATATATGTGTGTGTGTGTGTGTGTGTGTGTGTGTGTGTGTGTGTGTGATGGGAATAGGTAACTTTTGAATCTTTTTTCCCACAGAGGTCATCCTATCACAATGGACAGTGAAGACCTCCCCATTTCTGAAGGTTTCAGGAGGGAGAATAACATCAAACCAGTGACTCTCAGGGACTGTTTGCAACTGTCATGGTTGGCTGTTCTGGAGACCATGCATTGTGTTAAATTTTGTGTTGTTAGCATGCAGTAACAGGCTGCAACTGGTAACCGAAGCAGCAGAAACCCATTTGCTATAAGAAGATTAACTGTTAATTATAAGCAGTCACATTCCAAAGCAGCATATGCATAGAACAGAAAACATGCTATTACTCCTCACTCCTTTCCAGTCATTTTACATTCACACCAAATGCAAAAGAGAAATCTCAAAAGACAAAGAGCACACACACGTGTGCGTCCACACACACAAACACATACATACATACACCAAGAATGGTCAACATGAGGCTCAGAGACAAGACACAAACAGTTAAAAATGATTGAGCCCCACATATTGACAAACTTTCATGAACCACAATGTCTAGAGTAAAGATGACTAATTAAGAGTATTCCTCCTTCCCCACTACCCCAGTCAAATGTGTTGCCACCTGTGTACTTTCTAGGTCCACTTTCTAAGAAGGGAAGAGTGATTTGGACCTTGAATCTAATGGAGTGATCCTTCAGGCACAAGTTTCTCATCTACTCCTGATCCTAAAAACATGTGTCCTCTCCATTGGTGTGCGCTGAGTTCCTTTCTTAGTAGCCATCCAGGGCTTTTCCTAGTCACCAGAGGAAAGGTTTTACATAGATTGTGAAGGCAAAGCAAAGTAGGTCTATGAGGACATCTAGTGGATGGCTGTAGGAGAGCAGCTTGTTCATGGTGTGAAGCAGAACTTGTTGGTTCATCTCTCCTCAAAGGAGAGTCTCTAAGAATTGCAACGTGTGTGGTACCACTTCAATTCAGTGGCTGTCTCCAATCTGTGGATGTTTAGGGGCAGTGAGGACAAATAGTTGAAAGGTCCAAGGAGAGGATCCTGGGGGCAGTCAATAGTGGTAACTTGCAAGCACATTGTTTTCATACTGCACTGGCCAACAGATTCTCCACACAGCATTGCTGCAGCTTCCCAAAGGGACTAGACAAGAGTGTGTCTCTGCAGGTACAGATGCTGCAGCTACTTGTCACTTTGTCTTAGGGCTCTTGGAGCAACTTCATGCTCTGTGATTTGCCCCCATAGGCCAACTTAACTCTGGGAAAGAAGAAATATAAGTCCCCTGGAACTTCATTTTCTCTTTTGCCCACAAAATGTTCTTGTTCTTGGACCAGCACTAATGATTTGAAGAGGTCATATCAGTGCCAAGAATCTTATTTTGGGTCTCACCTTCCTCTAAAAAAATTATGTTTGAATAGTTTCATCATTTCAGAAGAAAGCTTTTATGTGCTTCTCTTCATCACAATAAAATGGATATTCATCCAATATTTCCATTATGACTTCCTAGTAGTATTTATAGAGACAAAATAGAAATACTTCACTAATGGACATCATCAAAGCTATCTGTTTACTCTTTGTTTAAAATGGAAAGCTTTCTCAGACACACACTTGCACAACTTTTCCTCTATTTTCAAAGGTCGTGATGGTGAGAAATTAAACCTGCTTCAGATGTAGCATGCTCACTTCTCTTTCCTTGGGACACACTTAATAGGATCAAGTGGCAGGCCTCAGGTCCTCTGCTGGTTGGCCCTTCTGAGCCAGGTCTGGAATGGAAGGAAGGGTTGCAGCCCATTCTGTCTGAAGGACCATCTGCCTCCGGCATCAGCAACCAAATGGCCAGCCAGGTTGCAATTGCAGAATCTTAATTTTGGGGGTGGATTGGAAGGGAGAGGGAAAGCAACATTGCCCAGGAGGCCCAGGTGGAGGTTTCCAGCTGCTGGAGGGAAAATAATTTAGGTTTCCAAAGGAGCAAATGTAAGAGGAGAATAGTGTGAAAGAAAAACAAATGCCATTAAATTTAGGCACACTTCTCAGATCATAGCCTTACTTTTCAAATCAGCCCAAGTAAGGGAAGCATTGTTAGCATGAATTTACAGCTAGTCTTCAAGGGCTTGGTAGCAACTGAAATTATAAGCAAACCCTCTTCAGAACAAAAACCACTGAGGTTTTTGTTTGAGGTATATTGATGGATGTAATGCTAGGAAGCAGAGGTTCTTTCACATCCTATAAACAAAAAAAAATTGATGTCTTCACTTAACACAGTTGCTCCTGATACCTTCTGGAGAAGAAGCATGGTCTTACATGTAGCTTTCCATGATTAGGAAGAAGAGAAGGACAAAGGTGAAAGTCAGCAACCTGGAGCACACACCCAGCTAGTTGATCTGATTCACGCCAATTGCTCTGGAGCTGGAAAAGGTGGGGGGACTTTGCCACTGGAGCTGTTTGTTGATTGGTATTGTGTAGCCCTCTATTTCTCAAAGAGTGCTAGAGTATGAAAGTCTGGGGGTATAGAAGTGATGCTCCCACAAAAATTGCACAGTGCCCATTTGGGCAGAACTATGAGTTGCATTGAAGAAGATCATTGTTTCGTTTTGACATAACACAGAACATCAGAAGATTGCCACACAATGGAGACTACCAGAACTCAAGTGATCAACTTTCTTCTCCTTCTGCAAAGTAAAAGAAGAGGTCTCGGTGCTGAAACATCTCCACATTCCAGAGCCAATGAACTCAATGTGTTGTAGACTGTGTCTCGTTTCTGCTTCCATACAGTCTTAGATCTGTAAGCCAAGACCCAATGCTGATGGCTAGTGTCCATGAGAGAACTATAGCTGTAGGTAACACATGGAAATACTGGCCTTAAAAACTACATCTGGTTGGATAAAAAGGATCCTATGCCTTGAGTAATTTAGAGAGGTCTAGAGACTTATATTGACTTGTAAAGACTCCTACATGGCTCTTCATGAAAAGGAGTATTTTTCCCTCAGTTAACCAACATTTTGTTTTCCTGAAATAAGCACGTGGATCCTTCTGGATGCTTAACATTCACAGAAGAACTGTGGAGGAACTACTGGGTGTTGACTAAAGGAGAGGTTGTGCTTAAAAGCAAGGAAACTTCATAGATTGTAGGAAATAATTACCGCTTGTCTTCAGGAAGATAGATACTTACAGTCCCAAAGGAGTACTCAATAAAATCTCCAGCAAACACCTTCTTGTACAGAGAGGCATATAAAATATGATCAATGCATTCCTCTCTCTGTTGAATCTCTTATGATTATATACAAAATACACATTTTTACATATAAACTACTAGTGCATATCATATATATCACAACTCAGGAATATATATGTAGTATGTGATTTTTTCCTTCAAGAGAGGAATTCAAGCTCTATAATAGGGGAAAACAAGTATAGTTTATCAAAGGCAAGCAGGACCATGAATCCCGATGGAGAAAGCATCTAAAGCTAGAGTGGTAATTACACCAGCCTATCTGTGTCCCTTAAAAGTCCTGAGGCAAGGCCTTCAAGAGAAACACACTGTTGTTAAGGTCTTATTTTTGAATAGAAAAATAAGACCATATCCAGAGCTAGCTGGAGGCTGGGGGATGGGTGGATGCATGGAGAGTGGGCTCTGGGCACTCTCCAGCTCCTGGCTACTCTACAAGGACTGTGTTGGGGCATGAGCGAGTTGGGGCATGATGTAACTGCTACATGCAACACGAATACCAAAAGTAAAATGAAATTGTACAGAAAAAAAAAAGTATCTCATCTAGAGAAAGACCATAACTAGACTCTGGGCTGCTGGGAACCCATTTTACTCACAATAGATCACTACCAGGGTGCAGTTAAAATAGAGTAGGGGCCGTATTCCAAGGCAGCAAAGAGGAAACAAGATAAATCAAAGATACGTCAATGATTAGAAATTAAAGAAAATTCCTTCACATACATCAATCTAGAATTGGCTTGTTCCTTAGGAGACTACCCTTGGCAACTTCTCAGAGGCTGGGAAAGAAAGTGTAAATCATTAGACCAGGTTTGTGACACAGAAAAAGGACATGAGTAAATAGTAGTCTGAGAACTTGCTCCTTGGCTAGACATCTGGATTGGACTTGCTTCCTGGATGGATGGGGAGCTATGAAGAGATGGAAAGAAATGCAGGAGTTAAACTATACTACCACCATGGGATCTTCACAAGTGGAATGTCCATATTTCATTCTTCTCTGATAGAGGACATGAAACATTGAAGGTTACTGAATGAAAGGAATGAGGAGGGTAAGGAGTGATTAGGAAGGAGAAATTGGGTTGGGACAATAGGGTTAGGAAATATATACAGTCTGAGGACTGCCATTAGCTTTGTTCTCATGTAGTTGTATTATTTCATAGTGAATTATCAATTGCTGCACTAACAGGTTTGTATAAATAATAGGATAGGTCAACTCTCCTTTCCAATTTTGAACACCAAGAAGTGCCTGGCCATTGGCTTAGCATTGGTCTCTCTTCACTCATATGCTATTAACAACGCTAAGTATTTCTCATGAAGATTTCTTCACAGCCAAATGTATTTTCTCCAATCCCTTTAATGCCTGACCTTCATGAGAAGGTTTGTATTCAATTATTCATTTTATTCTAATCCTCCCATACATATCTGCATCCTGCCCTCCAGGCTATGGCCTTTTAATTGGGAATAACAACATTTGGACAACTATGATTTATTATCAAATATTAATCACATAGCCCATGGCCTTGTCAACTTAAGAGTAGCTTGGCAGAGACAATCCTTTTGCAGCAATTGTGTTGTGTGTGATAGAAGATTATACATTTCACTAGCTTAGCTTGCTATAAGGGAAATGAAGAGAATAAAATGATGTGCTTTTTACAACAGGGTGGAGTTAAAGTCCCTGTTGTTTGCTTTCTTAAAACAAAGATAGAAAAACTACCTTGGAAGTTAAATCTGTATTTCTAAGGAACTTAAAAAGGGTATGCCATAATGGATTATGGCATCCTATGAGAGACATTCTAACTTCAGAGTGAATCAGAGATGTTCTTTCCCCATTTTGCCTTTTCCATCCTGTTTCCCAGAGAATCCTCTATTCAGATGCAAACTGAGACCTGATGATGTCATCTTCTTCCCTGAAATTACTTGGTGGTAGCTTTTGGGCACCATCTCTGTCTTCTTGTGTGATTTCACTCTGTACCTCTCCCAATGCCAATGATCACAGCAGCCTTCCATCCATCTCTTGCTCTTCTCCTCACCCATATCTCACCTCCACTATCACCTCCCAAAGTACCAGTCAAGGTATGAAGTAGTAGCCTTCCTATAAGAGCCATCACATTCTCATATGGTCGTCCCTCTCTTCTTAGCATATAGGTCTCTATGAATTCATATATTTCTTAACATGGGTTTGTCTTAACAAGATATGGGTTTGTCTCTATTAGGTAGATGGAAGGTTTGGAAGGGATTTGATTCACTATTCCATCATTAGCACAAAGAAGAGACCATGCATGGAGAGGTTACACAAAGGCACATGATTTCCTGCTCATTAGTATGCCAAAGCCTTGCCACTTTCCTAAGGCTCCCAGTGGATGAGTTTGATTAGGAAAAGACCCTTTCATGGGTCATTGGCCTCAACATTCTCCCACCCATTCAACCTATCTCCACTATGAGAATTTCCTTACAGGATTCACTGTCTTGTTCTGGTCCTCTTTCTTGTCTACCTCTATCCTCAGGATGGCCTGTTCCCTGTTCCTTCTGATGGAAAGGATTCTGAAGATGCCTGCTGTGTTTCTAAAAGTTCCAGGGGTACCTGATGAGAAGAGGGATTGAGGCCTGGAGCCTGGGGATTGACCAGATGGTGACCTTTCTTCTTCATCTTCAACTCATTCAGATGCTCTTCCTTGTGAATTGAGAAAATCAGACATCATTCTGGGTATGGTGATAGAGTTTGGGAATTCAAACCATGGATGCTAATAAGCTGGCATAAGCTAGTGTGTAGAAATGAGTCTGAGAGGACTTCTACAGAAATGTATCTAAACCAAGTATTGCCCACTGCTATTTCCCCAAAGACCAACTTACTAATGTTTAGCAGTACCATCTTATGTCTTACTGTTTAACATGTCCCCTTCATGCAGCACAGTGATAAGACCCTTGGGTGGCATACCCCAGGAAAGGTGGCCTTTTGACTGTTTTCTGCTTGTAAAAATATATTTTATGAGGGTGATGTTTCATAACTCTCTCCCACTTATTTAAGCCAAGGTTATCCTTTCCCCTGTAAGAAAGATCAGGGCACTGAGACCACAGCAAAATGATAGGCCTCAGGGTTCTTCAATCTATGAATGATGGCTGTGTGATTATCAGCAACTTCATCCTTTCACTAAATAAGGAAGGAGAATCATTGTTCTTTATATGGACTAACTATACCTCTGCTAGTTATATAGGGTTATAGTGAAGGTCAAAGTAAACATCATGAGGGGCTTTTAAAGCCTCACGTCACCATCAAAGGGAAGGTAGCATTACATTCCCATTTTTCTCTGGGGTTCAGAACCATCTCTACTGGGCTGTGTTCTACAATTGCTGCAAAAGTTTGGACCTCCCCAAAGCAAAGAACACCACAGCATGGTGTCAGTGGAGCTCATAAGCCAGTACTCCTGAGTCACTACTGAGGGTTCATAGGAAAACTGGGGTAGAAAACAACTGAGACAGACTATATTGGAAGCTTCTGAGTCCAGTCCAGGTCAGCCCATTAAGCAAAGTGCTAGGGGATGGTCTTTAGACATTGGTGGCTAGTAACCTTGTTGGGAGCAGTGGTTTTGTCCTGGGGTGATCTAAGTCTGAACCTACAAAAATTCCAATTGAAAGGCAGTCTATTTCTGTTACTTTGAGACTAGGTTCTGAGACTTGCTTTCATTCTAGGACTATGTACAGTCTTTTCACTTGGGGACCCCACCTTTGTCTACTAGAAATCACGATATAAAAATAATTCTGTCCTCTAAAGCTGTAGATATCCTCCAGTTTTTCTGTGATGTTTAACTTTGTGGGCTAGAGATGTCCACTTCTAGAGAAGCACTAGCCTTCCACCTGGGCACTGACTGTGATTTTTTCCATCTGCTCTAAGCAAGGACCAGTTTTTGTTTCATGTCTCTTTAAATGGTTGGGTGAAATATCTAAACATATTCAAGAGACCGCTTGGTATTTAGTGTTCCTCTAAAACAAAAAGGATAAGGGAAAGGAATTTGGGGACAAGGAAGGAGAGCAGGAGGGAGGGGAGAAAGAAACACTACTTACGCCGCCTGCAGCCACATTTTTTAATTCTTTTGGGATCTGTGACGTCATCATGACAGGCCTTGCAGTAAAAAAATGCCCTGGAAAAAGAGAATGGAAAAGCTGACATGTCTCATAATCCACCCAAGTAAAATGAGTACCATGTTTCCCCCGAGGTGGTGCCAAATTAATGAAACAAGCCAGCCCTAATTTCCTTTCATCTTTTGAAAAGTTTAGACATTTGCAGACGGAAATGTTTGTTGTAAGACCACTTGTTTCAAACCCAGGATTCTGTGATTGGAGTTGGTGCTTCTTTTTATAAACTTTTATTTGCAAAGGAACAGGGAGAAAGGTCTTGCCCATGTGATACACTAGGCCTGTGATTGTCAGTTCTGAGAACGGCACTGAGTACTGGTCCGTGGAACACATAGCCAATATCCCTGAGTCTTTGGAGTGTGCTTTAAAAACAATTATGAAATCACCACAGTCTACTTGAATACACAAGGGCACAAGGATGATGGTTCACATTCAAAACTAAATATTACCATTGCCACTTTGAAAGCATCTTTTCTCATTAGCCAAATAGAAGACTGAGAGTCACTGGAGAGAGAAGGGACTAGACAAACAGTGAGTCCAGTGGTTCCCATCAAACTCTCTCCTGGGATTCAAAGCCCATTTTACCCCAAACTCCAAGCACATATAATGAATAAAACTTTTGCTTTTTCTATGGCATCAGACTCAGATGACCATTGGAATGAGATGAGGAGGGGAATGGTGGATAGAATGAGCACCAAGAAGGAGCAATTAACAACAATAACAAAGTCCCTTAATTTGACTTGTGTCAATCTGGGACTCCAAAACTACTTTTGATGAGAACTACTTCACATCAGTATTTAGAGAAATAACATGGGACCTGAGTGGGCAGACTATGCTCTTCCAACTTGAGATGGTGTAAAAGCATGCCCATACAACCATTTAGCTATGAACTTTCAGCACAGGAGTCACCAAGTGACAGGAGATACTCAACTGTTGGTAAATATATTAAATAGGCTTCGTGTTAGATGGTTCTGCCAAACTGTAAGTTAATGCTAAATGCTTGAACACATTAGGCAGTCTGGGCTAAGGTGTGATATTCAGTAGGTTACATACATTTTTAGCTTAAGTTCTTTTCAAATTATGATGGTTTATTGGGATGTAACTCCATCATAAGTAGAGAAGAATCTATACTGGGGAGGTAATAAAATTTACTGGAATAACCTTCCAACCCTCTGGATGCAGGAACTAACAAAATCCTAGGCGTAATGCCTTTACCACTCCCAACATGAAATTGAGTGCCAGGAATAAACATGGTCATTTCTTGATGGAGGCTAGAGAAATAAACACAGTTCTCAGGTTCTTTTATGTTTTCTACAGGGTTTACATTTCTACATCAAGTCCAATGCTCTTTCAATTCAAGGGGCTCCTCAACCATTTATTTACACTTCAGATGTCTTCCTCTTTTCAAAAACAGAAAAAGTGGTGGTTTGCTCTGCATGGCACTGTGGGTAGGATATTGATAGATGGTGCTCTGCCTTGAAACAAGAGGGACAAGAAGGGGCAAGGAAATTCCCATCCACTTCATATGGCCATTTTAGTCCTGTTTAGATGTTCTCATGGGTGATAATAAAGCAGCAGTAATAACAGCCAACAAACTATAGGCTCAGTACTGCTCTATGAATTTAAAAAGCATTAATATATTTTATTTTCACACAACCCCCTTTGAAGGAGGCTTGATAAAGATAAGGGAACTGAGACAGGGAGAGATTAAATGGTCTGTTCAAGGTCACATGGCTAGGTGACAGAGTCTGGATGCAAGACCAGGAACTAAAAGCCTTAAATATGTATGCTTCTCTAAAGAAATGGAAATATGATCTATAATAATATAAAGCTAAATATAAATATAATACAAAATATAAATGTGAAACTAAAGCCCAGTTATTTATATCTAATGTTTTATTTTTAACTGACAAAAGATATATATGTGTGTGTGTGTATGTATGTATATATATATATATATATACACACATACACATACACACACACACACACACACACACACACACACACACACACATTTGAAAACCTACCCTAAAAGAAAATTTGCTAAAAGAGATTTTCATGAATACAATACACTGTTTTAAAAACCTATGGGCCAGGGAGTAACATAACAGGTAACAGCACTTGCTGTGGAACCTGACAGCTTGAGTTTGATCTCTGGGCCCCAAGTGATAGAAGGATAAAAGTTGTTCTCTCACCTTCCTTCAAGGTGAATAAATTCTCACATCCATTCAGCACAAATAAATAAGTAAATGCAAAAGTATGCAACTATGGTCACAGCATTTTACAATAACCTCTTATGTTTATTTCCTTGTTTATATTAATATCTTATGTCCCTTGGCCCTCATTACCCAGATGTCTTGCCCCAGCTTCTAGTAACTACCATTCTACCTTGTCCTTCCATGGGCTTGGCATTTTAAGGCTTCATATGTAAGTGAGATGACATGTAAATGAGTTGAGCAGTATTTGTCCTTCTGTGCCTGGTTTCTTTCACTTAGCTAAATAGATGCTACTGTCAGACAGGTGTGGTTAATGAGGGAGATGAGCCAAGGGCTAAAGGTGTCCATGGTCACAAGAAGACATCCGCTCCAGATGAAAGAGGAAGATTCTTTAAACCACAAGTTAATGTTTGTTCAGTGATAGTTCTTTGGGAGTTACCCCACCCAGATAAGCCCCCAGCACAATGCCCTTCATTACAACTATGCATTTGACCAGGTAAACTCAGTGATCCTGGGAACAAAACCCCCTTTGGTCTCAGTTCGGTGGGGCCTTTTCCCAGCCCTGGTGCCTTCACTATTCTCCTGATGCTTGTCTTCTTACTCCAAAGCAATTACCATCCCCTTCTTTCCCAGCTCCCACACCAACAGGAAGACCTCCTCCACATCCCACTAGGCTGGCCTTAAGGTCTCCTTGTCCTCTGTTGCTCTGTGTAACTAAGGGTCATAAGGCAACTAGAGGTGGGAAAGGATGAGTTTGCTCTCTGGTGGGTAGTGAGACAGCCACAGAAACATTTCCCCACTGGAGGGCAACACTCCCACTGAGCAGTCACCACACCTACACTATGCCCTCTTCTCCACCAAGCTTCTACCTTCTTCCCCAGGGTCTCTGCAGTTTCAGGCTGAAAGCAGCTTTCACCTGCAGCTGCCCATGGAAGGCTTTGCTATTTTTCCACTAATTTTAATCATCGTACTGTCATTCCATTTATATGACTCCCCCTCTATAAAATTTTGCTCTTGTTTCCCACTTAAGTGGATCACTTGTTCCCTGCCAGGAACCCTTATTAATGTGGCCCCATATTTATATTTATATCTCTCTTTTTCCTAGAACTCCAGACCCTTGGATGTACCAGCCTTTAGGATGACTTCATGGTATAGTTAGGACCAATCTTAATTGTGGCCCAGGTAGAATTCCTCAGTTCCTACCACCTCCATCTTCCTCTAGTTCCCTCATCTCAGCAAGAGCCCATCATTCTCATTGCCCCAAGCCTAGGACTCAGCCTTGCTTCCTCCTCCTCTCCCACTTCTATGCACTTCATGAATGCACACTACATTCCCGGAGTGGTCCAAATGCGAGTCACATACCACCCACCACCCACCCACCTCTGCTCGAGAACAAGAACAAGCTTCTGGCTTCTCTCTACACTATTTGACAGTCTCTGGATATCATGCCTCCTTTTCTGACCCATCACAGGTCGAGTAGACTGATCTTTGAGATCAAGTTTTGACTGTAAGCAAAACATCAATATGTTTCATCCCATAACAAAGCCTTTCTCTTCATAAGTATCCGAAGAGCCAGTTGCAGCCTTTGCCCTGATCTCTCCCCACTTCTATCCTCTGCTACTCTTCTGACCACGCTGATTTGTATTGTCTAAACACAGTGTGTTAAATACAATGAACTTCATTATCTTCCTTTTCCATCTGATCTTTGCATGAATGACTCTTCACCTTCATTTCTATTTCTGTTTGGATGCCACCTTCTTAGAAGAGCAGTTTTGCTGACACCAATTGAAATCCTTCCTTTTATTTTGAATTTTTTAAGAACCTGAAATTCTTCTATAGAATGTAACCCCAGTACAGCAGATGGGCTCTCCAGACCCTCTCAAACATTAATTAATAGGCAGATATTTGATGAATGGATGAATGAATGCATTTGAGAATGCTTCCAATTTGGGGAATTCCATGTTTTGAGAAGAAACCAGAAGTAGAGATTTTAGTATAAATGCACACAACATCTTTTAACTTGACAACTAATCTATTATTTTTGATTATGATTCAAACGAGTATGTATCTGCTAAAGGAAGTGAAAGAGGTAGTGGACTGTGCTCCAGAGTTATTTAAAAGGGGGAACATTTAAGGGAATCAAAAAATATGACCAAGCACCTGTCTCAGAGTAAACTCTTAATGAGACTAGATGGGTTCACTCCTCTTTGTCTAAGCCTGGCACCTTAAGTTTCTCTGGCACAGAACCCACTAACCTCTCTTATTGCATGTTGTTTTGCTTTGGTTTTTTGATGTTGTTTTGGTTTTGTTGTTGTTGTTGTTGTTGTTGTTTTTGTTGCTTTCTTTTTTCATCCACAGCAGAGGGTAAAAACCCAATAAAAGAGTATCATAATCTACTTTTCCTTTTTTTTCCCCAAAACTTGTTTTGTTTCATTCAAATTTGCAATGTCCTTTCTGTAGTTTCCTGCATTCTTCATCTGTCTGAAATCTCCTAACTGACAGCATTTTCTCTGACACATCACACACTATGGAAAATTATAGGCTGGAGTTGTAGCTAGTGGTGTCAGCTTGTATTTGGGAATACCATAAAGCATGGAAACGAGACATATTACATTCCCTAATATAGGAGGTAATTTGTTTCCTGGACTGCCGGTATCTGTGACATTCATTAGTGAGAGATGCAGTAGAAATAGAATTACACAAATGGGAGCTCAGGTTGAATTTGCTATCTGGAGGTGTGCATGATGTATGGTGGCTATGCTTCATCCTACCATGCTTAGAGCTGAGGTTCAGATTTAAGCTTCTGTGTCTCACAACTGGACAGGTCATAGCTATTCCAGAGATTCTGGTGGGGTGGGGGAAGCTCACCCAAACACTTTCCTTTCTTACTTGAACATCTATCTTGAACCCCTGTCTCAGCCTATTTTATCTATGAACCAGATAGAGATGCATTTCACTCACATGGTTTAAGACTGCCAATCATTCTCCAATTTGCAGAAATAAACTTATTGGAGATGCCAGTTAAAAAACAAAAACAAAAACTCAACCCAAAGGGTTTTTTTCCCCTGGAATATTTTTAACTAGTATAAAAACTTGTTTAAAGTCCCATTTGCTAGAGTTGAATGGGTAGAAAATAAAATCATAGGCCTGACTTGTCAAAAATCATGGCTCTGTACACCCTATTTCTCACTAGCACTGTGACTTTGTTCAATCCAGCCAACCAAGCCATGCTTCAGTTCCCTTCTAGACAAATTAAGAACTGTAAGGCTACAGGTAACTGGGTAAGGCCATAAACACAAAAAACCCGTTAGTACCTAGAGTAGTGCTAGTGGATAGTAGGCTCTCATAAGGGGGTGTTGTCTTTCACAAACAAACAAATAAATAAAAAGCCAAAGTTATGAGTACTTTCTAAGACTGATTTCGATTTCCATGGTTATTTTTTGAGGGTTGGCATAAAGAAAAAAGCATGCCTAGCATAGTCCTGGTTCTGAGTTGGAACCTATTAGAATACAATGGGCATCTACAGAGAAGTGAAGATCCTCATAGTCAGTATTGACTTAAAATAAATAACACAATTGTTCAATTGAGTACCATATTTTCTGAAAGCCAAAGTTTTGAAGCTGGTGGAATAGAACCAAATAGAAATAGTAGTCTACACTGATATGCAAAGCTCTATGATTCCCTATGTTACTTAAACAGGAATAAAGACACTAATAAAAATTTCATGAAATGTCGAGCCTGGTGCTAGCCTCATACTAGACCCAAAGAGACTTCACAACTGAAGTTGACAATTTTAGCCAGTACTTTGAAAGTTGCGAACACAAATATGGGTAGTTTAATGTTCCATCTAAAATTAATCCAAATTGTCTGAAATTCCACTTGGCACTTACAGAGAAAAATCTGTAATATACAAGGACATTTACCAACACAGTACCAGGAAAATGACCTCAAATAGGGGCCAGAAGTCCCATGAATCTCCTTCAGAACAGGCAAGAATCAAAATGATTTGAAGCCACTTCTGCTTTCTGGGACGGTTTCTTTTCTTGTAAGATGAGGGAGCAGATAACTAGGTTTCCTGATCTAAAATTTTAGTATTCTGATTTGTAGACAGGGAACTGACTATGGGAAAAGAGCTCAAGGAAGCAACAACACTAGTTCTGGAGTTAAAGTCTTGGACATGGACATATGGAACATGCAGGTCTGGGTAGATCAAGGTGTCTGTGACTGGACCAGAAAGGAAGGCAGATACGAATAAACTCTTACCTTTTAACTTCCTTGGCATCACTTGCAATGAAGAATCCTAAAGTACCTTCTTGGATCTTAAGGTGGTTCCCAGGGTTAATTAATATTCTGCTCAGCGAACAGAAAGAAACAAAGAAGATATACGTATGAGCTCATGTTCAGGGTAAGACCTTAATGGCAACACCATCCTGTTGTTTTGATAGGGGCCCCACTAGTCTAATGCTTGCCCCAAAGACTTTTTCTTAGAGCCTGACATTCACTGGCCCACACATGTAGTTCGATCATGCCATCTTTTAGCTCCAGGTGGCACACTCAAAGGCAGGGAAATCAAAGACCCAGGTCTTAGAGTCTGGTTTGCTTAATGGCGTGGATTAGGTGCTCCCAGAAGTACCTGGAGGGAAGCTTGGCTCCTATTTTGAAACTGATTTTGATGGTCAATATTAAAACATAACCTAATGAAGCTTTATGAAATACCCATTCTCCCTTAGGTGATATAGCATTAATGGGACCCCTATATGTATACAGAAACATACATATATATACATACCACATATGTCCATGGGGAATGGTACAAGACACCTATATTATATGCAATGTAGAATGAATCTGAACATCTTTAGAACTTTGATAAGGACATGGAAGTAGAATCCATGAATCTACATGGTGACAAATGGAGTTATTATCTGTCAAATATACCCAGTTATTCCAGTCTGCTTTTTATAAAAATGGATGAGTTGAGTGAATAAGATGTAAAAATAGCATGTCTTCATTGGGTCACTCTGGAGTCTAAAGACAAATGAAAATTATCTTTAAAAACAAAATAAAACAACTGCCTTGTCTTGCAGTGATATACAAATTTAAATATGCACGGCCCTACTTCCAAGTGCTAGACATAGATTAGCTGACTAAGTTCTGTTTGGGATGGCAGTAGAGATAATGGATCCTAATCTAATAAGTGGGAGAAACAAGCAAGTTTCTACAGATCAAACACAGAATACTAGGCTGTCCTGTGCAGAAATAGTGATGAGGCTTTCAGTTTATAGGTGTAGAATTTAGCAACATGGGATGAAACAAAAGGCAATGGCAATAGTATTTGATATGAAAATCTGGTGATTAAGGTAGGAGGCATTTGGTCTCAGGTTAAAGCAAGCCCCTAGCTGCCCAAAACAAAATGGGAGAGGGTAGACATTAACATGTGATCTTTGTTTAGTGGTAAGACCATTTCAGAAAAACAAACAAACAAAACAATGTTGTCAAAAGAGACCTCTATCTGCAGAAAAACAGGGAGGGCCCAGGTAAACTTCTGTTTTGTTGGAAGAATTCTAATCAGATCATCTCTGCAGAGATCACTGACTGTGGCTGCAAAAGCATCCACCATTGCCCATTATAAGACATGACAGCAGGAAGAGGGGCTTGTGCCACTGCTGCTGTTAACTCTAAATAACAGCAGAGAGTAAAACGGTGACTGCTCCGCCCCAGAACCACCAGCAGCAATGAATATCCTTCACTATCAGTGATCATCAGTCAACACTAAAGGGGCAGCAGTCTGTACTAATGACACACTGCAAAAGGCAGGGGTTTTGTAAAGAGACCTTATAATGACTCCTCTGTAGACTCCCACACTCATGTCACAATCACGAAGCAATGGGATCAGAGACCATACAGATTTTTACAGTTAAACAAATGTAAAAATTTGCATGTTTGTGCATCTGAGACTATACAGATTATATCAATTTCCTTTTCAAGATGATGAAGTAAGGCATTTTAGGGTCACAGGGTTCTAGAACTTGTACATTTATTATCTAATGTTCCTGAAAGGCAGTTGCTATGTGAATGACTCTGCAATCAGAAATTGGGTCTATATTCTAGCACGAAGTGGTAATGTTGGATAAGTTCCTAAACCTCCCACGAACTCAATCCTTTCCCTATGAGAGGCATGTTAATACTAACAAAAGCCTTTTGTCAAAGAACTAAGTAAGATAATATCTAAACAGCTTGATACCTTTTGTTTATGGTTATTGTTATCATTTCATTCTTGCAAAAACATCCAAGTATAGTATGTTTCAATGGTCCCCCCGCTCTATGCACTGGAGCACTTCTAATCACAATAATCCTCTGAGATGAAGTTATAGGATTAAAACAAAACTATACATGACAGAGTGAGTTTATCTTTTAAAAATCCACACACACACTTCTGGAGACTTCAACATATATTCCTAAAAATTTGGGAAATCTCCATTTTGATAAGAATTCACATAAGAATGAAAGAAGAGCTCCCAAGTTGGGCGGGTGGGTGGAGTCCCATCATGATTTGAACAACAAAATATGAAAGGTAAAATCTGACCCACATTGTGACACGTATGCCCCAAGGCCTGTGTTTCATTCCCTCGTGCTTTTTGTCACATTATCTATACCCTAGCAATCCAGCCCACTTTGTCATTGTGAAATATTGTGATCTCCAGGTTCCCATCCAGAGAAACTTCTTTTCATTTCCTCCTGTCTTTATCTGCACTGAAAAAGAATTGACCTGCAGTGAAATAGGGAATTGGCAGTCTAGAAAATGCAGGTCAAGGTAACTTACTGCAGTCTTCAAGTATCTTTTAATCAAGATGGTGTGCTAAAGAGGAGAGGCTTGTTACTGGTGGAGGTTGCCCTGGTGTTCAAGTCCCAGGTTCTCTAGCAATCAATGTTAGTAAAGTACTTAGTTGCATGAATCAGCCCTAACCATTAGATCCTGGCTGTTGAGGCAGCTAAGCCTTGCCCTCTTAATCTATAAAGTGCAATGTATAATCCCTGGCTGAGGATGTTCCTAAGAGAATAAAGGCATATAGTCTATGCATTATTTCTTTAATCTTTGGTTTCTATAAATATAAGCTGTCATAACTCTACTGGCCTATTCTCCATTTTGTCTTCAATGCTAATTGAACCCTTGTGTGGGTGCGGTCTCTGCAACATCTAGAAATGGGCTATGACATATTCACTTTGGGCTACACATAGTCACTCCCATCCCTTGAGGCTTATAGTGATGTGCAAGAGACAGACAGCATCTCATTGTCCCCAGAGCTCTTGAGATCCTAGCATGCCCTCATGTGCCCTGTGGACAGAGTAAGAAGATTAAAATTACATTCATATGAAGTATGAGCAGGTAGAAAGGTTAGGCTAAGACAGGCTTGAGATGGGGTAAGAGATTCAAAAGAATGAACCGAGCCAATGAAAACAATGAAATACAAAGGCCATAAGCACAGGATGCTCTATGGCATATAGATAGAATAAGGGTGGTGAAGAACAAGCCTCTGGTTCCCAGAGCCCACAACATATGAACTTTTCTGTGTGACCTGCAAATTTCAAAGAATCTTTGAAGAAATACATTCCTGATCTTTGTCATAACATCCTGATCAGATGTCATAAATGTTATCTACATTTCAAAGCTAGAATATTTAAATGAACTGCTAGCACTTTTCTTCTTGGAAATGTAAAAAGTTAAGAATTCTAAGTAGGAGTAACTTTTTTCTCTCCCTACAAAATACCTTCTAGACTCAAAATTTGTTATTGACCTACTGGGAATATGTTAATTTTTCCCCAAACATTTCTGACTCTGACCTTTTTAGACTATTCAATGTCAAGTTTGTTTTGTTCTTATGGGTGCCAAAAGTCCTCCTCCCTAAGCACTGCTTTAAATCAGTTCTCTGGCTCCAATTTTGTCTAAGCCATAAGCTTATCAGAGATAAAACTCAAGATGTGTTACGTAGAAATTCAGAGAAATCTCCAAGAGAAGCCTTCTATTGAGAGAGGCCTCTCTCTGTATATCCATTAGCAGAATTCCAACAAGGACATTTTGGCAGGAGACATTTCGTCATTTCCAGGAAGATATAAATTATCCTCTTTTTACCATAACCTTGCTGATTTTAATTGAAAATGTCTAGCGACAGCACAGGGCTTGTGTGGTCCCCTCTCCAAGGATTCACGCTCATTTCACTTCCTATTCTGCAGTGAGGCTCATTCTTTGTCTGCTTGCCCTCCAAATAAGCAAAACATATACTCTATGTAAGAAAACACTGCTGATTAGAAAACTGAGAAACAGGAACCCTTTATTTATTTCTAAGCTTCTCTTAGTAGAGCTTAGAGTCCTATATGCATCTAGGCACTTTCTAGCTCTATAGAATAAAAAGCCTATGTCATAGTCCTTGGTCTCAGTTCTCAAAGTTTCCCCTTTTTCTCTCCAATAAATGAAAGCAGCACCTATTGCAATTCTCATCAATTAGCCCGATCAAACGAGTGACCACAAGTCTTCTTGTAGATTGGCCACCAAGCTAATGAGTTCCCAGAGGCATTAAGTATAAATATGCAAATATGTATACAGTCACTTAGGCAGCTGGAGCAATTGGTTTCAATACTGAAAGCACAGCTTACTTAGAAATGAAATCCAAGTTTCTGATTGCAGAACACATCTACATGGAATGGGCTCTATTCAATAGGGCATGTCTGTATCAGGGCCCTATGGGAGATGCTACATTGAATTCTGTTTCATTGACCAGAATTTGAACTTGAGGCAGATAGAAAAAATCAGGACTAGGTGGAAAGAAATATTCTTTTTTTCTTTCTCTAACATTTAAAGTGTAACCCTTGCAGAATATTTAGCAATCCTTCCTTCAATCCTTGTAAACCTTACAGTTGTTTGGGGTGATGGTCAAGGATTGGTAATTCAACTGAAACAGGCTCCTTAAAGGAGATTTTCATCCACTATGGACAAATAAAATAAATATATGCACACATGTGTACACGTGTGTGTGTGTGTGTGTGTGTGTGTGTGTGTGTGTGTGTGTGTGTGTGTGTGTGGTTTTATTCCCACCCATTCTCCTTGAGGCATCGTGTACCATTCCCCAGGCAATTGAGAAAACACCACAACTTCCGTGAGGGTACAGTTTATACTTCAAAAGACTATAATCATAGTTGTGTCTAGCAAGCTAATGGGACTTCATTAAACAGAGTAAGCAAGTCAGAAACATTGAGCAGCTCAGTTCATGCTATGCCCAGATGACTCACACCACTGGGAAGAGGTCTCTCTGATCACTCAAGTTCATATACAATTACTATCAACAGGAACTTGATTTGAACCAATTTCTGTCCCCTCTCAGGAAGTTTAACTGCATTGCAGTTTGTGTTCTGTTGTGACATATCTTACCAAAAAACCCAAATCTCAAACCTCATCACTTCTCTGGAGCTTTCCATTTCTTCCGGGCTTTACAATAAGTGCTGTTGGAGTCCCACACAAGTAGACACATGCATTTACATTAGAATAAGTGTAGAAGACACAGTTGAATATTCCATGCTTCAATATGCAGAGGCCTAGTTCACTTACATACAGAGACACCATAATCAAGGTTGCTCCCAGTGGGCCAGACTCAAAAGACCAACATTGTGGTCCAAAACAATATTGGCAAGATCTGTTTTAGGTTGACTCCACATCGATAATCTTAAAAGTAAAGTTTCAATATATTTTTATATTATAAAAGACAAGCTACTGCATGGGAGAGGATAGAAAACGCTGGTTTAGGAAGGATAACACTGGATATGTGGTTCTGGGAGCAAGCCATACCCTCTAGTAGACTTTAAGACAAGTCATGCCTACATCACAACATGCCTTCACCACAAAGTAAAAGGACCCAAGGCCAAAAGCCAACAGCAGAGGTGCAACCACTGTGGACCTTTGAAGATGCATAGTGTTGCAATAACTTCTTGCAGTTGGATCATATCAATAATACCAAACTGACAGGAAGCCACCTCTATTTATTCACATCTACTCAAAAATAATCACAGATCTGACATTGGAAAGAGTCCCAGACAACAAAAACACACAAGTATAAACACAAACACATGACAGTGACTGCAACCATAGAAGAAATCATGAATAGGCTGGCATTGTAATAGTCTTTTTTCAACAGTACTGTCTTAGAGAATGCATCATTGAAAAACTATGCCGAAAATGTAACAATAACAAAGCAATCACCCCAAACCCAAATGATTGAAAAATGTCATTGATGATAATTTAGTCATGCTCCATGCAATACAAAACAGGGGCTAAACAGGATGAAGTGAGAAGGTGATAGCTGAGATACTCCCCATTTAGAAATGTGCCCACACACACAAGGGGAAAAAGAAAACCATGAGTTTGTCCCAACAAACAGTGCTTACTGTAGAACACAAATATGACAGCTAGGCAGCTCAGTACCAGCATCTTAAGTTTCTACAGAACACTGATCAATAAATTAGATAGTCAAAATGAAATCAACCCAAACAAATACAAGAAAAGGGAGAGGTGCAAGGGCTTGGTCTCTGCTTTGTGGATAAAGGACAGACTCTGATCAACAAAGTGGAAACTCGACAGAGGGGAGAGGAGGTCACTGGGAATGTGGATGAAGACAAACTGGTGCCCACCTCTGATAGACACCAGGACATCAGGACAATACAGAAACAGACACAGAGGGCTGGAGATAAATGTTCTCCTTTTCAACTTTAATATGATTTGTTCCCATCATTAGCACTGTGATTGAAGACAGGGTTATGCCTTTGCATTTACTTTATTTATTTGTTTGTTTATTTTAGTTCTCCTGCGAAGAAGTTAGTGCACCAACCAAAAGAATCAACAAATCAAACAAGGAGAGCAGCAGGCTACTTTTATGTATTCTAGTTGGAGATGGGTGATATATATATATATATATATATATATATATATATGTGTGTGTGTGTGTGTGTGTGTGTGTGTGTGTGTGTGTGTGTGTATATAATATATATACACACATATATATATATGTATACATATAGATATAATATATATATATGTACTACACAAGGGAATGAGATTATATATATACATATATAATCTATCTCTTCTTGAATTCTTGGCAAATGGTTAGTCCTGTGGTTAGAAGTGAAGACAGAGGGTGGAGGTTGGAAGGAAAGTTAACGAAGAATGCATACCGCTTTCGGCTTCTGCAAAAACGACAAGAAAAGAATTTCAAATCAAACAATTTGATAATAAATTAACTGACACCAGGAGGAAGGAAGGAATAAAACCTTTGTTTCAAATCATTTGAAGGATGCGTGTGAAAACAAGGTTTATCAGCAAAGCATGAAAACAGTATCACGGGTGAAACCAACAACAGGGAACAGGGAAGATCCTCAAACACAGGTCAGAGGTGGGAAGGTGAGGAAGAGCAGTGGCTTCTCTAGATTTCCATACCTGGTCCATTGCAGTAGTGAGAGGATGAGGATTAGGTCTCTCACAAAAAAAAAAAAAAAAAAATATATATATATATATATATATATATATATATATATATATATATGATCATTTTGCACTTAGAGTTTTGTTGGGTATGTCCTGTGTTTCCTTGGGGGGTATGATCCACATTCCCTCCAGCACACCTTTTTCCACAAGCACTCATATGCTTCCACACTGAGACCAAGCCACACTGAGGATTAATGCAGGCAACTGCACACAGAAAGCCAATACAAAGCCAGACAAGGTCCTTTTATTGTCTTTTCTGGGGGCACTGGGACGAGAAACAAAATCCACAACCTGTATCTCTAAAAAGCAGCTCAGGTTTATGAATCAACAAGAAGGCCTATCAAAAAGAAGACTGCATCTTCATGGGACCCAGATCTGTCTCCTTAGAATGATGCCTGCATTCTAGTGGCACCTTCTCTTTCCCTGTGGCCAAAGGGTAATTAGTGGTAGCTGAGTGGCTGATGCTCATGACTTGGTGCAGTCCTCTCTGACCATGAGATCATTCCAGAGGTTTCAGAAAACACTTGTCAGCATCAGTACCACCTACCAGGTGACACTTTTCTTTCTTTTATTTATGTTTTGAGAGAGATGGACAAAAGTGATAAAGAGAGAACACTCAGACCCACAAAGGTATGCTGACTTGGCATCACAAAGATCACCATTCACAACACCCACTTCCACAAAAAAACAAAAACAAAAAACAAAAAGCCGGGACCCATAGTCCCTCCTCCACACACATAGATTCAGGTAAGGCTGGAGCAAACAATAATCCTAGAAAATTCCAGTTTAACTGTTGAAAGACAAAAATGGCCAGGGCTGTCTTGTGCTCAAATGATACTTTTAATAGTCATTTCTTTGACAACATGGAAAAGAAAAATTTACCCTTCCATACATAGCTTTTAAATTGCTACCACTGTATTCTAAAAATGGCCACCAAGTCTGCCATTTTCTCTTCCATTGTCTGGTTGGTTTGGATTTTCAAAGTAATTCAGCATTAGATCAGATTAGCTGTGGACCATCCATGTGATTTGCCAGTTAAGGGGAGGAACAACAGATGATCCACTTGCTTGTGATCCAGTGTTCATTTGTTTTTGTCACAGGTACATACTTGGACATAGGTATCTGTGCATGTGTGTGTGTGTGTGTGTGTGTGTGTGTGTGTGTGTGTGTGTGTGTGTGTGTGTGTTGGGGGGGTATCATTTATGAAGATGGTGAAAACTCCTTGAATGACAGTAGTAGAACTTTGTAAATGGCCCTGCATTCTGTTCCGTTATGATGGTGTGTATTGGGGCAGCCTGCCCCCTTGTCCTTGTGAACTTTGTACAAGCAAAGGCCTCACTAGAGCAGGGACAGCATCTGGATACACCATTTCAGAGAAAAAAAGCCAGGCTATCTTTTAACCAGTTATCTTTCTTCTAAAACTATGACTGAAAATTGAAGATCAAAGATCATCTATGTTATCAATAAGGCACATAGGACCCCCCGACACACACCAGATTCCTGTTCATACAATGCTGCCATCAACCAGCAATAAGGTCATATATTGACTGGCGTGTTATCTATGTCAACCAGATCCTGTCCCTCACTGGTCTGATTTGCACATCATTAAGTGAAAAATAAATAAATAATGAGAGCTCCTGCCTCAGAGCTCTTCTCTCCTGGCTGCTAATTTACATGAAGCTGATACTCCGCCACCTGGATATCAGCTGCAGTGGGAGAAACACATATGGTACACAATAGGCTGCTTGAAAATTGGCTATTGAGAGAGCTGACACCTTTTGGCACTGTTCTACCACAGGCTGCTGTAAAGAAGGCCTGGGGCCACCTGCTGTTTGCTTATAGCAGTGAAAGGGACTCCAAGAGAGGGTCTATTCCTGCTTTCTTGTGTAGAGGCTATAGCATAGTGGGTGGAGCTACTCTGAATTGCTCTCTCCTATCCTCCAGGGAAACTTCTGGGTGCCCAGTGGACCATAACATGACAGGTTGGTCTGGGTTAGAACCTTCAATGTCTTGAAATGTATTGCAGGGTTTGAGTGGTGCTGCATTGGTTCCCAAGCAAATAAATCACAAAGTGAGAAAAAGGAAGTAGACAGACCCTTCTCAGGATGCACACTTCTAACACAAATGTCAACTTACCGGCTCTCCCGGTTGGCAGACTTGTACTCAATGGCTATCATCAGGAGCTTGAGCTTCACAAAGCACAGCCTGCAAAGAGACAGAGTTCTCCCAGTCAATGCTTGTAGATAGCAGTCTCATAATGAATACCTTATGGAACTTGCTGTCCCCTAACATAGTCATTGTTCAGGGTTTATCCAGGGGACCCTCAGTCTACCCCCTGGGTGCAAAAGGCAGGGTCAGTAAAGAGACACCAATTCATCTTCCCCATAAAAGCTGGTTTTTCCACCTGTGATAAGGTACTAGATATTCAAAGTGAAAATTGGGCTCTGGACTGGGTATCTAGACACAGACCCCAAGCAGAGATTTGTGCCTGGAGATTTACAGCAGCCAGATTCATTAGTTACTCAGCCAGGTAGTAAAATGTTAACTGCAGAGGGAGGGAGAGACCTGGAGCAATGTGACCTGTTATTTGGATTCCATTTTGGTCTTTTGTATAAATGGCTCATATTGTTGTTCAGAGCAGCCCCCCCCCCCCGTGTACTTGGAATGATGGTAATAACACTTAGCCTCCATCTAAGTGTCCAGCGCATGACTCCAGCTTCCTCACTCATGACTCCATCCAAGCTGTCTCACCTCCTCTGCCCAGGGCTCTGGGCTGCAGAGCAGACTGCTGTCTATTGGCTTGTTCCTGCCTCCCCACCTTCACTTTGGTATCCTCTTTATCCCCTAATATCTTCTCTTCCAAGCTATCTTTCCAGGCCATGGCCAGTCTAATCACCAACTCTAAGTAATATTATAATAGCTATTGCTCTCTTCAAAGATTTTATTTTCCAAACCTCTCCAGTTCCTTGCCTGTATATACATCATTTAGCTCCTACCTAAATTCACACTGGCTGTGGCTGCTTCTCGTAGTTTTTTGTGTGTTAACATTCTCTCCTTAGCCACAGAAATACTTTAAGATGTTTAGAATCCCCCCCACAGTGCGTGGTGAAGGGAGCCAGGGACACAGAGGGCCTGTGTAAAGAGATGAATCTTACTGTGTCACAGCTCCAAGAATATAAAAAGAGGCATCATAACATGTTCAGGCATGAAGAGATTTGAGGTAGTGCAATTCATGTGGTGTAGAAAACTCAAAGGCAAAGGTTACATGAAGAATGCTGCAGTGGGTGTAAGGTTGCTAAATCCAGAAATAATTCTGAAAACTTTTTAAGATGTGAGAGTCACAAAGAATAAGATATAAACCTGAAAATAATGTAGTACAATATAGATTAAAATGGACATTGACTATTTAAAGATATAAGAGCTCACATGGATAAAAAATGAACCATATATATTAGGCATCACATATTTCTACAATAAGCATTATAATGTATTTTAGATGATATTAAATAATGAAACATTATTCAAGTGATAATGGAAAATGAACCCTAGTCATTTAGTTTCAGTATTATAAAGGGGATGAGGTACAAGGTCAAAGAGTTAAGGCCTTCCTTGATGACTTTTTATTTCTCACCACCTTCCTCCATGGGAGATAACTGTCCTTCTGTTGATATCTCTATTTGACTGGTGGTAAAGCTAAGACCCAAAACACCCATACAAGCTATCCAGTGGTTGAGTATTAGGCTTCTGGCTGACCTGGAGGAATATACATTTTTCTTTCCAGTGTAATGTGATTTTCATTTGGAAAGAACAATTATATGTCAATATATAAGTGAATCAATAATAAATTTCTAGACCTTGAAAAATCCTATGTAGAAAGAAAACAACTTGTGAGAATAAAATGTAAGTAGAAATGGGTGTGTCAATTTGTAATGGTCCAAGAGGACCACCCTGAAGATGCAGAGAGCACTGGAGACAAGGAGATGAAGATGAGAGGAAGTGGAGGAAGGGATCTCTCAGGGGTAGAAATGTCAAGAACAAAAGTCCTAAATCAGGAAAAAAAGGCCTAAATGACTGAGAAGCAGACACAGAGCCTGCAAAGCTGGCACAGAAAGAGCAAGTCAAGACAAGCCATGAGTGGGTTAGAGAGCAAGGCAAGAAAAGTTCATGAGGGCTCTGCTGGCCCCAACAAGGCACATGCTCCTTATTCTAAGTGAATGAGAGACATGGAGTTGATTTGACTTTGTGTGTGGATACATGTTGGAGGGGGGGGGCACATGGTGGAAGCCAGGGGTCAAAGTTGAGTATTGCTCCTCAGACATTGTTTTTTTGAGACAGGTTTGTCTCTGGGAGTTGGAGATCACCAATTCTGCAAGGCTGTGTATCAGGGATCTTCCTGTCTCATACTTCCAGGCACCAGGATTACAAATGCATTTGGCCATACCTGTCTTTTTTCATGGATTCTGGGGTTTGAACTCATCCTCATATTTGCACAGTATGCGCACTACCAATGACCAATGAAACCATCTCCTCAGCTGCTGTGGTTGGTTTTAAAAGATAGAATGACTATATAAGGTAGGCTAGGCATAGAAATGTGAGGCTTGCAAGAAAGGTGCTGGTGCACGGTGAGGACCTCACATTCCCTTTAGAGAATAAGATCAACTGCTCTTGAATGAGAGGTCCTGGCTCCTTGGTATCACCTTCCAGACAGTCAGATCTCAGAATACTCTGATACAAGGGTATCTGGGCTCTCACTATTATTGGAAGGCTTTCTTTTTCCTGCCAGCAGTCTAATGGCCTAAATTTTGAAGTGGTTGTCTAGATCAGTTCTTAACCATCAACACAAGTATCATCAACTCCAGCAGGGACAATGTTCTTAGTTTATGTTCCATTGGACATAATTAACATATGCAATTATACCTTGTGTTGCTATTCTTTCTAGAGTTTAAGTTTTTTTTTAAATCATATAACTTTTGTATCGTTTGCTGAAGCAAAGTACTGGGTTAATTACACATTATTGAATGTAAATAGTAGCCAAAAACATCTGAACTCAGCAAGGATCATGCAAAATTAACTTGTTGGTGCCCTATGGACAACTGTCCTCCTTATTTAAGACTCTGGTAGTTTATGGGAACAAAGATCTTAACTGTTTGCAATAAGCTTAACCCTACTGGTTGGAAGGGAGGAGTGTTGCTAGTAAGTGTGCATTTAATTGCCTCATGACATTTTGGCTAAGATTGGATGCAGTAATGGTGAAAGTGTTCAATCTTAGGTGCTTCGGTGCTATTTACCAGTTGGATAAAACAATGGAGGAGAAACAGAACAGAGTGCTAACAGAGTTTGGGATATGAATGCAGAATCCTGAGATAAGATGTTTTTCATCTTGCTTGTTAGATGCCAACAACCTGGGGAGGGTGCAAAGAGAAATAATAACAGATAAGCTCTGAGAATCTAAGGTGTGCCTCCAACCATTAGACTAAGATGTGAATCTAATGTGAAGATACAGAGAGCCATTTATTCTTGCCCTCGTCCAGAACCCGTGTTACAGGAGAGCTAATGCCTAAAAATATGTCTGCAGACAATCCAGAGTTGATATCCTTTGGCTGAATACTAACTTGAATTTTTAATTTTTTTAGTAAAGCAGAATGGGCATTGCATTCAAATGTCTTTTGCATTAAAAAAAAAATACTAAGAGATGTAGCCTCCAAGTAATGTGTAGTGTGCTACTTTTCATATGAACAGAATGAACTCAGAGAAGCCCAACATGAAGCTGACCCATATTGTTCGACCAACAAAATAGTCCTTCAAAAAAAATCTGGTTTTTCAGCATTCTTTAGCAAATCAAATATGGCCACATTGGAGCCATCCTTCATATAGCTAAATGGGACTCCTCGAGGGATACACCTTCTCTGATGTCCCACAGTGCCCACCACTTCCTACTGCTCAGCCTTATCTAAACATGATCATCATTCCTCTGGCTTTCCTTGGCCTGAGGCATTTCCATGGATGTAGAATCACTGGTACAGAATAATGAAGCACAATCAGGGTTAGAAAAAGGACAAGAAAAATATCCAGAAAGCCTTCACAGTGTAATAAATAAGATAAGCCCAGCCATAAGTTAGTGAGAGTTTAATTCTTAGTTTCTAAAATGAAATTTCCCAATATGTCCAGTGTGAGAAGCTGTCATTGGTTGCAAAAAACTTACACTGGAATAGAAATGACCTTTTTTTTTTTTTTTCTTTGTCCAAGAGGGGGAAAAATGCCACTTGTCACAAAAAGGCCTTAAACCAGCAATCTGCAATAAAACTGTTGTAATAACAAGTTAGATTACTTTCCTTATAATTATTAAGTAGAGGTCTACCAGATTTGACAATGCTATTATACAAAGCCCCTTTTCTTTTATTGCCAACATCATCTGTTAACTATAGCATTTTCAATCCAGATGTTCCTGAACAAAGGCTCTTAAGAATTAGAGCCCAGCTGTCTCTAACTACCCAGAGAGAAATAAATTGTCCCTGCCATTAAATCAGTCCCCTTGACTGGAAGGATTACTTGCTGGTGTGAATTAAGCATGGAAACCTGTCATAGAGTTTGCACCTTGCAGTGTGCTTACAAAGCAGATACAAAGATAGGGCTTAGAGAGAAGGCCTCTGCCATTAGGAAAGTGGCAAACAATAGAAAAACATCTTCTTAACTGTCTAAACCCATCAAACCTTCTAAACCTAGTTCTCCCAAAAGCACCAGCTCTCCTCCTGTTACCCAGAGGCCCAGAAACTTCAGGACGACTGCCATAATCACAGCAGAAGTGGTCTAAACACTGTGGATGGACAGGGAAAGAAAAACTTTAGGACCAAGGGACTAGAGGAGGAACAATCACATTCAACTGCAATTGGAAAGGAGAGCTTTTGGAGATAAGAATGACCACTTAAAATATGTTTTTTAAACAATGAGGCTTGTAAAATTGAGCACCAAGAAAATGGAAAGGATTGGGACTGTTAGTAGAGATATTAGACTTCATGTCTGCGTAGCTTTGACAAGAAAGTTTCAGAATATGCCTACTTTCAAATACATGTCCAACCATGCATGCATAACACACACAGACACACGCACACATACATGTGCACATGGATTAACACATATAACACACATGTGTCTTTCCTCCCTAGCAGACCTAAGGCATTTAAACTTCAAAGTAATTTAATTCTTTGAGGTGGGCAGTTAGTGTGTTTCCCAAAGTGTTAACAAGTGCCACTTGGGGAAGTTTTACTGTTACTCTTCCCCTGAAACTTACACCACAGGGTGTGTGCTTGCTCTGCACACTCAGCTACCAATTGAGATTCTAGCAGGCACACCATTTCTCAGTGGATTCTTTGCCTGATGCTTCTGCTTGAGGATTTCAGTGGGGCAGAGAAATAGTTTTAACTATTACACACACACACACACACACACACACACACACACACACACACATATATATATATATATATATATATATATTCAGCCCTATTTTCAAAACTCCCAACATAAGAGACTGAATAGAACCATCTTTGAGGGAAACTTTTTTTTTCTCTGGTGTTTTGAGACTTTGAGACATGGCTTCTCTGTGTAGCCTTGGCTGTCCTGGAACTCACTCTCTGTTGACCAGGCTGGTCTTAAACTCAGAGACCCACTTGCCTCTGCCTACCAAGTGCTGGAATTAAAGGCATTTGCCACTACCACTCAGTGGAAAATGTCTTTTGTTTGTTTGTTTGTTTGTTTGTTTTTGGATTCAACATAAGTTTTTACGTAAATTCTATTGGCACATGCCTTTCTGAATCAGGCTATGGAGTCCACCAGGTAACAAATGGGCTTACCTAATCTCTTTCTGCTTCACACTGAGATTAGAAAGTCTCTTGAAACAATCAGTGGAATCATAGAACTCAAATTGGCACTGGGCAAGAGGCCCTTCCTTGCCTGAGCTGTACCAATCTTAACTTTCTTCACATGAATTCTTTTGAGAGATCTGTCCTTGCAAGATGATACAGGAAAAGTGTCCAATTTTCTGGATCCCAGGCATATGGAAGGCAGGTCAATAGTCAGCCTCCCTCCCCAGAGTCTTCTCCATTGCCTGAAGCATAGTAGCATCCATGTTTTGCAGCTGGGCTTGGGAGCTCAACTGCCCTTCATTACTTCCCACTACATTTCCCCAAGTTACCCAATCACTAAATGCTCAGTACCAAAGCTGAATCTTAACTACTCCATCAGCTACAGAGAGACAGAGAGACATGTTGTATTTGAAATACATCTCTTTTCTAATCCTTTCTGAGCTGTAAAACCTCATACAATTACGCTTTTATATTTTGCAAGTGATGAATGACTGACTAATAGGCTCGTTGTGAGACTCTGGACCTGGAACTCTGTGTTCTTGCCAATCTGATTGCTGAACCTGCTTTTTTGCTAGGTCGTTCTGCCCACCCTTCTAGGCATCCTCACCTTTGCTAGCTCTCAGAAAGAAACCACCATCACTATTGCCTCTCAAATCATCACATATCAAAGGCACTGACAGCCTTGTCCCCATCTACATGGGTCACATTAGGAAAACTCAGAGGACCTGGTATGTTGAGAAATCTCCTTGTGGTACTGTGTGACCTACCGTTTCTATTCCATAGAACTTGACCTTTACCCTCTTCTGAACCCATGTTTCTTACAGGATCAGCTCATATAAACTGGCATCTCTTCCAGGAATCCTTCCCTGATCCAAAGGAAAACTGCAAGAGTGTAACACCCACATTCCAGCTGCATGACTTCAGCAAGCACACAAAAGCATCACAGCTTCCCAAGTATGAGTGGGGGTGAGCTCCCTCAGCCCTATTTCAGACTCTGAAGACAACACTAAAGCAAAACTAAATTCTTTACTTGGTATTTAAAAGAAGTTTTATTAAGTTTCCATGCTTAATAGTTAATCAAACCTAAGGCAACAAGCCTAACACAATAGTGAAAATATTCTAATTCATTTCATTTTTGTCCTATTGACTCGTGACTAGACTTTACTAAACAATAAAAGTAAAAAGAAACTGGAATTGCCACAGAGTCTCTCCATCCCTCTCCCCCCTTTCTCCCTCCTTCCCTCCCTCCCTTCCTCACTCTCTCCCTCCCTCCTTCCTTCCTGCTTACATTTTATGGGAATGGGGGTAGAGGGGAATGCAGAATCGAGAGGTAGGAAAGGTCAATAACATATAAGGAGCCTCGTAACATGCACCAAGTGTAAAGCCAAACATTGGATGCTATCACAGGAAAAGTACACAGATACAAAAAATCTTAACCCTGTAAGTGGCTGATCTGGGGGGCCCAACCCCAGTCCTTTGTGGCTTCACTCTATGCATATAGTGTCATGTTGTGTGGACTACTCAAGAATAGGAGCCTTTAAGGGAAACGGTGGCTTCATAGTCCTATCCTTCCTGTGGGCTTGACACTGGCCATCCCCATCCTTACAAACACTTGCTTAGGAAGAAAATAAGGAAGGAAGGGAGGGAGAGAAGGGGGAGGGAGGGAGGAAGGAAAGAGGAAAGGAAGCAGGTGGGTGCCGGTGTTCAGATCCCAAGCTGTTGCTGATAACAAAGTTAATGCTGCATACAATGGCTTATTTTGTCTAAATTACCTTCTGGCTTTGGAACAAGGCCCCAGCTTTGGTCACACACAGAGTGGTCTCAAAGGCTGCCACCATAACTAGAGCCTAACTCTGTATACTGGAGATCTCTGAGTTTGCAATTTTGAAGACGGTAGCTTTGGAGGCCTCCCTCTGCTTCTCTTGCAATGCACCAGCCCTTTCTGTTTTCTTCAGATTTTACCTCTCTTCTTATAGGCCTACTCTGCCTCACTTCTGAGAAAACTCTGGAATCTCACTGGTCCCACCTGCTGGGTGGCATGCTGCTGCCAGTCCAGGGGAAAAGCAAATTTATTTCTTTCCATGCTTTGCAACATCATTGGTTGCATATTGTTTTAGTGTGGTACATAATTATGGAAACTACTCTGAAAATCTGTATATTTTATCTGTGCTTTATTATACCCAGAATATTCCCCAATTCTTTTCCATCTCCACACCAGCTTAATATATATTTGGGCGTCCTTTATGTCATCTTGAAATTGAATAGCCAGTTCTTACAGTAATGAAAATACTTACGCAGCAGCCTGGTGATATACAACACTACACTCTAATTACAGCTGCGCTTTAATTAACCTGAATTGAAGAGTGTTATCATTAAACTGCTGGTAACTTTGAGTTATGGCTTTTCTTTAATTTAAAGTAGAAAACACAGATAATTAAGCCTCAAGATAATCAAATGCTTGAAGAGAGCTTCAATGTTTTGGGTTGTTCCTAAATCTCATTAAATGGCCTTTCTTTATTGATTAGTTCCGCCTCTGCCGAACTGCTGCATTAAAGGAATAATAGCACCAGGCTGAAAGGATTCTCACTCACATCAGAAGTTGCTTTTTTTTTTTTTTTCATTCAAAAGCTTTACTGAACAAACACTAAATTCACTGAAAATGAGGTACATCTAGGGATCTCTTCCCTCATTAGAACATATTGTAAAGACGAAAATTAATCAAGGGAAATAATTCATATTTTACTAGTGTTGGGCCTGACAAGAGAGCTTCCTCAGGAACCTAGCTTTCCCACACTCCTCTTACTCCACCACTGGAAAAAGTCAGTACTGCTAAAGATGAAAAGTGAGGACTGATTCCCTTACAGGCTGTAACTGGGATACATAGCGACTACAGGGCAGACTCCTGAGCTGGCACTGAAGGCTAATAGAATTTCACATGGCTGGAAGAAGGTAGAGTTGATCTGGATTGTTGGGTGTCACTACACGCTGTTTTAGAAAAAAGCACACATAGCCCCTTCATTAAAATTAAAGCAAGTGGGAGCCAGTTAGTGTTGGGCAGAAACATGGATCCTGGGTGGCCAAGAGAGAGCCATTGTTTTGCATTGTTTTGTGAAATCCCATGGTCCAGAATACCCGCAACTAGCCTTTAGCAAATTAAACAATACCAAGTCCATGGGTCCAGTGTTCCCTGTGAGTATCCCAGTTATAGCCTTTCCAGGGGGGAACAATCCTCACCCTTAGTCTTAAAAGAACTGACTTTTCCCCCAGGGACAGAGGAAGGGAAGGATGCAAAAGCTGAAGTGCCAGAGAGTTTCCTTGGGATACTCCTGTCAGAACAACACTAATTAAACAGGGAACTTAATTTATTGGCCAAGGAAAAGAGCTTCAAAACTTCCCAGCTAGCATCGCTGACTTCACCGGGCCTTCTGCCAGCTCTGCCTCGATGTGTATGCCACCCTGAATTGACCGCGGAGGACTTCAAGGACCTTCTTAAACAGCCCTGTGTGTTCATGGAGTTCTCACTGATCTACACTGCCCATCATTGGACCTTCTTAAACAGCCCTGTGTGTTCATGGAGTTCTCACTGATCTACACTGCCCATCATTGGAAGCAGGCTGAGCTACAGAGGAGGGTACACTCCCAGCATCTCAGTCCACAGCAGTGGAAAGAGAAATCACTCTCAGGGAAAGGTGCTCCTGGGAGTTCCAAGAGAGCTTCCATTTCCAGAAAAGAACTTCAGAATCAATTACCTATTCACTTTTACAGTCCATTTAGCATTTAAACTATCGCTTAGAGACAGGGTGAGAAATTTCTGTAAACAACCAAACCATTTTGGAGTGCTTGGGGATTTGGGCCTGGAGACTGGCATAGAACACCTGCTGTGCTCCATGGCCTAGTCTCAGTCCCTCTCTTCTGCATACAAAACAAAGACCCCAGGTTTCCTTTACTAGAAAGGACTCTCAGTTTTGATTTAGCAACATTAGATTTACCCCTCTAGAATCCCAGATTGTGAACTTGGCTGGTAAGTGGTTTTTTTCCTCCCTCAACCTGGATCCATCTGTTTCTTCCCAGTTTGCATCAGTGACACCATTTATTGACCTTTGCGAAAGTGTCAAATGCTAGTGGGTCAGACTTAGAGGTCCACCACTTTTCAGAATTGTTTTTTTTTGGGGGGGGGTATGACCTTGCTTGATTGTATTTCAATCCAAAGAATCTAAGTGGTGAATCTGGGGGTACTGTCATGCCTCCAGGTAGACACCTGGAACTCCCAAGAGCAGGATACCTGATCTTCCAGAGGGTACAGGTGCACTGGGAACCAGCTCTGATTCTTGCTATTTTTGAGCCTGGCAGTTGTATGCAGGGCCTTTTCAAGGCCTCCTTCTGTGCACTTGACAGCATAACTCCTCAGTAAATGGCAAAGTAGTTTCAATGTCTATATATCATGGACTTAATTAGAAGGAGATTAAAATTCCTTTGTCCTGGAATGGGCAAGATTTGACTTCTTTCCTCTATTAAAAGCAGATGGGGCTGAAGGTGAAGCCCTGAGCTCAGTCCCTAACACCATAAATAAATAAACTAAACTAAGTAAAATAAGGGCCACATGAGCTCATACCACCTTTCAAAGATTTCTATCTCAAAGCAGTGTTATGAAAGATGTACAGGCAATCTGTACAAACTGTAAATTTCTACAAAGCAGGGGTCTAATCTCAAGATTTTGGGACCTAGAGGATAAATTGGAGCCAGTGTGACACCTAAAGGTAGGACCTTGTCAGGACACACTTTCCTGTGCACAGACATACAGCCCTGAGCCCACATGAGTGAGAATCAAGTGTTCCAACCAGTGCAAGCAGAGACAGGAGGCTGCCCTTACAGAGCCATTAAATATCCCTGAGAGGCAAAGAGCATCCAGTGAACAGTCACTTACTCACAAACAGTAGGGAAGGACAGACCCACGAAGGCACTGGAGAGATATTCTGTGTACATCTCATTGGAGACTCCTTCCAAGTAGTATTTCTGCCACGTGTCTTCCTCAATCTAAGAGAAAAGTGCACAGGAAGAGTATTTCAAATACAGCCACAACCTGACAGAGGGAACTGGAGTTATAGCCTCAGTTAAACAAAAACATGTACTAGTCACACAATGAGCTTCCTGTAGACAACCGTCTGAGCAGCTTGGAGCATACCACAGAACCCCTAGTGACCCCCAAAGGCATTGAGTTCAGTAGATTTCCTTCAGAGCACTACCTTACTCTAAAAAACAAGAATGTTTAATTGCATTTGTGAGTTACAGAGGGAGACTTGTGGTTGAGATTGTGTGTGTATGGGTGTGACTGTGTGTGTATGTGTGACTGTGTCTGCATGAGAGTATGAACATATGTACATGTAAGTATGCCAGAAGAGGGAGTTGGATACTGCAGAGCTAGAGTTCACAGGCATTTGCAGAATACATAGCTTGTTATGTGAGTACTCATGATTATGTAACAAACATCTCTGGTCCTTTACAACCTTTATGACTTCTAAGGCTGTGGGGACACGGGACACACACAATAATGGGAGGTACGTTATCAACTGACACAAATTTCTGGAGAGCAATTTTGCAGGTGTTTTCAAAATTCATGAAACCATATACTCTTTATGCAGGCCTCCCATTTCAAGCACCTGTAGTCAAATATTGAAATGGGTAAGACAAAGTTAAAGGGCTATGGGTTTGTGCCACTCTTGAGACATGTCTTTACATCATAATCACATATGCATACCTTTTCTGTTCACAAAAAATTACAAATAAGTTAGGTTACAAGAAATTTTAAAATTCAGTGTGGAATCCTGATGAAATTTTTAGTTTCTTTTACACTCATATGTGTGTACATGGGTGAATGCCATGTGGACATGGGTATCAATGGGGGCCAGGAGAAAGCATCAAATCTTTGTCAGCCACCCAGTGTGGGGGTATTGGGAACTGAACTCAAGTACTCAGTGAGTACTCTTAACCACTCTCTGCTTTTAAATATATAGGGCCATATAAAAATGTCTAGACATGTTGATAGCAGAACAGTATCAATTATTTCTGAGTGGCAGAATACTAGTTTTTAAAATAGATGAATGTATTGTCTGAGGACTTTTACACAAGGATTCACACACACATGTATATGCACTACACTCTATACATTTCTACTTTAGGGGGAAAAGGGGTATTTTCCATCCTACTTAGAATAACACAATAAGCAGATTATAGTTTCAAAGGGGCCATGTCCAAAACTTCATTAAAATGCATGTTTTTGGTTTTTCTAAATAACATGGTCTTGCTGGGTTTCCCAACAACCATCAGCAAACACAGTGCTTTCACTGGAGTCAGTCTTTGAAAACTAGTGAACTAGACAAGAAGGCTGAACCACTCCAGGAGCTGAGGAATCAGTCTCAGTGGCCTCCTAGGCAGGCTCTGAGCAGCAGCCTCCTGTGCTTCACTTCCTGTGATGGCTCAAGTTACAGGAAGACAATAGAAGCTGTTCCACCCACAATATAGCTCATTACAATGTGTTCTGGTCCTAATGCTGTGAGGAATCCTGGCCATGGCTCACCAGTCAGTTAACTGAGAAAAATGCAACATCGGGATTTGAAGAATACATGGGAGCCCGGGAAAGGGTCTAGGCTTCAACTATGGGGTTATGCCCTGGCAGCCAAAATCCAGAATGAAAATTTGAGAAGTAAATGGAATGCTCCCTGTTCCCATGCTTTCATCTGCTTCATACTCAGCTTCAGAACATAGGCCATAAGTTAACCTTGTTGGGAGGAGTTGCTCTGTCTGCTCCTCTATGTCAGGTGTTAGTTACCCAGTTCTTTGGGCTACTGGCTGATTATCTACAAACTGATCTAGCTTATAGAGGAGTACTTGAGAAAAGGAGTTGTCCCTCAGCAGTTTCTGTTGCTAAATGGTATACAAAACAAACAAACAAACAAATAGACAAACACATGATGTGTTCAGCAAAGCATGAACGTCTTAATTTCTGCAAATCTAAGTTCTCAATAATCTTCAAATAAGACATTTAGTAACTCTAATTTAAATGAAGTTTAGTGTGCTTTAGTAAACATTTCATAAAATAGAATGTTTTAGCAACAATATTACTATAACTTTTTGATGGTACAGAGTATACCATATGAGCTCCAGTTAAATATAAAACTTAAAGGAGGGCTTTGTGGGAAAAGTTTGTCTAAAGTGTAAGAGTCCTATCAAAATTACACCTGATTTCTCCATGGAAACCTCAAGGCCAGAAGGTCCTGGATAGATGTTCTACAAGTATTAAGAGAACACGGATGCCAGCCTAGACTACTATATCCAGCAAAACTCTCAATCACTATAGATGGAGAAAACAAGATATTTAATGATAAAACCAGATTTTCCCAATACATATCTACAAATCCAGCCCTACAAAAAGTATTGGAAGGAAAACTCCAACCCAAGGAAGGTAACTATGCCCACAAAAATGTAGGTAACAGATAATCCAACTACACCAGAAACCAAGGGTAAACCAGAACAAATATATTCACAATACCACTGCCAATAACAAACCTAACACAAACAAGCATCAACAATCAATGGTCCTTACTCACCCTCAACATTAATGGTTTTAACTCACCTATAAAAAGACACAGGCTAACAGAATGGATGCGAAGACAGAATCCATCCTTCTGCGGCATACAAGAAACACATCTAAGCTTCAAAGATAGACATTACCTCAGGGTTGGGAAAAGATTTTCCAATCAAATGGAAGCAAGCAGGCATGGCTATCCTAATATCTAACAAGTTAGACTTCAAACCAAAATTAATCAAAAGAGATGAAGACGGTCATTTCGTATTCATTGCAGGAGAAATCCATCAACACAAAGTCTCAGTTCTGAACATCTATGCCCCTAATACAAAGGCACTCACATTCATAAAAGAAACACTACTAAAACTCAAAGCTCATATAAAAACTCACACACTTATAGTGGGAGACTTCAATACACCACTCTCAACACTAGACAGGACCACCAATCAGAAATTCAACAAAGAAACAAAAGAACTAACAGAAGTTATGTCTCAACTGGAGTTAACAGACATCTATAGAACATTCCATCCAAAGACAAAAGGATATACCTTCTTCTCTGCTCCACATGGAACCTTCTCTAAAATTGACCACATACTAGGTGGTATAACAAACCTCAACAGATACAAGAGAATAGGAATAGTCCCCTGTACCTTATCAGACCACCATGCTTTAAAATTGGAATTCAACAACAACACAAATAGCAGAAAACCTGCAAACTCATGGAAACTGAACAATGTGCAATTGCACCACACCTGGGTCTAAGAAGAAATAAAGAAATTAAGGACTTTCTAATATTCAACGAGAATGAGGACACAACATACCCGAACTTATGGGACACCTTGAAAGCAGTGCTACGAGGGAAGTTCATTGCACTAAGTGCCCATATGAAGAAAACAGAGGATAGTCACATACGAGAATTAACAGCACAACTGAAAACTTTAGAATAGAGAGAAGTGAACTCACCCCGGAGGAGTAGATGCCAGGAAATAATCAACTTGAGGGCTGAAATCAACAAAATAGAAACCAGGAAAACAATACAAAAAAATCAATGCAACGAAGAGTTGGTTTTTTGACAAAATCAACAAGATAGACAAGCCTTTATCCAAATTAACGAAAAAGCAGAGAGAGAACATGCAAATCAATAAAATCAGAAATAAAAAGGGGAACATAACAATGGACACAGAGGAAATCCAGACAATTTTCGGGTCATACTTTGAAAATCTGTATTCCACAAAAATTGAAAATTCAAGGGAAATGGACAAATTTCTGGATAACTATTACTTACCAAAATTAAATCAAGAACAGACAAACAACTTAAATAGACCTATAACCCGCAATGAAATAGAAGTAGTCATTGAAAGCCTTTCAACCAAAAAAAGTCCAGGGCCAGATGGATTCAGTGCAGAATTTTACCAGTCAAGGAAGAACTAATACCACTACTCCTCAAACTGTTCCACGAAATAGAAACAGGAGGATCATTGCCAAACTCTTTTTATGAGGCCACAATAACCTTGGTACCCAAGCCTCACAAAGACACAAGTAAGAAAAGAAAACTACAGACCAATATCCCTGATGAACATTGATGCAAAAATACTCAATAAAATACTGACAAACCGAATTCAAGAATACATCAGAGAAATCAACCACCATGACCAAGTAGGCTTTATCACTGGATTGCAGGGATGGTTTAACATATGAAAATCTATCAACGTGATCCACCATATCAACAAACTGAAAAAGAAAAACCATAGGATTATCTACCTAGATGCTGAAAAAGCCTTTGACAAAATTCAACACCCTTTCATGATAAAGGTCTTCGAGAGATCAGGGATAACAGGGATAACAGGAACATACCTAAACATAATAAGAGCAAAATACAGCAAACTAACAGCCAACATCAAACTGAATGGAGAAAACTTTAAGCCAATTCCTCTAAAATCAGGAACAAGACAGGGTTGCCCTCTCTCTACGATCTCTTCAATATCGTACTGGAAGTTCTAGCTAAAGCTATAAGACAACAAAAGGAGATCAAGGGGATCCAAATTGGAAAGGAAGAAGTCAAACTGTCTCTATTTGCAGATGATATGATAGTTTACATAAGCGACCCAATAAACTCTACCAGGGAACTCCTACAGCTGATAAACACCTTCAGCAAACTTTCAGTATACAAGATAAACTCAAAAAAATCAGTAGCCCTACTTTTTTCTGACGACAAAGAGACAGAGAAAGAAATCAGAGAAACATCATTCTTTATAATAGCCACAAGCAACATAAAGTATCTTGGTGTAATGCTTACCAAACAAGTAAAAGACCTATACAATAATATCATTTTGGCTCTAAAGAAAGAAATTAAAGAAGATACCAGAAAATGGAAAGATCTTCCATGCTCTTGGATAGGTAGGATAAACATAGTAAAAATGGCAATCTTGCCAAAAGCAATCTACAGATTCAATGTAATCCCCATTAAAATCCCAGCACAATTCTTCACTGACCTTGAAAGGATAATAATCAACTTTATATGGAAAAACAAAAGACCCAGGATAGCCAAAACAACCCTATACAATAAAAGAACTTCAGGAGGCATCACCATTCCTGACTTTAAGCTCTACTACAGAGCTATAGTTCTGAAAACAGCCTGGTATTGGCACAAAAATAGACAGGTAGACCAATGGAATGCAATTGAAAATCCTGCTATTAACCCACACACCTATAAACACCTGATTTTCGACAAAACAGCTAAAATTATACAATGGGGCGAGGACAGCATCTTCAACAATGGTGCTAGCACAATTGGATGAGGGTGTGTAGAAGACTGCAGATAGACCCATGTCTGTCGTCATGCACAAAACTCAAGTCCAAATGGATCAAAGACCTCAACATCAATCCAGCCACATTGAACCTTGCAGAAGAGAAAGTAGGAGGTACCCTTGAGCAAATTGGTATAGGAGACCGCTTCCTGAACATAACTCCAGGGACACAGACACTGAGAGCAACAATTAATAAATGGGACCTCTTCAAACTTAGAAGCTTCTGTAAGGCAAAGGACACAGTCAACAAGACCAAACGGCAGCCCACAGACTGGGAAAAGATTTTCACCAATCCTATATCTGGCAAAGGGCTGATCTCCAAAATATAACAAAGAACTCAAGAAACTAGTCAACAAAACACCAAATAACCCTATTAAAAAAATGGGGTACAGACTGAAGAAAGACTTCTCAATAGAGGAAATCAAAAAGGCTAAAAGACACTTAAGAAAGTGCTCCACATCCTCAGCTATCAGGGAAATGCAAATCAAAACAACTTTGAGATACCATCTTACTCCTGCTAGAATGGCTAAAATTAGAAACACCAATGAGGACTCATACTGGAGAGGATGTGGAGAAAGGGGAACACTCCTCCACTGCTGGTGGGAGTGCAAACTCATACAGCTATTTTGGAGATCAGTATGGCATTTTCCTCAGGGAAATGGGAATTAGTTTACCACAGGACCCGGCAATCCCCCTCTTAGGCATATACCCAAATGATCCACATCCATGCAACAAAGACATCTGTTCAACTATGTTCATAGCAGCACTATTTGTAATAGCATGAACCTGGAAGCAACCTAGATGCCCCTCAATTGTAGAATGGATAATGAAGATGTGGCACATCTACACAATGGAATACTACTGTGCAGAAAAAAAAATGGTATCTTGAAATTTGCAGGCAAGTGGATGGCACTTGAAGAAACCATCCTGAATGAGGTAACCCAGTCACAAAAAAAGAGGAACATAGTATGTACTCACTCATATATGGATTTTATACCTAGAGCAAAGGATCACCAGCCTATAATTCACACCACCAGAGGAACTAGGATACAAGGTGTATTCTAAGAGACACATAGAGACAGCTTACCTGAACAAGGAGGAGCTAACTGGCCACCAGACTGATAGCTGGGAAGCCAGTATGGGACTGACTCAGGCCCCCCTGAATATGGGTCTCAGCCAGAAGGACTGAGCAGTCTAAGGGACCTCAGACAGTGGAGCCAGGATGTATCCTCGGTGCACAAAAGGACCTTGTGAACACATCCCCCATGGAGGGACAACTGTCTTAATCTAGAGACAGAAGAGAAGCCCTAGTCCCTACTTCACATGACCTGTCAGATCTACATGACCCCAACTGGATGGCATTGCGCTACATGTGGAATTGGGGTGGGGGGATGGGAGGGGAGGGTGGTTAGTGTGCATGTGAGAGGGCAGAGAGGGTAAATGTGAGGGAGGGAGGGATGAAGAGAGGGAGGAAGGAAGGAAGGGAGGGAGGGAGAGAGGGAGCGAGGGAGAGGGAACTGGGATGGACATGTAAAATAATAAATTAAATAAAAAAAGATGCTTTGACTCCAAAATTTAAGTTCAAGGACAAGTTACTAGGGAAAAGTATTTCTATTTTTGTTTCCACAGAAAATGAAAAGCTGTGGATTCCTTCCAGACTAATATGGTTTGGTCAAGCCAGACCGCCTGAAACAGAGTACAGGTGATCCTACATTCAAAACAGCTGGACAAAACAGCCTTGCATACTACAGCCAGGATTTCTGTATCCTCTTACAATCCCCCTCTGACAGTGCCCCCTACCAGAAGGAAGTAGTTTGGAAAGAACAATGCCCAAATTCCCAAATATTGTCTATAAATATTTGTTTTCATTTAAAAGGACTTGGTTATATAAAATAAATATATTAAAAAAAGAGTCCTACCTATTTTTAAGAGACTTTTTAATTAAAGCACTTTTTTTTATTTAACACTCTTTATCAGTCCTTTGAGAGAATTTCATGCAATGTATTTTTAACTTAATTAACCCCTTCCTTTAAATCTTACTACAACCCCCAACTCCTACCCACCAATTTTGTGTCCTCCCCTTTTTTTTTAAACTTTTAATTTATCAAGTCCAATTTGTGCTGCCCATATATCTCTTGGGTGTGTATTAATCTACGAAAGTATAGTTGACCTACCAGGAGCCATACCCTTAATGACAATTGATGCTTCCTTTCACAACAGCTATTAATTGTCAGGAACTCCTCAGCCAGAGGTGGGACTTCATGCCCACCTCCTATCTCCAGGCTGGCATTTTGTCTGGCTTGTGCCAGACTGGCTTGTACAGTTCTTTAATAATATGTCAGACATTTTCTCTAATTTAAGTATTATAAGTGACTTTCAAAAATACTGACAATATAAACCTTATCTTAACATTACCGTTATTCTTCAGTTAATGTGGTTTTAATATTGATCACTTAATTATTTTAGAACAAATTTTGTTGTAGTTAATCAATCAATTTGGTAAGTAAGTAGAAACAGCTTCTTTATGGAATAACAATATTGTTCATGCTTCTGTAGACTTAGCAAAAATATGTCATTGATTCATTTATTCAATAAATATTTACTGAATATGTTCGATATTGCGGGACTTATTCTAGAGGCTGATTGAATCTGATTTTAAACTGGTGTTCTCTTTCTCACATTTTTCCTTATGATGGAAAAAGCACTACTTGACTAAGATATAAGTGACCATCCTACTAGATACATCTGTCTTCCTTTGATTTTCCACATCTCTGTTCCCGTACTTTGCTTCTGTGGCTAATCTGAAGTGGTTGTAGACAAACATCTGGAAAAAAAATGTTCAAACCATTCTAAAAAACAAAATACATTTATAAATTCTCAGATGGTATCTACAAGGGTGGACACAGAAGCATCAAATCAAGTGTGCAAATAGTAGTTCAAAATTCATTGTCCTGACTGTAAGCTTTCACATTTTTGGAGTTATTTGCACATGCACAGTCCACAATATTTTTTAAGATTTCCAATTAAGGCATCAAACACATACACATGCACACACACATATAAACTGCTAATTTAATTGTACTAGCATCTTTCCAAAGGACATGAACTTAGTAGGGATGTAAACTGGTATTGCTGCTATGGGAAACAGTGGAGTAGTTCTTGAATTCAAAATATAATTACTATACAGCCAGCAATTCTGCTCTTGAATACATAACTAGAGAAAATAGGAAGGGATCAGAACATTATTACTTATGATAGCTTAGAATGTGAAAAGACCAAAGTGTCCACGGAAGGATACGCAGACCTTCAAAGGCATATTGTTCAGCCTTCCTCAAAAAGGAAATTCTGGCACATGCTGCAGTTATGGATAAGCCTGACAACATTATGCTAAGAAAAAAAAAGGCTACAATCATAAAATACAAATATTTAGAGTTTGGGGGGTTCACTTATTTGAGGTCCATGCCTGAAATTCTAGAATAGACAGTGTAAATGTGGTCATAGAGGTTAGGGGCAGTCATTGTTTTCATGGTAGAAAGTGTCAATTTTGCAAGATGAAAAATTCTGAAGATGGATGGTGGTGATGGTTACACAGCCATGTAAATGTACTTCATGCCAATGAGCTATGCACTTAAAAATGGCTACAGCAGTTAGTTTTATATCATGTATATTTTACCACAATTGAAAAACATTTAAAGCCTCATGATTATAACTGATAATACCTAAACTCAAGGATGACAAACCATGCTAAAGAGAGAACAAGAGTGAGTTGGGCTTTGGAACCAGCCCTGTTGTCACTAGGATCTCTCTCTTGCCCTCAACTCCTCAGGCCTTGCAATCTCCATTGAAAGAATTCAGAGGATACATGCTGTGCAGAGGACAGGTGAAGTGGATTACAGAACATTCCCAAGAGCTGAGGGCAAACAATGGCCAAGAGCTGAGCACAAACAGAATGTATGCAGCCTTGTCTTTTAAAAGAATGCCTCATCTGACTAGACAATAATATTATGAGCTTGAAGGCAGTTTAGAACATCATGTTACCAAGGACCAAAAAAATTAAACTCAGATCCCATTTTTTGCCATTTGAGATATCCCAGGCTATCTTGAGTATGCTATGCAGCCAAGGATGACCTTGAATTTGAACTTCTGCCCTTCTTGCCTCTATCTCCCAAATGCTGGGATTACAGGACTGTATCATAATGCCCTGTTTATTGGTGCTAGAGATGGAACACTGCTATGCTCACACTCTACTAACTGCAAATCTCAAACCCAGACTCTATTCTGTGGACCAGGAATCAAAATCCTGCTCTTATAGTTTCTGGTTTCCTAAACTGCTGATTAAAATGGAGGAGTCCATCTGGACCCTGTAACATATAATTCTGCTGATATCTGACTATATACCTAACACTATGACACTGTACCATATCCCAATCTAGGAAATGGAACTTCATTCTCCCTAGCCTGTATTGGGGCTTAAACCATGACATTTGATCATGGTTTAGCTTCCTAAGTCTCAAGCATGTCAACAAGCAATAAAAAAGAAAAGAAAAAAAAAATCACATCTTTCATCTATGTCAATGGAAGCACCATAGGAGAGGAGAAATAAATGTAAAATAGGTTGAATTTTAAAACTGTGTATTTAACACTGGGTGGGGGGCTGAGATAAAACAATTTAGAGAGAGTTGAGGGAACTGTTATCATTCTGAGATACACCTACTTAAAGTCAGTCACAAAGCCAATTAGTAACACAAAGAGGATTTAGACCTCTTGCCTTGAAATATGGCACACAAATGCTTCCTTCTCAGTGATAATAATATAGGTGTCCAGAGACGGTATTTATGGACAGAGAGGGTTTGTTATATACAAATACTCAATGTGGGGACAACAACCTATCAAGGACTCAGAAGCTCAAATGTGAACTTAGCTGGAGAGTTCTAAGGGAAAAAAAAATAATAATTTCTACTATATGAAGTAGAACTGTCCCAGCCTACAAGTTCTTTCCATAAATAGTACATGCTATTCCTCATATTTATATCATCCAAGTATTTTTAACCGTAATGTGAAGACCATTTCCCAGCAGAAAAAATGAAGGAATGGGACCAAAACGACTTAAGAAAGGGTGCCAAAATTAATTTTCCAGCCATTCAGCAATCAGTCAAAGGCAAAGCATTTCCTGAGGCAGCAACTTATCCTCTGGCTGTCACTTCAAATGCCAGCTGTCTCAGAAGAGCTCCTAGCAAGATGAGCAGGTGATGTGCTGTAGGTCCTTATTCATCAAACACATACAGAACCCTCAGTGAGAAAAGAGAATGAGCCACTGGACTAGCCTGTCTATACCTCTTACGGTTTTATTTATCTACCCTTCACAATCTAATTTTTCAACCAGTTTAGTTGAACCACCCAAGTAAATGGTTTTTATACCAACCCATGGATGGACAGCCTCACCATCAATGTGCCTTCCAACCAGAATCAACAGCCTTGGCTCTCTGAAAACTCACTCCTTCCTGATCCCATGTTCTGAATGTGATACTAATGGTGATACTAATGATTGGTTGGGAATAACACCTTTAATTTTTTTTTTTTTTTTTTTTTGTTCTTCACCTGATTAGAAAGATACTGTGTTTCTCTATTGCTAATAGCCTGGTGGATGTGAGCAATTCAACTCTCCTGGCTAGGGTTATAACAGCCACAGTGATTTCTGTTGCCAATGAATAACTATATCAATCAGAGCCAAACAATTCTGGAAAAAAAATCCATCTACCCCAGGAGCCATACAAATGACCCTGAAGGTTATCAAACACACGTCCTTATTTAATTGAAAATAAGTATATTACCTTAATTCAAACAGCTATTTTTATACCTCAAAAACAAATAACTAAAAGAAAATCATAGAGATTGATGATCATTATGTTACTAGTAGCAATAAAATGGGGTAAGCCATAACATCTACATACTAATATTGCCCCACATGGGGTGGTAGCCTAGCAAGTCTCTACTCTACTTAGTATTTGAATTCTTAGTGAATAGTCCTTCCCTGGTAAGATGCCATTTTAAACCATGGAAATATATTACCAAAACCAGTTAGCCATATATTAATGAATAGTTTCACATACAAATTAGACAGTATGTTGTCCCTGCCCTTTTACAGTGTGGTATTCTACAACAGTGTGGTGACATAAACTGACCAACACTATCTTAGACCCTCTAAAAACATATTTATTCTGACAAAAGAAGAAATAGTACCCACAGGATATGTCAAGCGTTTTACTACAACAATAAACATGAAATCAGAATTTATGGGCTCTTGGCTGACTTGTGTGTAGAGTTGTTGCTAAAATGAGTGCAGCCATTTATACTCACTCATTCTTCAACAGAGTGCTGTCATTGGGGAATACTTGATGGAGTTCTGCATGCTCTCAATTCTAGCTGAAAGGACAAGTGTTGAGGTGTTAATGGGACCCCATCACTGGCTATGTTCATCACCAATGAACATATCCGTGTTGATCAATAGGACAGGTGGATGTTCTTGTCTCCATCCCTTCTTAGCTTCAGCACAATTACAGATCCTCATAGCAACTTATAGAATTAAAAAGCCAAATGAGAGAAGAGTGCTAAGGACTGCAGCGTGCCACCTCACAGAATGGCTCCCTGTGCAGCTTTGGAGGATGGGTGTGCTGGTGATAAAGTGAGAGCCAGAGGGAAAAAGCAGAGGCACAGGATGATCTACCTTTCCAGAATGTTCTTCCTCTCTGGCCAAATGGCCTATCAGTGCCATACTTCTTGGATCCCAATGGGGTCAGCAGCCTTTCTGGGAATGATGTTGGATTTCAGGGTCTTCATCACAATTTGGCACCCCATTTTTATGGCCTATTTCCGGGCACAATTTACAGAATGAGGGAACAGAAGGAAAGAATCTCAGATTTTTCCAAAGGTGTCAGAGTGATGTCAATTAAAACATGTTATTTGAGATTTGATGGAATGCCAGGTAATTGGTTGCTTTGACCTCGAATGAGTAAATACACAACTGGCAAGATTAATTTGAGGTGGACTTGAACGAGACTTTTTATTCCCAGATAAATGGGCTGCTGACAATCAAGTGAGTTTTGTTGTTGTTAGACATTACATAGGAAAAAAATCAACCCCTGTAAGGCATTCAGAAAAAAATCAACAGAGCATATCACATGCAAAAACATTTCAATACCTGTGATTTCCCCCTAAAAAAAATAGGGGGAAACAAGAGTTACCCCAGCGTAGATTATTTCTGGAGGGGCATGAAGTGCCCAAGAGTTTGAAGGTAAAAAATGGTTTAAAAGAAATGCTGACATGATACTTTTTCAAAAGAATAGCCATGTAGAAATTATTTAAGACACCATTGTCTCTGTGACAGGAAACTGGTACTGTTTTTGGTATTGTAGGATTTCCCTTCTCTCTTGGTTTCTCTCTAATGTAGAAAAGGTGCTTTTGTTTAGGACATGTCAAACTGTCTTAAAGATTGGCCTATTTACCATCTGCCTAAATAGGAATTTGGTTTTGCAATCTTGCTAACAGTTCATAGCATCTTCACTTCTGTTCCAAATAATAATGTTCTTAAAATGGCCTTAGAAACCACGCTAATCAGGCTAGAGGAGCAGGAAGTGACCATTTCCTGGCATTGGCAGCTACCACCAGACACACAGTTAAGCCTGGCACCCAGGAGTTTCCAAGGGGCCATTCTCAACACATCTGACAGGAAAGAACTAGAGTTTTGTTTTGATTTATAATATTTATTATCTCTGTGAACCTGAATGTTTGAAAAATCAAGCAAAAAATGAATTACAAGAAAAAAACAAGAAAGTAAAGCATACCAAGTATGGGGCCAATATTTTAAATCCCTGGATCTGACTAATATAAAATCAGTCAATTGAACTGCTTAAAGATTGTTATTTCATTTTCTATATCTTATCTCCTGACAAGTGAGCTACATGTATCTCCTGGCATAGTCTATATTTGAAGTTCCATTGGCAATATCACACCCTCCTGTCTTATGATCTTTACTTTATGTTCACAACTTCCCTGGTATTTCAAAAAACAAGTATTACTTTTTCAGTTGAGATTACAATGTGAACTGCTCAAAAGTTATTATGAAGTGTAGCCTGAAACCATGGTGAATGGTGAGGGAATTTTGTGCTACAGCTTACTAGAATTGTAGGCTCTTTTGAAGAAAACATTTTTATCTGAGTCTCTACTATCTAAAACTGGGTATAGTACACAGTAATAATTTGGTGATATTTTTGAATGAATAAAAAAACTAACTTTTTAATTAAATTTTAAAGTTTTTTTATATTTTAATGTAACATTTCTGAAAGGGAGAAATGGTATCTGAAGTCAGAACCTTTCTATTTCAACAAGTAGACCATGGAGATAGAAAATGCTAAGCAAAATACTTCTTCACCCAAGTTTCCCACCCTGTCATGAATGTTTCCTTCAATCTTCTATCAAAACTACATCTCTCTGTAGCCATTTTTCATTTTCAAGCTTCTACCTTTCTTGTTGAGTTACATGCCACCTGAGTTTTCTCATGTCCCCCATGTGATGTATTTACCTGATTTCATAGATACCCATGTCCAATGTCCAAGCACATTATGGCTACTAGACACTCCATATCCAATATGTAGGTGATACCTGGCACAAAGAATGTGCTCAGAGTATGCCATTTGGCATCAGATATTCTCAGGTCATTTGATCCATCAGACATCTGACTGGAACAGAATGAAGCCTAATGTGAGCACAAGGCTCTCCATTACTAGCTGGCTCTTTACAGAAGGGAAGGTCTGTCTTACTAACTCTGTCTTCTGTTAGTAGAACAAGCAGCCTTGTACCCTACAGCTAGGAAGTGTTCAATCAGTACATGCTGAGTCTATCTGGGATAGAGAAAACAGGAGAAAGAGACAGACAGTAGCAGGCATGATTTTTCCACATTTCTAAGAACAAACAAGCATGGATAACTTTGTATCATTTAGTGGTGGAGCATGAAATGAACCAATTTTGTCCTCTTGATGCTGGGAAATTCTACAGTCTTAAGCTCTAACAAGGAGGTATGTGTAATTGGGTCATTTAAGACTTCCCAGGAAACTTCTTACTAAGAGCAGTATTTTATGGGAAATGTTGTCATTATACAACATCTTGGGGTGGTTAGCAAGTAGCTTATGGTTTTCTAAATTCTAAGATCCAGTAAATTAGAGGCTTGGGTTTGAGACTAGGACAGCGTAAGAACCAGTGTTTTAACTGTCTTCTTTTCCTTCTACTTGTCCAATTTCATTCCTTTGAGGGAAAGTCCTGCTCTCCTTGCTTCAGACTATGTCATCTTCCCTAAGAAACTAAGCTCCTCTTTTCCTTCCCACTGCTTGGATTCCAGTCAACTCAAGCAATAATTCAACAGCAACAGATTGAACCCAGAGGAAACTATATTTGGCAATGCCATTATTCCTATGTTCTAAAAGTGAGTGTGACCCCCCCCACACACACACACACACGAATCTTTTAAAAAAAATGGGAGACAGACAAGGGAGTTAGAAAGAATTAAACACTTAAATTAGTGTTGGAATTATTATCCTACTTCTGTGTGTTTGTGTGTTTTACATGTGTGTTTGTGCACATGCACAAGTGCAGGTGTACATGCATGTGCCATGAATGTGGGGTTCAGGGTTGTGGATGACATGTGTCTTTTAAGCCTTTCTCAATTTTATTTTTTGAGTTAAAATCTCTCCCTCAGACTGGTGCTCATCAGTTTAGCTAGGCTGGCTGGCCAGTGAGCTCTAAGGATCTTCTTACAGCTACACTTCCAGCACTGGGATTACAGGTGTTCATGGCCATAGCAGGCTGTGTGTATGTGTATGTGTATGTATATGTGTATGTGTATGTTTATCTATTTATTATGAGTGCTGGAAATTCAAACTTAGGTCTTCATGGTTATGTAAAAGCAATCTACAGAATGAGACAGTCCTACATCCTGTAAGCTTACTTTGGGTGATACAAACATTTAGTGGGTTGTCTAGGTCTTTGAAAAATCTTTTACTAATTTAGATAATTTGATGAAAATCTACTGCTATTAACAACTTTGTAGCAGTGGGTGTGGCTGATGTTTTACTTCAAATATCCTCAGAGACAACACCCCACCATGTCCAGAACTTCCAAAACTCTGATATGTGCATTGCTCAAGGAGAATTAATAGGAGGTAGTTACAAATGGCACAGTCCTGATGTAGGCTCTATAAATTTACATTTCTAGTAAGCTGCTATGTGATGCTCATGCATAGAGACCACAAGACGGATGGTCAGGTGTTATTTCCATAGGCAGAGATGGACTTTGTGAACCAGACATCAAAGAGACTTCAGTGCAGCCTAAAGGGTTTGAGTTAAAGACAGGGGAAAAATAATGCTCATAAAATACGATTGGAGGCAGTTACAGGGGGAAGCTTGTACATAATCAGGCACAAGATGGGCCTCCAAGTGTTTGGGTTGTTGTGGTAATTAGTCTAAACACTATTTCCAGAGTCCAGATTCATCTAGTTAGCCTCTTGCCATTGATTCGATGACCTCAATAATAGCTCAGTCTCCATCTGTATATGTGCTGTACAGACTCAATAGCAATAGAGATGTCTATATTTAATTCAATTAAAAATAAAGTTTCAGAAAATGGCCCTGATTTGCATCCCTAATTTCTATTCAACTTTCCCATTTTAGGACACAGTGTTGAATGTGAGGACGAAGATGCTTGCCAAGCCAGTCCCATTTTAGTGACAGCAGATTCTGGATACTTATGTCTCCTATCGCTGTACAATATGGCCTAATAAAGTCGAGCCAAAGAGACTAGATTTCATTTCAGAGCAAAGGGTTTGGTCGTAAAGTTTTGCTTTCTGGCTGAACAGAGCTATTGCAGCCTCAAGCATAAATTGTGCTGGTTTTAGGTATCGGGGTGATTGGAAAGCCAAATGGGTTATTTGTGAGCCAGGTATCAAAGGCAGAGTCACCCGGGTTATTGTGCACTCATTGTTGTCTGGACAATCTCTTGCCAGTTAGAGCATATTCTCACAGGAAGCTAGACACGACTCCTCTGCAGCCTCAGAGAGTGAGTTTTCAGCCCTATCATAAAGGCATCTGACTCCAAGTGTGGAAGTGGGCAGTTTACAAATTACTATGTTATTTAGCTGGGCTTAGCAATTTCCTTTTGGGAGGAGGGTGGCAACAATTCTGAGTGCCAACTGATTGAGAGACCAAGTACAGAGCATCTATACCTGAGGAAACACTGGCTTCAAATCTCAGCCTTGCTGTGCCTCTGCCAAACTGCATAACCTTGCTTAACTGCAAAATGGCAGTAGCACAAGTGTTCACCTCTAGGAAGGCAGTTCAAATGAGGTAATACATGCAAAGTGCTGAACACGGGGCCTGACAAATGAATGTGGGTTATTTATTCAGTGTTAGTTTGTAGATGTTTTAAAAATAACAGCTGCCATCTTGCATGATGGGTAATAGTGAGGATGGTGGTAGTAGCGTCCCACATCATGAGGTTCCATTTTTATCTCGAATCTCCCTATTAAATGGCCTTAGTCCTTATATCCTTACTTTCTGGGCTCATGTTGAACTGATACCTGGAAAATCTTCACCCCACATGATGGGCATGCTAATAAACTAGCAATTTTCCAAACACTGTAGGTGTGTGGTGTGTATGTCCCTGTGTGTATTATGTAGGTAGGTAGGTAGGTACATTAAGAGTGTGTGTGTGTGTGTGCGTGTGTGTGTGTGTGTTTGTGTATGCATGTATGCATGTAGAAACAATTGGTAACTTTGGGAGTCATTCCTCAAGTACCATCTGCATTTTTGTTTTGGTTTTTTTTTTTTTGGTTTTTGTTTTGCTTTGTTTTTGAAATATGATCTCTCAATGGCCTGGGACTCATCAAGTGTCTAGACTGGCTGGCCTCAGTATCTGCACTTCCCCAGGGATGGGCTACTTTGTGTCTTCCATCTCTCTTTGCCTGCATTTATGTCTGTATGCTGTGTTTGCACTGTGCCCATGAAAGATAGAGGACAGTTTTGGACTGTAGATATATGCATTTGGGAGCTACCATGTTGGAACTGGGTATTGAACCCAGGTCCTCTGGAAGAAAAACCTGTGACCTTAACTGCTGAGCCATCTTTCCAGCTTCTTCTCTTTCTTCCTTCCTTTGTACTTAAACTTGGTTCCAGGGATTAGACTCAGGTACACAACTATCGCTATGTTCTCAAACATTATTTTTTCAATACATGTTTGGCTTCATTTTGAGAAGAGGCTGAATACTAGGTAAAATTTTAAAAATGAAATTAAAACACACCTCTGATCAGCAACTTTTGCCTCCACTGCTCTCACAATTCAATCCTAGACTTCTTTTACAATCTCTGTTCTTCTAAAGTTTGCAAGCCAGCCAACCTGAGCCTCCTAGAAAGCTTCTTGGATAAAGCAAGCTCAACCCTCCCATCCCAGTTAGCTTATTGGAGTATTCCATCTAACTACAGATACCGAGAAAGTTCTGAGGAGTATATTTTTACCCTCCTTGCTGCATTTCTGGGGAGTTGTTAGCATTTGTTACAGTTTGCTATGTCCAGAGAACTACTAGGCTGGTCCCCACTTTGCAGCTGGCATTTCATGAAATGAGGAAGAGGGATTGCGATGATCCCATCTGGCAAGGGAGGCTCATTTTACCCCCAAGGTTCACTGGACCCCAAGGTTCAAGTGGGTAATGTATTTCCGTCATGGGGCATGGGAGATCCCACCTCTCTTTCAGCAGGTGGCTCATTCCAGCATATAACTGTTTTCCATGCCAGTGGCTGCTGAGGGGTTCTCATTAACACAGTGGAAAGAACACTTAGCAAATCTCCACTGGTTCAGAGGCTTAGGGAAAGGCCAACAGATATGTCTTGTTTTCACCTATTAGTATATAAAATCATGAACCCTTGAGGAGGTGGGGGACTGGCAAAAAGGGGTTTGAGTAACTGGCGCCATTTAGGCTGATGAACCATGTTGCTGGCTGAGAAAATGAACATTGTAAGCATCATAGTTAGAGATATTTTATGCCACCTTGGAGCACAATTCAATATCAGGCTTTGTCCTTTATCTTCTCCCACCAGTGACTCGATGCCAACCTAGTAGAGACTAGGTTTCCTTACAAGAACACACCTAAACAGGATGTGTCATCTGCTCCTAAGAAGGGCAGGGTGTATGGACCAAGGGTTGGGAGCTTTGTGTGCAATGCTAATTTTTCACCAAACTCAAGGTTTTTTTTTTCTTTTTGCCAGACAATTAAAGATTAGAAATAGAAGAGTGCACCCAGAAAACCACATCCTAAATTAGCCTGGGCATCTATGCACCCTATCCCTTGCCTACTGCATGCCAGCCAAATAGCCCACAATTCACAAGCAGGAGTGAACAGGAAGGGTGTAGGCTGTGGCAGTAAGTTCAGAAAACACACTGATCTACAGATATATAGGCACAGAGAAACAGTTACATATGCAATGAGACCTGTGCATGAGCCATTCTCATTACTGTTAGACTGGATACCTATCCTATCCTGAAACAGATACCAAGTATTCTTCCTTTGCTAGATTCTTGCTTTGTTAATCTACTAAAGGGAAAGAGGTAGGGGAAAGGGAAGGGGAGGGTAAGAGAAAGGAGAAAGGGGAAGGGGGAAGAATATAATGGAACTGGCCTTCTCATCAGCCAGTAAATGCCAGCTGAAACAAGAATGCAAAATAAAGTCCTCAAGAAATGAAAGCAAAAGGAAATGAAAAGACAAATTCTATAAACATGGAAGCTAGGAATAAACACAGACATCTGTAGAGGAACTGTTGATGGTGTAAATTTTAAATATCATCCCATTCTTTGGTGGTGAACACTTAGTTCCCAGCTGTTAAGGATGTTTTGGAAGAATGCCATAACTGAGAGCTGTGAGGCCTGTCTGAAGAAGTATGCCACTGGGGGAGGGCTCTTGAGAGAGTATCATCCATAGGTACTTGCTGTTATAATATCTGCTTCCTTGTCAGGCAATGAACATTTCTCCACAGTATGTTCCTTTCACTGTTAAGTTCTATCTGTGTACACAGAACCAAGTAAATAGTGACTGAACCTTCAGAAACCATAAGCCAAATCTTACTTTGTTTCTGTTGGGTATTTGGTCACAGTGGGGAAAGAAACCACCATGCAGAATGAACACTAAGACCTCTTATATCGCAGGTTCAGTGGGCACAGACACATGCTTCTTCTCAGTGGTCAGAAGTGACCTGTCTATAAACAGGATATGGGAAAAATAAGAAGCAGTATTTCTAACTCATACTACTAATTCCATCCACTTTCTATCTCCTAGTGTGCACAGGCTACAGTCCTTAAGACAGGACGTCAGTATCTCCATGAACTTAAAACACCAACCAAGGGGACTACATCATTCTTGTTGTCATGAAATACATGTGGCAGTTAATAGTAAAAACTACAAAAAATATCCCCAGTTGAAGGGTTTTATGGAATGCCATTTTTTCAAGATGGCAAATGGATGCTTAAATTGATCTCAGCACCTTTTCATTGATGTCCCCAGCATTTCTCTAAATCAGTCAAATGGGTGTGCAGTAGAAATAGCCATCTCCCATTGTTCTACCAGAAGATATTGTGCTGCTGCCTGTCCAGGAGATTATCATGTTTTAATATTCACAGCCTCTGGCCAAATATGGATTAGTTCAAGCTCTCCCTCCCCAAAGAGAATGATGCTAGAACAGGTAGTGGTGGTGGCAATGCAAAAAAAAGACAACATTCTCGTTCTTTTAGGGGCACAGGGCAAAGCAAGATTAGTTTCTAAAGAGACATGTGAGTCCTAGTTCTGGATGAGATGAAGTAAACACAGTCTGTTTGCACTAAGTGCCATAAGTCCCAGACAAAACACTTTAGTGGCTACTTCAAGACTCTGAGCAATACACAATGGCAAGGAAGAGGCTCAGGAAAACTACAGTTAGAAATATCACCAAAGCCATTGTTTCCCTGGTATCCTCTGCACTGACTTAAAGGCAATTCAAAACTTGAAAGTGGTTACCTTACAGAGAAAGGTCTATAAGTCTTCACTGTGACTCTGGGAACAAAAAAATGGAATGCCTTATATTCAGAAAGAATGGGGAAATCAATGTTGTTTTCCCATTCTTACCACCAAGTCATCCAAAGGGGACAGCAGCAGGTGGGACAATACAAGCTAGAAGGTTAAAGGAAGTAAAAACGCCTTCCATAAGATCTTGGTTCCAAAGAGAGTGAAAATGAAGCCCTATTGCTTTTTGGCTCCTTACTAGTCAACTCCAAGTGCAGACATGGATGCAGGAAGTGTACACAAAGCAGGGTATCCCAAATCTCACCTGTGTCCTGGCTAGAACATCAAGGAACAAAGGAAGGATACATGGAATCCAAAAGTGTAGCAGAGATCAGAGAAAAAGAGCTTGGAAAAGCAGCCCCTTAGAATGTGATGAACTCACAGACTTACTTACACATGTCTGAGAAGAACCTGCTCTTCACAGCAGATACCATCTTTGAGAACTAAACCACCACCCAGCCTGAAGCTGATACAGGAAAGATCCAACCAACTTAGATGAGGCTTTAAAATAAAAAAAAAAAAAAAAAAAAACAAAGCTGGAGCTCACAATACACAGAAGTCTGGAAAACACTTGTAGCCTAAATCAAACTCAATTTCATGCTGACCAAGACTTAACAAGATTCAGAAATTGATAATTAAATAATAAAAATGTCTAGGCTACAATAAAGAGGAAGAAGAGACAAGACAAAATTCAGCTTTCATGGGAAGACAATTGGCAGATGTCAGGATTTTCATGACAAAAGAGACTGGCATGAGCTGACAACACAATACAGCACTCACATAAATGTTCTAAAGGATGTCACATGTATGAACACAAGCAAACATACAAAGGCAAAAATCGTTAGTAAAGAAAGACAGAAATTGGGGATGGATGGAGAGATGACCCAGCAGTTAAGAATGCTTGCTATGTTATCATAAGAACTAGAGTTCAAATCTCAATATGTCCCATGTAAAATATTAGAAAGGAACAGAGACAAGAGGATTGTGGAGGCTTTTATTTAGACTTCATTCCAGCCTATTCAAAAATGTAAGCTCCAGGTTTAGGGAGAGACCATGTCTCAAAAAAATTAGGTAGAGAGTGACAGAAAAGGACACTCAGTTCCACATCTGGCCTTTGTGTACACACCTGCGCACAGGTGTATACACATGCACATACACACAGACACATTAATGAATGGTTAAATAAACAATTAAATAAATAAATGCTAATAAAGAATCAAATGAAAAATCCATATTGAAAACTACCAACACTAAAATATTCACCTGATGGTTTTGATACGATGAATATTTAAAAAAAATCAAACAGAAAGTATGAATCTTGTGCAACATAAAAGAAGTCCCACTATTCATGTGAGGACCCTAGGAAAACAGAAGGGGAAGCATTGGTACAGGGAAGAATGAATCTGAGTTTCACCAAAACACAAGGCAAGCACTTCTAGAATCTCAGTAAACCTCACCAGGAAGGATACAGAATGATGCCCAGACACATTCAAACAGAAACCTGGGGAAAAGGGGGCTACCCCTATAGGCTAACAGCAGTCAGGCAACTGGGGAGTTCTCATCAAAAATGAAGGAAAGCAAGAGCATTACTTAAAGCACTGAAAGAGAAGAACTGTGAGCACAGAATTCCATCAGCCACCAAAGTGTTCTCTAGCAATGAGGTTGGCCTATAGGCCCTCCCAGTGCCAGCTGCCCAGAAAGGCTCACACAGAACTCACTGTCAAAGCTGACAGAATGGGAAGGACAGCAGAAGATCTAGGCCACCAGAAAAAAAATACAGAAACCCGGAGATCATAAGCATTGAGATAAATATGAAAGACTGCTTTGGATGCTTGATAGGTTGTACAGCATCACCAAGTACCTAATGCATAACACAATACCATGTTAATAGAGATGATAAGGGGTCAAAATGATGAAGTTTCTATATTACATATGAACAGGTGAATGTTTGTAACCTAAGTATGCTAGAGAAATACCACAGATAAAATAGGTCATTGACATTCTAGCATAAAAACGGTCACTAATAATTGCAGGGATGATCTACATAGTGACTACAAAAGACATGTAATGTTTACATCTACAATTATTTAAAATGGGTATATAGTCTCAAATTGTTAAGTGTACTAATAAATTAATTGATTAGACAGTATCCAAATAACCTCAAATAAGACATGAAAGACGAGTAATAAAACACAGGAATCAACCAGGAAGCAACTAAAAAAATATTAACACCAAATCCAAATAGACTGGTTTTGTTTTGTTTTATTTTGATTCATAAATGGTTTAACAAAACCAATGGATGAACAAAGATTCACAGAACAGACTTTTTAAAAATGACCTACTTGGTGTTTTGGTGACTAGTTTCTTGAGTTTTTTTGTATATTTTGGAGATCAGCCCTCTGTCAGATGTGGGGTGGGTGAAGATCTTTTCCCAGTCTGTGGGCTGCCATTTGGTCTTGTCCACTGTGTCCTTTGCCTTACAGAAGCTTCTCATTTTGAGGAGGTCCCATTTATTAATCGTTGATCTCAGTGTCTATGCTACTGGAGTTATGTTCAGGAAGCGGTCTCCTATACCAATTTGTTCAAGGGTACCTCCCACTTTCTCTTCTAAGAGATTCAGTGTGGCTGGATTTATGTTAAGGTCTTTGTTCCATTTGGACTTGAGTTTTGTGCATGGCAATAGAAATGGGACTATCTGCAGTCTTCTACACACCCTTATCCAATTGTGCCAGCACCATTTGTTGAAGATGCCTTCCTCCTCCCATTGTATACTTTTAGCTGTTTTGTCAAAAATCAGGTATTTGTAGGTGTGTGGGTTAATATCAGGATTTTCAATTCGATTCCATTGGTTACCTGACTATTTTTGTGCCAATACCAAGCTGTTTTCAGGACTATAGTGCTATAGTAGAGCTTGAAGCTAGGGATAGTGATGCCTTCTGAAGTTCCTTTATTGTACAGGGTTGTTTTGGCTATCCTGGGTCTTTTGTTTTTTCATATAAAGTTGATTAATTATACTTTCAAGGGCAGTGAAGAATTGTGCTGGGATTTGGATGGGGATGCATTCAATATGTAGATTGCTTTTGACAAGATAGCGATTTTTACTATGTTTATCCTATCTATCCCAGAGCATGGGAGATCTTTCCATTTTCTGGTATCTTCTTTAACACAAAGTTCTTGCTATATAGGTCTTTCACTCTTTTGATAAGCATTATCCCAAGATACTTTATGTTGTTTGTAAAGGGTGATGTTTCCCTGATTTCTTTCTCAGCCCCTTTATCATCAGTACATAGTAGGGCTACTGATTTTTTTGAGTTTATCTTGTATCCTGCTACTTTGATGAAAGTGCTTATCAGCTGTAGGAGTTCCCTGGTAGAGTTTTTTGGGTCACTTCTTTAAACTATCATATCATCTGCAAATAGCAACAGTTTGTCTTCTTCCTTTCCATTTTGTATCCCCTTGAGCTCCTTTTGTTTTCTTATTACTTTAGCTAGAACTACAAATACAATAATGAAGAGATATGGAGAGAGTGGGCAGCCTTGTCTTGTTCCTGATTTTAGAGGAATTGCCTTATGCTTCTCTCCATTTAGTTTGATGTTGGCTGTTGGTTTATTGTATTTTGTTTTTATTATGTTTAGCTATGTTTCTGTTATCCATGATCTCCCCAATACCTTTATCATGAAAGGGTGTTGGATTTTGTCAAATGCATTTTAAGCATCTAGGGAGATGATCATGTGGTTTTTCTTTTTCACTTTGTTTATATGGTGGATCATATTGATAGCTTTTCATATGTTGAACCATCCCTGCATCCCTGGGATGAAGTGTACTTGTTCATGGTGGATGATTTCTCTGATGTTTTCTTGCATTCAATTTCCCAGTATTTTATTGAGTATTTTTGCATCAATGTTCATGAGGGATATTGGTTTGTAGTTCTCTTTCTTAGATACACATTGAGGGGTGGAGAAATACAGATGAAAGGTGTAGCATTTGTCTGACATATTTGAAGCCCTGGTTCTGGACCTCAATGCAAAGAAGAGGAGAAATAGGCCATCTCAGCGAATCACTATAAAATAAGTGTTTACTGTCTACAGAAACCAATATCTGAACTACTCTTTAAAATAAGGAAAATTAATGTGGATAAACAGAGAGACAGCATTTTACGAACAAACAGTAAGTTATTCAAAAGTACTCAATAGTACAAATGTACATAGGTTAAATATCGTTAATCTGCAAAACTCCATATTGCTCCAAAATATGAAAATTTTGCAACACTGACATTACATCATAAGAAGAAACAGAAAATCTATCCCATGAGGGCCTCTGCTGGAGGTAAGTCTGGGACCAGTTCAGGTTGAATCCCCCCCACACACACAATACACATACACACACACATACCCTTCCCTGGGATCTCCCTGGATTAGCACTGAATCTTGCTCCCCTCTGTGTCCTGTCCCCAGCAAGAGTGCTCCTGGTGCTCTGATACACAAACCCTCCCACTCAGAGCTTGCCATCCCCCCTCCCTGTGCCTACACTGCCTACTGTCCCACCACTCTGGTTGAGCACTGGAACAGAGGGCTTATTCAACAATCCCACCACATCCCAGGAACTTTCTGGAGCTGCTCTGAGCACACTAGATCTTCCTATCCACTCAGGACCACCCTGAATCCACTACCTTGTCTTTGACCCCCATTTCTGGGCCTCTGCCAGAGATCCCCATTGCCAGGCCTATGCCAGAGCACTGGGCCTCTGCGGAAGACCCGCCTATCCACGTGGGACCACCCTGAGTCTCTGCCTGCCTGATTACTGACTCCTATCACTGGGCCTCTGCTGGAGTACCACCCTGAATCCCCTCATACCTGATCTTTGACCCTTATCGCCTGGCCACTACCTAAGGAGAGACCTCCTAGAGAACTTGGACCACAGAGCTACAGACATCAAATTTCTGACCCACCAAAGCCCACCAGGGAAGTAGCATAGAGAGAGAGACCCCACCTGCACCCACTGGAAGAAGCCATGGAAAGACAGCAATACAAGAAAACACCTAACAGTAGAAAGACAAGCACAACACCACCAGAATCTAGGGACTCTACACCAACTAGACCTGAATACCCCAAGCAGATGAAGCAGAAGAGAAAGACTTAAATAATATCTTCATAAAAATGATAGAAGCCTTCAAAGATGTGAGAAAATCCCTTAAAGAAGTAGAAGAAAATACAAACAGAAATTGGAAGAATTAGAGGAAAAGACCATGCAAAAATGCAAGAAATGAACAAATCTCTTAAAGAAAATAAGGAAAACCAAGAAAAAACAATCAAGTAGGTGAAGGAAACAGTTCAAGACTTGAAAGCTGAAGTAGAGATAGTAAAGAAAACTTAAACTAAGGGAATGCTGAAAATAGAAGCATAACCAACAGACTATAAGAAATTGAAGAGAAAATCTCAGGTGCTGAAGATAAACTAGAGGAAATAGATTCATCAACCAAAGAAAATCTTAAGTCCAACAAATCCTTAACACAAAACATCCAGCAAATATGGGACAATGTGAAAAGGCCAAACCTAAGAATAATAGGCATAGAGGAAGGCAACGAAGCCTTAGCTCAAAGGTGCAGAAAACATATTCAACAAAATCATTGAAAAAAATTGTCCCAATCTGAAGAAGGACATGCCCGTGAAACATACAAGAACCATACTGAACACCAAATAGACTAGACCAAAGAAAAAAGACCCCTCGACACATAATAACCAAATCACCTAACATACAGAATAAAGAAAGAATATTAAGAGCAGCAAAGGAACAGGCCAGGTAACGTATAAAGGCAAACCTATCAAAATTACACCTGACTTCTTTATGGAAACTCTCAAGGCCAGGAGGTCCTGGATAGATGTTCTACAAATACCAAGAGTCCGCAGATGTCAGCCTAGGTTACTATACCCAGCAAAACTCTCAATCACTATAGACAGAAAAAACAAGATATTTAATGATAATGCCAGATTTTCACAAATAAACTCAAAGCTCACGTAAAACCTCACAGATCATAGTGGGAAGACTTCAACACCCAACTCTCACCACTACATAGAACAACCAGTAAGAAAGTTAACAAAGAAACAAAAGAACTAAAAGAAATTATGTCTCAATTGGGTTTAAAAGACATCAGCAAAACATTCCATCCAAACACAAAAGAATATACCTTCTCTGCTCCACATGGAACCTTCTCTAAAATCAACCACATTCTAGGAGACAAAACAAACCTCAAAAGACACAAAAAAACTGGAAAATTCCCCTGTATCTTACCAGACCACCATGCTTTAAAGTTGGAATTCAACAACAACACAAATTGCAGAAACCCTACAAACTCATGGAAACTGAACAATGTGCAATTGCACCATACCTGGTGAAAGAAGAAAGAAATTAAGGACTTCCTAAAATTCAACGAGAATGAGGACACAACATACCCAAATGTATGGGACACCTTGAAAGCAGTGCTACAAGGGAAATTCATTGCACTAAGAAGAAAACGGAGGATAGTCACATTAGAGAATTAACAGCACAACTGAAAGCCTTAGAACAAAAGCAGCAAACTCACCCTGGAGAAGTAGATGACAGGAAATAATCAATTTGAGGGCTGAAATCAATAAAGTAGAAACCAGGAAAACAATACAAAAAAATCAATGCAACAAAGAGTTGGTTTTTTGAGAAAATAAACAAGATAGACAAACCTTTATCCAAACTAACGGAAAAGCAGAGAGAACATGCAAATTAACAAAATCAGAAACGAAAAGGGTCACATAACAATGGACACTGAGGAAATCCAGACACTTTTCAGGTCATACTTTGAAAACCTCTACTCCACAAAATTTGAAAATTCAGAGGAAATGACAAATTTCTGGATAACTATCACTTATCAAAATTAAATCAAGAACAGATAAACCACTTAAGTAGACTTATGACACCTAATGAAATAGAAGCAGTCATTAACAGCCTCCCAACCAAAAATAGCCCAGGGCCAGATGTCTTCAGTGCAGAATTCTACCAGAAATCCAAGGAAGACCTAATACCAATACTCCTCAAATTGTTCCGAACAATATGGTTGAACATAGACTCATTCATGTCTATCGCCATGCACAAAACTCAAGTCCAAATGGATCAAAGACCACAACATAAATCCAGCCACACTGAACCTCTTAGAAGAGAGAGTGTGAGGTACCCTTGAACAAGTTGATACAGGAGACTGCTTCCTGAACATAACTTCAGTAGCACAGACACTGAGATCAACAATTAATAAATGAGACCTCCTCAAAATGAGAAGCTTCTGTAAGGCAAATGACACAGTGGACAAAACCAAACAGCATCCCACAGACTTGGAAAAGATCCCAAATCTGACAGAGGGTTGATCTTCAAAATATACAAAGAAATCAAAATACTAGTCACCAAAACGCCAAATAACCCTATTAAAAATTGGGGCACAGAACTGAAGAGAGAATTCTCAATAGAGGAAATCATAAAAGGCTGAAAGACACTTAAGAAAGTGCTGAACATCCTTAGCTATCAGGGAAATGCAAATCAAAACAACTCTGAGATATCATCTAACTCCTGCCAATGACAACTTGTGCTGGAAAGGATGTGGAGAAAGGGGAACACTCCTCCACTGTTGGTGGGAGTGCCAACTTGTACAGCCATTTTGGAGATCAGTATGGCAGTTCCTCAGGACCCAGCAACCCCCCTCTTCGGCATATACCCAAATGATCCATATCCATACAACAAAGACATCGTTCAACTATGTTCGTAGCAGCATTATTTGTAATAGCAAGAACCTGGAAGCCAACTAGATGTTCCTCAACTGAAGAATGGATAAAGAAGAAGTGGCACATCTACACAATGGAATACTATTATTTGGGGGAAAAAATGAAATCTTGAAATTCGCAGGAATCTGTTGCATGACGCTATGTGGCACTGGACTTGGGTGAGAGTAGTCATTCCCAGGTCTTTGTAGAACCACATGCTTCAGGATTTTCCTATAATGGAAAACGACCCAAGAAATGCTGGGTCTAGCAAACAGATTTCTATGTTAACATTGGGGATTTCTTGCATCACTGCTTCACCCGCTGTACCCCAAATTGTTTGAGTCACTCGGATTCTTTTATCTCTTTTATTATGATCAGAAGAGCTCTCAGAGGATCAGGGATGGAAATATTTTTTTTCTCCTAGAAATTTCCTTTTTTGTTACACTACTTAACCTTTTCTGCCTCTGGCTCCCCCTTTCCTGACATCTTGCATGTGCTGGAAGCCTCACGTGTCACTCTTTGATGCATAAACCTTATGAATAGATGGTCAAGATTAAGGTTTTTATCCTTCTTACACCCCCCTCAACAAATAGGACCCCAAACCCCCTTCCTATCTGAATCCAGGTCCTCTGTAAGAGCAGCATGTGCTCTTAAATGTGGGGCCATCTCTCTATCCCAGAGAATGTTTTTTAATTTTTAGATTGCATAGTTTGACAGAGTTGATAGAAAATCTAGGATACTACTTCTGCAAATATTGATTGCAAAGTAATTTCTGTTCTTAGAAGCTGTTGATTGGAATGTAAAATTGAGCAGTATTTGTGATGGAGACTGCTCCAGGGGAAGTATTATATACTAGTGGGCAAAGAAATTAGCTAGCACCCTTTGGTAAAGTGCTAGCCCTGGCTCTACCATTCCCCAACCAGCCGGACAGCCCAGAGTGACAGTCTTCAGTGATTTCTCACCCTCAAAGAAAGACTGACCTTGAAGTGTTTTCTCTTGGTCAGAGATCTTAGCTACTTTGTGCTTGTCAGGTTTTTCCATGTGTCTTTTTCTGGTTAAATTAAAATTAATTTCAGGAAAAATGTCTGTCTTATGGCTGGAGGGATGACTCAGCATTGGAAAGCACTAGTTGCTCTTGCAGAGAACCTGAGCTTAGTTCCCAGCACCCATACTGAGAAGCTCACAAGTATTTGCAACTGCAACCCCAGGAGATCTGACCTTCTCTCTTTAGCCTCTGTGGGCAATGTATGCACATGCACCTGGTGCTAACACAGTCAGACACACACACCCAAAGTAAATGATAAAAAAAAATTGTAAAATGTGTAACCCCAAAAGGGCTATGCAAACCAGAGGACTCAGATAAATCTATAGTTTGTGACAAAATACCCAGCATATTAATTCAGTGGTGAGCCCTGTGTTTTTACTTCAAGATGCATGCAGTAGTAGACAGAAAGTTCTAAATTCATTCTCACTGCTCTACATGGACTCACACTTCTATGGCTGTGTTACTAACCAACAGACTTAAGTGAATCTGAGGTTATATTACTAATGGTTTATGTAGCACTTAGTGATTTCTTGTTTGAATTATTACTAACGGGGGTGGGGAGGAGAGCAGGGAGGCCAGGTGGACAAAGCCTGTGATGTCTAGCTATACATAGGAATACATTCAATTAAAGGCCAATAGTTTCTGAAAGGGCTCCACTGAATGTCAATAGGCTGGATCGAGGAGCTACTCCTCATTGAACATCAGTGATGACATCCTGGCAGATGATGAGGGCCGGAGAGAGACAGTCAGAACTCCTCCTGGGTTGACACATTAAGTCCTGACTGTTGTGGCTTTCATGGCTCCACACTCCCTGATCATGGACTCTGTGTGTGTTATGTAATCTTTTTGCCCTGCCTTCCCCTTTGTTCAGTCCACGCCAAGAGCTAAATAAAAGAGTCCATATGCGATTACAGCTATAAAACCAAAAGGAAAATATTAGATGAAAATATAACATTTTGGGGTTTCTAAGTTTGTTTTACCTTTAATGCTAGGCAGACAGTTTACACAAATCATTTTGCTGCAAAGTAAGGAATAATGAGTTAAATGTGTTCCCTGTCACCATTAATCATGTAGGTTTGCCTTTGACTGACCGAGCACATAAGACACATGAAATGACTTTCTAATCATGTTAGAGGGAGTGGGGGAAGATGGAGAGAGTTGAAGCTTCTTTTATTTTATTCAGAAGTTCCATTGACATTTTCTGGCAATCTTCTTACATGCTGCACAGCCTTCTCTTCGCTAATAATGTTTGCCTTGAGAATTTGTAAAGGTCTGAGAACTCCTTAATTCAATGTTCTAGAAATTACCAGGGCCATAGGGGAATGGAATCCCTCTTAATAGCTCATGGATTGCTTCTCTCTTTATTTGAACTAGTTTGCATGGAAGTTACTCAACTTTAAGTTGGGCGTGAGAGATCGTGGGCAATGATGGTGATCCTGGAGGAGGCAACATCTTGTGGCAAGGCCTCTGATCTAAAGAGACTAAAGTAGGAAGGAGGGAAGAAAGGATGTATAATCAATCTGGCCCAAATGGGATACCAAGATTTAGCAAATGTATTTCAATTTGGGGGTGTTTATTTTGATTTGTGAATTTAAACAACACACTGACTATATTTTCTGGCAGTCAAGACGGTTTATAACCAAATCTAACCAGCTTCTTTGCAAGCCTTGCCAAGGATTATAAAGCTTTGCATTTAAAGCTTCTACGTTGAGCCGAAGCTCTTTAATTGGGCCAGTGATCCACATACAGTAGCAGAGGAAGACATTTCAGACCCCAAATCATGCCAAATTGTAAGTCCCTGTTAATTTGGGTCCCACACCCAACTATCTGGAACACAGGCTTGCTAGGCTAAGTCTATTCCTTCATTCATTTATTCCAGTCACATTGATTGAGCACTTGCTACCAGTCTGTAGCTAGCTAGTCAGTCAGGCTCCAGCAAGTAGCCCTGGCTTCACAGTGCCTTCATTTCATGAAGGAGGAAAAGAGAAATAAACCAGGAAAATGCCATGGATGGGGCTGACACCAAGACAAAGCCAGAAGGATGAAGGAGACCTGTGTGTATGGAGTGTGCAGGCTAGGATAAATGAAATTTCTAAAGTACAATTTTGCCGTTTTACAACCTGGAAAATGTATCAACTCGGGCAGAGAAAAACATCTATATCCTCCCTAGAGAACATGGGGATATGTGACATATGCCCTCTAAACAATTCCCATAGCCCTAGAAAAATGTTCTAAACTTAGTTTTTTCTTGATTGTCCTACAACTTGCCAGAGAAGCACCTGAAACATCAAGTACCCCTTACTAGACTGTGTACTGGGGGAAATGCTAGTGCATGCCTATAATCTCAGCACTCAGGGGGTAGAAGAGGAAGATTATGCATTGGAGACTAACCCAAATTATATAGTAAGACCCTGTCTCTAAAAAAACAGAAACAAAACAAAAAAAGTCTGTGTAGTTTAGTGGCAGAGTGCCTAGCCTACTTAGCATGTGCATACTCAGGTTTGATCCACAGTACCACAAGAAAACCAAAAAGCAAAAGACAAAGGCGCTGTGCAACCTTTATAGATTGCAGAGTTCAATGTAGTAGAGGTGCACATTCTGCACTAGATGGTTCAGAAACAGAGCCAGTGCCTGACTTAGAAAGCAGGTGAGAATTCTTGGGTACCAATAATGTTCTGTTTCTTAATCTGTACCCAGGGTACATGGGAGTGTTTAGCTGATGAGTATTTAATAAATTAAACATTTATTACAAATACCCTTTTCTATTTGCATACTATAATTAAAAGTTTGTTTTTAATCTTTTAACCAAAAAATCATTCTGATATTTTAAAAGATGGTCTTGCTAAGAATTTTATTTTGAGCAAAGACAAGAAGGGTTTGATAAAAATCAAGCATCTACTTAGGGGCAGAACATTCTAGATGGAGGGAACACAGCAATTATAAATCCTCAACCAGTAAAGGGGATGTGAAGGATATACGGTAGAGGACAACACTCAGGACACTGGGGTCAGCAAGATCACAGAAATCTGGCTGCTTAGTACCTGACAGCCAATGCTACAATTTTGGTTTTGAGGAGATTGGATGACATAGGTAGACTTATGCAAAATGTTGTCATGTTCTGATCCATTCTTGGAAAGATTGAGAAAACGTGCCAAATCTAGACTTGAGCATGGAGAAAGCTGGTATCTAAAAGATGGTGCTTCTTTGGATTTAGTAGTAAGAATGAAGTTAGTAGGAAGTACTCAGATTAGGGGACTGTTTTCAAAGTCCAATCAAGGTGGAATACTCAATTTAATCATGCTAGAAGAGGGTTGTGGTGGGGAGTCTAAGATGACTGCAAAGCTGAGTATTAGGAAGGATGGCATTGTCAGCTGTCAATGATGACATGGAGCAGGGCAGGCTCACAGACAAGAACAGGGACTCAATCCTGGAAGTGCTAAATCTAAGAGGTGATATAGCATTCCAAAGGGACTGCTGAGTGACAGTTGCATTGATACTGCTGGGTTGTAGTTGGAGGCATAACTCTGTGATATTAAAACATTTCATATTCCTAAATAAGAATAGCTGTATGGGAACTGCTTTCCAGGGGTGAGAATCCGTGAAGACATCCATTCTCTTGAAGCCATTTGTGCTTTGAGTACCATCACACAGATGTAGTGCAGTCAACAATTGCACTCAGATAAACAGATGACAGAGGCATGCATTGATTAATGATGGGTACACACATTAAAAAGACTTGAGTAGGTAATTTCATCATGTAAACATGAAAATATCTCCTTATACAAACTAAATGAGAATCGTATCGCTACATGCTATGGGACCTCCTACTGTATATGTAGTCTGCCACTGAATTAAATGCCATTATATGACACAAGACTACATGTATATACATACATATTCACACATCACATACACAATTGCTTCTGTTTGGCCAGAGAGCCCTGGTTCACTTGCTTTTTGCAGGGAGGACTTCTAGCTGGCCCTCTTGACAGTCTATTTCATTCTTGATCTTGTCACAGTCTAATGTAAGCAAGCCAGTATGATACAGTGACTCTGGCCCTTACATAGCTGGCCAGAGAGAAAGGTGAACACAATTTATTGATAGGACTGTGTAAACATGTGCCCACCCATTCCCCATCAGAACTGAATCTTCCCAGAGCTTCCAAGCCATAAGCACATTGCTGTACTGTGTGTGTTAGGATATATGTGCCCCTAGAATCTCTATTGAATCAAGGGTTGCCATAAAATGAAGCCCAGAAATTAAGTCTCACACTAAGGAATCATCACTTGCTAAGGAATCATCTCATCTTTTATTTCTTTTTGGTATCCTCAAAGACAAACCTGGACCAATTCCATGGGTTTGCCAGTTCTGAGCTACCTGCCTGCATACTGCCTGACTTCTTTTTCTGCACAGTGTCTGCCCCCATAAGTGAGGTGGCTAATGATAATGCCAAGTTTGTGTGGGGGATTAGATGATTAAAATAACACAAAGTATTAACTTCAAGGTTTTAAAAGTTGTTAGAATTCCATATATTTGGGCAATTATTAAAAGGTTTTTATAATTTCAGCTCCTAAACCAGATTATTTTTATACATGAACTTGTACAAACACCCACATATGCACAAATATAATCCAAACTAAAGATAATAAAATGATTCACTTTAGTTGGGTATAGTTGCACATACCTAGATGAAACTGGAAGATGGATTAAGCTCAACAGCTTAAGGCCTGCCTGTGTAACAAAGTAAGATACCATCTCAAAAACAAAACAACAAAACACCCATGATTTCCTTAACTACTTTTAGTTCCAGGACTATGTATTGATGAAAGTTGACCTCACTGTTTATTAAGAACAATGAGGAGCAAATGGCAGTCAGTCAACAGTCTAAAGAGTATGAAACAAACTCTTCCAATGCTTCCCTATTTAGGCATATAAAGGGTACCACAGAACGCTTTTCTGTACTCAATAGCAAGTACAATTCATTCAAGATTGTCAGATCTTACAAGAAAAAAATCAAACAGTTCTGCTGCTATGACAGACAATCATGACCAAGACACCTTATAAAAGCGACATTTGTTTGGTTTACAGTGGCGGGGAAAGTCGGTCATGATGGAGAGCCATGGCAACAAGAGGCAAGCATAGCAGCCAAAGTTGGAAGCGGAAGAGAGGCTATGAGCTCTCAAAGCCAGTGACATATTTCCTCCAGCATGGCTTCACCTTCCATAACCTTCCCAAACAGAGCCACCAACGGGACCCAGCTTTCAACTATCTCAGCCCAAGGATGTTTGCTCCTTGTTTGCTCCTTTAAACCACCATACTAATGTCACACATTTCCTCCATTCACATAAACTGCTTTCTTTACAAAGAAATTGTACATTGCATGTCATGCTGCAGAGTACTCTGTGTGTGTGTGTGTGTGTGTGTGTGTGTGTGTGTGTGTGTATGCGTAAAATAGCAAATCAGCAGTTAAAATAATTGGCCATTTTGAAACCTATTTTAATATCCTTAATTGGAAGTTTCAGTGTTGAATGAGAAGAAATTTTAGGAGTCAATCAGTTTCATAGAGTAATCAGCGTGTACACAAATGAACAATTTATCATGTCTAAGAATAGTTTCTTCTAGTAAGAATAATAGCTCAATTCATAAAAACGGAGAGTCAAGGCCCAACTTGAAACTGTATAGGGTGAACAGGAAGTTGAAACTATATAGACTAAAAAACAAAACTCCAAAATCAATGGTTTTAAAGTGTGGCCCACTTATTCGGGGCTGAGGCGATGGCAGACAAGGCTAAACAAGTCCACTGTCTTGATCTTTCCAGAAGATATTAAGGAGACTCTGCCTGAAATCTGAGAGGCCAGTGGAAGGTGATCAGAGAGTGGGGGTAAACAGGATGTCCCAGGCCAGAAGATAAGTCACAGGCACCAGAACATCTGCTGGCTCTGATTAATTGACATCAGGGGTGAAAATGAATCCTTACTGAAAAAAAAATGCTTATTCTGCCCTGCAAACAGCCAAGGAGCTTTAGGAGCCCTGGATACCAACCTGAGCCTCTTTCTGAAATGTATCACATATATGGTCAGAGCAGACATAAATACCAGTACATTTGAATAGTAGGGGAAATGCATTGAAGCATGAATGAAATAAATTAAGGATGAATAACCATAGGTGGGAGGAGTAAAAAAATTCTACAATAATTATGAGAGTTAAAGAATTCTTTACTCTTAAAAGGCAGGTTAAAGTATCAATCAATTCCAAGATATTTAGGTCAGTTCAGAGGTAACATCCAAGTGAAGACTAGGTTTCAGAGGGTAATGGGTTGGGAGCCCTTGGTTGGGATCTTTGAGAGTGACTGAGAGATGGAAAAGTAATTATTCCCATATATTTGTTCTCATCTCCAGTCTTGGCCCCTTTGCAAATTAAATATATTTTAGTGATACCTCTTTCTTCTGTTAAGCCTTACTATCTTCATCTTGGGTCTTATACTGTAAGTCCCACACATAATAAAAGGCCCCAATGATAGACTCTGTGTTTCTGCTTGTCACCCATCTACACTGTTGGATTCTTGTTTATCTTTCTTCTTCAAACAGAAGCAGAGTATAATACATTCTGCAGAAGTAGGAAACAGATACAAATTGTCCAGGGCAATAGAGAAGGTGAGCTCACATCTCCCTTTGGCTTTCTAGAAATACTAAGTGTTCCCAAAGGATAAAGTATTGCCAAAGCCTCCTCCAGGTGGAAATGCTGGTGAATTTTCTACCATAGGTTACTGGGGGCTGGGGAGCCTTGAGGAAGGAAGTGATTTCTGTAAATAAGACTCCATTTACAGATTCCCTTCTTCACCTACACTCATCCCCAAACAAAACAAGCAAATGCTTTGCAATAATATAGAAAACACACCAAGGATAGGATAACATTATGGGTTTTCACCAGGTCCTAAAAGAGACCATAGCTCCAGGACTGTGGGATGAGCACACATAGATTACAATATAGAATAGGGAATGCATTAAGTAAGATGGTCCTTTTTCTAAATTTTATAATGTAGGAAAGGAAGTCACGTTATTTGTAGGTTATGCTCTTAGCAAATTCTAACACAAAGACCACCTCTATGTCAAAAGGTCATATACAGAGAGCTACCTCCAAACATGGGAGAGCTGGCCCTGAACAGAAGTAATGCAGTAATATAACCCTGGGAGGGAAATGTGTTTTCAGTTATACCAGGGACCGGTCCAGCCTTTCCCACAGCCTCTTCCTAAATAGGAACTTGGCAATGGGATTAGTGGAGCTGGAAGGGACGTCCTTGGCTTTAGAGGTGAGGCCCATCAGGGTCCCAAGGAAAGTCAGGCAGAAGTTCTCTCTGCTGGTAATAACACTGAAGAATCAGTGTCACATCCATTTTATTAATTTTCTTGACAGGCAGATCTAGTTACCATGCAGGCACCACAAAATCAAAACATACGCATGTCAAGTGGCCCCATCTGTGGTGGGGCTCTGCCAAGGCCCATGTCACATCAACACAAGGAAACAGAACCCAGTTCTTCAGACCACGTGCTGGGTCCTGTGAGCAAGTCTCTGCTGGAAGAAAATCACCAAAGCTCCATTGAAAGAGACAGGGAGGTTCTCTTGGTGACAGTTCGTTAACCTACTACGTCTGGACTCCTTGGATTGAACAGACCAGTCCTGGGAGACACATGGCTACATCTGGCTTTGGTGTCCCATCCTAAAACACTGCCCCCAGACCTCCCTGTATTTCGTCTGCTCTCAGTTTCATCTCTGCAGGAAAAAAGCAGCCTGGGTTAAAGAAGACGCTTAGAGGCACACAGTGACTTTATTTGAACTTGAAGTTCTGATGAGCTGAGTTCTACAGGTACAGAATAAACACAAGAGAACATACTTTAAATCAGTGTTATTCACTAAGTTAAGCACTGCTACAATTACAGAAGCAGCATAAGACAAGTTATTCTCTATGCCATTCTATGAGAACTACCTATTGGCTAAATCATACCAATGACATATAGGTACAAAGGATGGAGGCCTGACACTTCCCAGCCCTAGGTAACACAATTCAGAAATGTGTTGTGCTACCTTGACTGGTGAAGCCCACACTCCAGAAGCTTGCTCAGTTAGGCACCTAGACTTGGAGGCACTCAAGGCCCTGGGCCCTGAAGAGCAGAGTGGGTTTGTTCTCTCTCCCTGAGTTGGTCCAACAGCCATCTGGAGAGTAGGAGTGGCTGCCCAGTGAGCTCTGACAGGGAGATGAACATATCCAGACTGCATGTCTCTTGGGGTGAAGACTCAGTTCATCTTTTCTTTCTCCATTCAAATAGCCATGGCATGTCAGCCTTGCTGGCCTCCTTGATTGTGCAGAAGTAAATAAATGAATTATGTTGTTGGGGTTTGGGCTTCGGCACAAACACATGGTCTGCATTTATCCACACAGTGAGAGGTCCACCAGCCACTTGATATAAAAGAGGAAAATGATAATTCTTTTCTTTAGGCACTCTGGTGCCATATGGAATGTATATAAATCATATTTTTGTTTTAACAGCGGAGGCTTTGTTGATAGATAAACATGTGGTTTATCTAAAAAAAGAGAGGATTGTGCTTTGAACAATCATTTAATGGCCACGGATGTGCCAAATAAAAATAAAAACATAATTTTGAAAGGAGCTGGCCTCATTCCCAAATCTGTAACAAGGAATTTCTCTTCAACCAGAGAAGTTAAAGCCCGCCGATCTGTTTTGAGTTTAAGCTGTGCTCTACTCAACCCCACGACAAATGGAATCCTAGGCTAATGTGTTCTAATAAGACAAGACGTTACCTTTATGAATGACCTCATAGAGAAGAGGTTGGCAAGCATTGTGGAGAGGCCTTGAGCCAGACAGCTCTGGGCTATGAAACCCAACTTGAGCTCTGCGAGGCATATTGCGTCATCACCCTCTTTCCAATTCCAGCTGGGGATGTTGAGCAGATGGGCCTGTGGGAATAACAAGAGGTATGAGACCCTGTTCTGCTCCTTGTCTGAGGTTCTGAAATCTCTTCTGGGAACTGCTGCACTGTCCAAGGACACTGGGTCATCCAGACTCATTCTTTCGTCCTTCTGCCTGTGTCTGAGTTGTGTTGCTAGGTTCTCCGCTTCTGTCCAGTAGACTGTGGCCTCTTGGCAATGTTGATTCTACAATCACCAGGACCACATCCTCCTCTCAAGTTTGCTTTTCAGCCAGATTCAACCCATAGAGGTTTTTTTCTCTTGTGAGACACACCAACCCCCATTATTAAGAAGTCTGGTTAGCTTGCTTATAAAATGGCTCTCAAGTAGTATCAGATTGCCAGATGTCTGTGTGTCTATATGCTCTTGGATGTTTTTTCTGCCTTCTCAGTACTTAAGATCAGCAATGGCCCAAACTTGAATGGGTACCTGTATGCCCTGCAATGTGTATAAAACCACAGATTTTTGGCTCCATACTGCTAAGTTTCTGTCTGAGTAGATCTTGGGTGGAGCTGGAGAATCTGAAACTCTACATGTGGAAGGTAATGTTTCTTCTCTGGAGACCACTGTGCAAGACCCATTTCCCTAAATCATCACAGCACAGACTTCTTGCAGTATCTCACAGATGGAGTGTTCTATGCCACAATTATCCAGACCCCAACTTGCAGACCCAGAGGCATGGTCACAATATTATTTGCCAGTGGCATGCAGCAGAATCATACATGACAGAGTGAGTGAAAAGGTTGAAATTCAGGAAGTGGTTGATGATTAACAAATAACAATAACAAAAGAAGATAGTAACAAGGCCTTAATATTAGGGACACAAGCAGCACTTGTGTTCAAAAGCATCAATTATATAAATTGAAACAAGAAGACAAATTTTAAGAGAAAATGTGTGTGTTAGAGGGAGAATGGGGGCATAGAATTTAAGTGTGTGAGTAACTAAAACCTCAATTAGAGGCCATGGGACATATGACATAAAGCCAAAGTCTTCTTGTTACAGTCTCCAGAGCAAAGGAAATGAACACTTCATTCTATGTGAACAGACCACATTCATTCCACATAATTCAATCTATTTTTAGTAGTCAAAATCGGAGAGGGAAAAAGAGCAATTGAATAATGGCCATAGAAAATTCATGAAGACAGGAAGAGATGAGTATTCTAGAAAAGCTCTTTTGAGAAACAGTAAAAAAAAAAAAAAAAGAGTCTGAAATGTCCAAGATTCAAGTGACCCAATCCTCAGGGATACAGGATAGTCATCACATCTGAATGCCTCAGGTACTGCTATGTCAAGATTAGCTATGCCCTATTCTATTCTTGGAGTCAGAATAAGACTGGCCTGACATATATTAAAAGAAAGCAGAGGGTCTTGGCTTGTTTGACAAAGGAACTTTCTTAGGATGAAATATATCCAATTAATGGAGATGGTTACTTAAAAAATATATAGCAAAACATCCTTACACCTAAGACTTAGCATTTTTCCAAGATGCTAGAGTAAATCACACTCCAGCAAGTTGACCTAGAGTCTTTCTAAGTCCCTATACATACCAAGCCACTATAGCTCTGAAATTATTTTAGGGAGCAGCAAAAGAGCCTTCCCTTTCCTTTCATAACAACAGAGGCCAGTTGCAATAAAAGGATGGAAGACCCATTGCAGAAACAAGGAACAGAGTCCAGGCCTCTTTGCTCTGCTTGGAGAAACCCTACTCTTGTGAAATGCCTGCTTACAAAATACACCTCTTGTGACACTCTCAAGTCCCAGCCAGTAGTGGTTACAGTTGGAAAAGATGACTGATTACTCCCTAACCAGAGTATGGTTAATACAGGCCTGTGTGTGGGCCAGAGAGGAGTGTTATTCGCGTGGAGCTGAGTGTCTTCTGCACATCACATACTCAATGCCAACAGATAGCTCCACCCTCTTTCCCATTTCTCTCCTCATTATTCCCTGGCTTCAGACATCAGCTTTTTCATTTTGCTTCCCTGGCATGGTATAAAAGACATTCATCCATGTGCAGAAATACTCATATGAGAAGAATGATAAATTACATCCAAGTAATGAACTTGTGTGTGACAAGAGGTTTGGGTGGTCTAGTCCCTACAGAGACACCACATAACCCCCATGGCATCTTCAAACAATAGATATTTTGCAAAAACTCTGCCCTATATGCATGCCATGCAAAATATGCAGCTCTGGCATGTAAGTCTTGGGTCTTTTGTGTCTCACATAGAAAGTCATGTTCATTTCCAAATTCTACTGTCTCCTTTCTTGGCCATTGTATTGGGACAGGAAGTGAAGCTGAAATGGCAATGGCCAAGATAGAAGGCTGTATGCATGAAGCCAAGAGAGGGTACTGTTTTTGTTTCATCCTCTTTTATTTGAGGAAAGTTGGGACTAGTGAAAAAAAAAAAACGTCAGCATTTCCACAGAGGGGTCAGGAGGCAAATTTGTTCTAACTTGGCAAAGAGAAAAAACAGGTCCAAAATTAATCAGACCCTCCCCCTCCATTTATGTTATTGGACTACCCTTCATTTCATGGAGAAGGACTATAAAAATGCTGTCCTGGAAAGGCAGAAAAAATGAATTTTGGTCATACTTTCTTCTCTTATTATATATTCAGCCTTAGAGAAAAATTGTGAAAAACAAACAAATAAATATTGAAATGTAAAATAGTACTTTGTAGTCTGTATCTTCAGTCCATGTCCACTAAAGGACCACATACTAACTAACAGCTTCTTCCCTAAAGTGGTACTCTCTTAGGAGGAAATGGAAACTTTGGAAAGTAGAGTTTAATAGGTCTTTAAGTCACTGAGATCATTGCCTTCCAAGAGGCTAACAGGACTACAGTCAGCCCTATCTGTTTCAATTGATGGCTATGAACTGATTCCTTGCTTTCCACCAGTCTCTCTCAGAATGATTTGTTGCCTTATCACAAGCCTAAGAAAACAAGGACAACTCATAATGGCCCAAAGCCTAATTGTTAGAGTGACAGAAAGCTGCCTATGATAACTTGGACTGTCAACTTGACAGAATCTAGACTCATCTAGGAGAACAGCTTTAGAGCATGCCTGTGAGGGGTTACCTTCATTTTGATCATTGAGATTGGAAGACCTACCTACTGTGAGTGTCATCAATCCCTGGTTAGAATCCTTGACTGTAAGTGGAAAAAGGATGCTAAGTAAGCACACACACACACACACACACACACACACACACACACACACACACACACATATATATATATATATATATATATATATATATATATTATATTCTAGTTCCTGATGGGGTGTGTGACGTAATCAGCTACTTCAGATTCTTGGTAGCTTGACCTCTTCTCTGTGATAAACAGAACCCTGAGCTGTGAGCTGAAATAAAGCCCTCCTTCACCTAGATGCTTTTGTGAGGGTATTTTATCATCAATACAGGAAAGTTATGAAGGCAATGATGAATACAACTATGTCCCACAAACCAGTAGAGACAACAGGAATGCTCTAAGAACTAGTGTCTGTGCTTGGGACTTGGTTTCCAAATCAGAGACAAAGAAAAAAAAATCAGTAACAGGTGAGTTATTAGGAATGATGCTTTTGTCCAGTGTGTCATGCATAATCCTGTCTTTGAAGAGCTTTTAAATCATTTACCCTTATGTCAGCCAACACATTCTCTTCCTTTTTTTATTAGTAGATGGGCAGATTTAAAAGTTCTCTCTGTGAAATGTAGCCACTATAAAGAGTCCCATTTTGGAGAGCACCATTCTTTCCCTAGGAACCTCAGTCTGGTTCTGTGGGCTACTGTCCCATTTAAATAAAAGGTGGCAGTTGGTTATCCTGTCCTAGTTTGCTGGCTGCTGAGTGACTGTGATTTGTGCTTGCCAGAGTTGATCTGCCTAGGATAGAGCTTTGATTCCTGCTAGTCTGATGTTACACTAGGATGCTAAAATGCACAGATGGCCCAATGAGGACAACATGATGTCAAAGCTCTTATAAACCCATAAAACAGGACACAAATGTCTGTAATTATTATGATGACAAACTCAAGGCCAGCAGTTTCCCTGTATCCCTCTAGGCTCTAGAATATCACCCTTGTTGCATCATGGAGCTGACATTGTTTATATTTCAATCCTGGTGTCCAATTGTGGGAGCCATTACCCCCTGCAGAATGTGTTCTCAGTGGTATAGTTTTCTCAGGAACATCAGGTCTTTCCTAAGTGCCTGTATAAGTGGGTGGAGTTCTATGTGCATCCCAGATGAGTACAGAGAAAAAGTCATGAGAAGAAGAAGACTGTATGGAAAGGTAGGTGCTCTTGGGCAACTGCAAAGATTATGAAGCAAGCAAACTGTCCACTCAAAAATCTACTAATAATGACCTTAAAAGGAGACAAGAAGAGTCCTGTTCTAAAAGGGAGATGTGACATAACAGGAAAATGCCCTCTGTCAAAGTTGCTCTATCACTGTATCCTTAATAATCTAAGTATATTCCAAAAATGACTTTGCCTGACCCAGGAAACTAAGAAGAGTGAGTGGGGTGGTTCTTAACAAGATGTGTTTAAAGCAAATAATCATGGGTCTGTTACTGTCTTCATCACAGTGTCTGAATGACTGTACTGGCAAGTCTGTCCAAGATATTCAGGTGGCTATACTCATGTAAATACTGACCATTTACCATCTGGCTCTGAGGCCAATCATGATGCTTTAAGTTTGACAAGAACTGCACAGTTGAAATGCTCTTTAATTTCTTGAAGATGCTACATCAGCACCCGTTGGAAAGAGAAGAAAAGGAACTGACATCTCTTTCTAAACATACAACATTAATTTTCCTATTCAGTCTAAATTCAGCCAAAAATCTAAATAATCACTTAAAGCCCTCCCACACTAAATGAAATTTCAAATCACAAATGAAAGGAGTGTTCCTTGCAGCAGGAGCTGTCACCAGTCACAGCACCACTAATAAAATTCACCTTCCACCTACAGAGGCTGCCATCAAGAACTTCTCCAGGTTGATGCCTGTGAATTACCAATAGCCCCCTTATCTCAACACTGAGTTTTCAGAGACAAACAGGGGAGTCACCTTCTATACCCATCACCAAATCCACTGGCTAGAGAGTAACAGAATTTTCAATAGAGCCACCTGCTGAGGGCTGGGCAATGGCAGGCACCGGGCAGCAGTTCCAAGCAGTGGGCCAGTCACTGACAGCAGGACCCACTCAGCAATGGCCTCTGATGGGCCTCCACGTGGCAAAATGGGCCAAAACTTGCCAGCAATTAAGAAATAATTGCATGGTGCTGGTGGCATTTGGCAGTATGGTTTTTTCTCTGGGACACCTGATGGCTTGTTTTGTAAGGAATATGGCCTATAAGATAGGGCATGCTGTCACACATAACCCTTCAGGGAGTTATTTCTGTGCAGCCAGGACACCTGGCCCAGGTACTGAGAAGCCTCCAGTCTCTAAGCACCATTAAGAAGACAACTGGTACCATATCAGGTAGAACAAGATGCTACCTTCCCTCCTCCAAAGCTGTCTAGAGCCCAACCACAAGCCAAGTGAAGGAGTGCTGCTTTCGCATAAGAGCTCTTCAGCTCTGCTTCAATGAGAGTTAATTACAGCAGCAACACCAACTTTCTCTTGTTTGTGTTCTTTCTCACCAGGCCCCACTAGAAGCTGTAACACTGAGAACACTGTTTTAAGTATAATCTTTGGATGACCTACTACTTTCCCAAGTGTAACTGGGCAGATTCCCATTCTGAATTTGAGGATGATTCCTGTTCTACTATTTCTACTCAACTTGGTTATGTTCCTTCACATGCTCTTGGTCACACAGAGGGAAACTCTATCCCTTGTCTGACACACTCTCTACACTTTACTTGATCAATCTATAAGGACACAAAATCAGATTTTATCTTCACAGTTATCCTACCCCCAACCATAGCTGGAAGAGTGTTAATTAATTACAGAGTAGGGATTCAATAGATATTGACTGAATGACTGTAGAACAGAGAAATCCAAGTTGTTGGAACTTGGGTATGGACAAGATCTAAGCACATATCAATATTTCTGAACCAAAGGATTCAATAGCTTCTTCTTGAATGAATGAATTAGTAGAAGAAGGTGACTTCCTCCCAACAACTCACCATAAAAAATGAGTTGATTACCCTGAAGAAATGGCCTAGAGAAAAGGGACATTTTGACTTTTATATGTCTTTGCTAGGCCTTGGGAGGCATGTGTACATGTATGCATATATGAGTACATGTGTGTGTGAGGCTGTATGGAGAGGGAGACAGTATGGGACCCAAGCTCTGAGAATGGCTTCAGGCCTAGACATCTCACCACTTACCTTGTTATGATACTGCAGCATCTGAGTTATGATTCTGATTTTTGGGTGATAGTTCTTTATGGAGATCACTCTGAAAAAGAGAGAAGAACTGAAGCAAGCTCTGTGTAACCCACAGAGTGTGATGGAGGACTCATTTCATTAGGTAACCTTGGTCAAGTCAGCAACCAGGGCCATTGAGGGGGCTGTGTCTAAAGAAAGAATTTTCCCCCTCACCATATGTATTAACAGCATGAAAAGAAATGACAAGGCACACACTGGTATATGTACTAGGCATTACAAACATCAGAATTATGCAGGAGTAGTAAAGCTCACTGTAACCACATCACGTGATTGATGGATGCAGGTGTTTGGGACTCTAAGGCCAGACCTGACAACAGAGCAAGTTCAGAGCTAGCCTGTGCCACATGAGACTCTGCCTTAAAAACAAACATGAAGGACACCTGTGATGCCTAGGAGATGGACTCTGAACCTGAATCCATGGACATGGGAGCTTTGGATGCTTACAACAGGTGATGCAAGCCTAGACCTTAGCTTCTGGAGGGCTGCAGTTCCCTACTCCCCAGCCTAAAGACCTCTGCTCTGTGTCCATTTAACACCCTGAGTCGACTCAAACAGGCCACCTGCAAATGGCTCTGATTATCACATACCCTTTGGACATTCTCATAAATGTGAATTTTAAGCAGAACTCTTAGGATATGATCAAGAACTCTGCCTTCCACAGCATAATGATGACTTGACCACTGGTTCAAGTTAAACACCAGCACCCTAAACATATGGTAATCTGGTGGGAAATTCCTTCTGATTGCCCTCAGTCCTTTACTGAGCCTGAATGACCCCACCAGCCAACCTTCCCTGCCATCCCTTCTCCTGTCAATCACCAAAGGGAAAAAGTAAGGAGCCCATGAATGGAAACACCTGGCTTCCAGCACAGCTATTGTGCTAATGAACTGGGTGACCCTCCGGAAATCCCTGGGCTCTCCATTCCTGTCTCCTCATCTGGACACTGGGGGCAATGATACCTGCTTTGTTTACTTCACAGGCTTGGTATGAGGAGCAAATGGGAGACCAGATGTTAAAATGCTTTGAAATCATTAAAGGCCCTCTCCACGTGTAAGTTATGGTTTTTGTCATTACCAACCCTGTCAAGAGTGACATTGTACATTTCCTTCTGTGACAAGGAAGGCTAAGAAATGGAATTCCAGAGAAAGGCCCACCTCCTAAGCCTCATCAGGAATGCAAGTACAATTATCACAGCCGCCCCCACAAACTTCCCACCAAGCTTAGTGCTTCCCTTTGCCACTTCTTCTGCAAAACTGAAGAGAAGGCAATCAGACAACAGCTTCATCTGAAGAAACTGCAGCCAGAGACTTAGGGAGATGGTTCGCCAGAAAGCCTTTCTGCACACATTCACCCTGAGCTTTGCCCCAGAAGAACTTAGTTTCGAGACAATGTCATGTTGGCCTCTGCTTCTAACTCAGGGCTTTTGAGCCTCTGTTAGCCTCTCAGTACAGTCCACAGTGCCGGCCAGCTTTCTGCATTAGCTCATTACAAATGGCTCTTTGACATTTTAATTTCAAAAGCAGCAGATTGGTCTCATTAATCTAAGGAGGAATATACAAATAAAAGAAAAGCTGAACCCATATTTAACCCTGAGCATCCCGCTCCCTTTTGGGTCTTGCCCCTGAATTTCCTTAATGGATGGCTTACTTACATCCCTAGAAGCCTTCTGTGCCCAGTGAGCTCCATACCTTGGCATCCCATCATTCTCCCTGGCATCTATATGTGCTCACATTAACCCTTTATCCCAAGAGTTTGAAGAAAACATTCTGTTTATGAGAAACACCCATTTAAAAATCACCACACGTTTCTATTTTTCGCCACTGAGGAGAAATAAAAGAATACACACAAAACGCTTCTCCATGAGGTCAAAACCATTAAGCTTCCTGCTCCTGGTTTCTTTATTTGTAACAAGGCAAAAGATGGTGCCTTGTCTCTTGAAGGGCTACATTTTTATCACTTCAAAGGACAGGGGAAAAATGTATCAAAGGGTAGAAATGCTGCTTAGTTTTGAAAGTGACAAGGGACACATTCTAAACTGAAGTTGACCTATGTGGTCACTTTCCAATGAGGCCTGGTAAGGAGATGGGCTCCAGTGTGAAGCCAGTCCCCATTGCATCCCAGCCTGGTAAACCAAGTCTTACCAGACCTTATACAAAAATTTCATCAAAACAGAACCAAGCCTATTACCGAAAAAAAAGTGTCAAGTAGTTTCCTCTAGATATAGGTCCAGATACTGACAGGAAGAATAGATCAAACTAAATGAATCAGAGGAATTCCTCTGCTTCACTGATGCAAAGTGCACATAGCTGGTGAACAGTAATTAAAACCAAAATGAAGTATTCACAAGCACTGTAAAGATCCAAAGGCAACTTCCCAGCTCTCACCTTTAGTCCCAGAGAAGCCAGCTGCAATTAGCATCTGGCCTATGCCCAGCCAAAAGGATGGCTGCTCACTACTAAGTAAGAGTTGTTGGGAATACACTGGGAATGAATTACTTCCCTTAGTCCAGGCTCTCTCTAGAAATTTCTCTTTATTATCTTCCTCAACCTCAAATGACTATTCCGCAATTTACATTGGAGAAAAGACAAATTCTAAAAGGATTTTAGCTAACCACAGCACAATGTTTGGATTTTTCGATCATCTTCTAGATACAAGACTTGATGATAAGTCTATGGGAAGAACAACAGCTAATGAAAACTTTCCTTCTGAAATGGAAAGTAAATTAAGGCCTCTAAAAGTCTGAGAGACCTAGCCCATGTGCAGAAAAGGCATTAACTAGCAGTGTTCTAGATTTGTTTTCTCCCCAGACCATGATCTGATAAAAACAAAAAATTAAAATAAAGAGTGGGGACTTTAATCCATACAGGATTAAGATGTAATCTACATAATTCAGTATCACAGAGACACATGCTAATGTTAAAACCACCAAAGAACACTCATCTGGGGAAACTGAGACAAGCTAATTAACCAATAACTTGCAGAGCAGTAATAATCATCCTGAAGGAGACAGGCCACAGAAGTACTACCAAGGGGTTTCTCAGCCTCAACTATTGTCATTTTGGGGTAAGATGGTTTTCTAGATAGGGACTGTGCTGTGCATTGTGGGAAGCTTGGCAGCAGTCCTTGCCTCTATGCACTGGATTCCAGCAAGACCACCTTCTAGTTGTTTCAAATGCAAAGATGTTACACTTGTTGGAAAATACCTCCAGGAGGTATTTTAAGATCCTCCCCAGAAAGGACATTTTGGGTCCAAATCCTTTCAGATAACATAATTTCTTACAAAATGAAAATTCGAGATTTTATAGGTATGAATTGTTGTGTGTGGGTATTAGTCCATTTGAAGGCAAACATCAGCATTGAGTGTGTTACTCCTTAGATGTGCACCACCTTGACTTTGTGTGACAGGCCTCTCAGTGACCTGGAACTCGCTGAGTTAGGCTAGGCTGGTTGGTGAGTCCTGGGGTCTGCTGTTTGATTCCTAGGATTCAAGTGTGCCACTATGCCTCATTTTCTAAAACTGATTCTGGGGTTTGAACTCACATCCTTACCCTTGCACAGGAGATGCTTTACCAACTGAGCTGTCCTGTATATATCTTTCCTTTTCTAGTTCTTTCTCTAGGGATCTGAAACCCAAGAGCAGCTCTGAGCAGTGGACAAACCATATGTTAACTCTGAGCTTCCTGTTGATGGTATCCAGTAAGTATGTCAACACTTTTCAGCTCCACCAGCTCCATACAGGAGCCATTGTTGCTTGGTATAGGAAGGAAAGATGGTCCACAGAAACAGTCCTCTGCCAGAAAAAGGTTGTTTGTAAGCAAGTGGGAGACGAATCCAGGACCTTCCCCAGCACCTGATTCCCTGAGTTACCTCATGATGTTGGAGGCATCTTCTGCATCTGGGTCAGCGCAGTACTTATTGGCAAGAATCAGGCACGCATCTGCTGACTCTATCTGAGAGACCAAAAGGAAAAATCATAACAAACACAAACATATAAACGCATACACTCAACTATACAACTGTAGTCTTTTTTCTTTCTTTCTTTCTTTTTGCCAGCATTTAGAGAACATGGTATTTTGTAAGGAAAGAGGGAAAATCCTGAAAAAAATTAGTTTTGTTAAAAGTGTAGTTTGCAACTCAGGTCCTTGTTATGGATAAACATGGTAGCATGAACCTGAGTAATTATGCTCTTCATTTAGCCTAGCTGCTTACAGGCATGTATGCTGAAGTCCTTCTAGTTCACTTAATTAAGCCATTCAATCTCATTCACCTGTCTGTGCTATCATCCTAATCTTTTCAGCCAGGAAATAGAAGTTTCTGGGTTAAACCCCTTCCCCCAAGTTCCAATGTAGACAAAAATATTTTCAGATTCAACAACACAGATCATCAAGGGGTAGGAGAGATGACTCGGTCATTAAGAACACTTGTTGCTTTTTGCAGAAGATGTAAATTCCATCCCCAGCATCCACATGGTAGCTCACAACCATTCTGTTCCAGGGCATCTGACTCCCTCTTCTGGCCTGTCAGCTTCAGACAAAAGGAAGTACACATACATACATGCAGGCAGGTAAAACACTTATACAAATAAAGTTAAAATAAGTAAATATTTTTTTAAAGAAATCTTTCATCAAAATGTATACACATTTTCATTCTATGTGTCCCAAGAAGAAACTGGATCCTTAAACAGACAATAGCTCTATGCTGTTCACTATTCATTACTACTCAGGTATTCAAAAGACAAATCATTTACATAAATTAAATGATACTTTACAGATGGACCCAAAAAGCAGCCTACTGACTTATCTTAATTTGAGCCAAAAGGGGGTTTGTCCTTAGAGGAACCATGAGTTTGATGTGCTAATAATTGCTTGCATTTAAATTAGGCCTATGAACAAAATCCATTTTCTCTGTACTTCTGACTTGGGTCATGTCTGGATAATGTTAAGATAAACTAGCCTACAAAAGCATGAGAACTCACACACTGACATGGGTCTGCAATTTTCTTGCTCATAATGTTGCATTTGGTGGGAGGGTCATGGTTCCCTTCCTGGTCTGTCATTGTCTCTTGATTTCTTTAACAATGTAAAGAATTCACACAAATCCTTTGGTTTTTCTGTTTGCCACTACAGCAATTTCAGAACACTTTGGTGACCACAGTTAGCATTTAGACTTCCATGGGTTCACACAATATTAACTGCCACTGGCATGCAAATGGTGAACACTCTTACAAAACCTATATTAAATGAATGACATAGAAGCTGTCAGTTCACTGGGTCCTTTTTTTTCCCCTAAAACCTTACTTGTACTTTATGAGAAGATATCAATTCAGAAGAGGCCACGAAGAATATGATTAGCTTATTACCAAATGAGGTGGAGTCTGCTTTGAAGGAAGCGCAAATGCCTTATAACTTGATGTTATTTTCTTTTCTAACATTTCTCTCAGATATAATTAATGGATCTGAAAACTATACTGGGTTCAATTAGTTGAAAACTAACCATTTATGATGTTATAGTGTGCATGGCTTTTTATCCATTCAACTTTATTTTTTTTACATTTATTTATTATTAGATCAAGTGGAGTTTAGAAATTACCCACTATTGTAGAGTTATTCTGTATCTTTGAGTCCAGTAGTATGCTTTATGATACTGGGTAGAGCAGAGTTTGGTGTATACATGTTTAGTATTATAAGAGTTCCTTAGTAGATTCTTCTCTTGATTAGTAGGAAGAACCACTCTTTGTCTCTTCTTTAGTTTTAGTTTGAAATCTATGTTGTGGGATAGTAGGATGTTGGCACCCACTTGCTTCCAGCTCCCATTCACTCAGAGTGGTTTTTCTACCCTTTCATTTTAAAGTGGTGGCTATCTTTGAAGTTTAGGTAAGTGTCATGTAGACAGCAGACAGCTGGTTTGTTTCTTAACCCTTTCCCCTAATTTGTGTCCTTTGACTGGGAAGTTAGGGTTAGGGTGTTCTTTGTCCTACTTTGTTTCACTAATAGTAGCTTCATTTTTTCTTTCTATACTTTCTTGGAAATGCTTATTCCTTTATCGTGTGTGTGTGTGTGTGTGTGTGTGTGTGTGTGTGTGTGTGTGTGTACATTAAAGAGAGAGGACGGACAATTTGTTGGAGTTGATTGTCCACTTCCACCAAGTAGGTCCTGGAGCTCAAACTCAGGCCAACAGGCTTTGCAGCAAGTGCCCTTCCTTACCCACTGAACCATGGGGATGAGATAGCCCAAATTTAACATTTGAGTCCTACTTTGGGAGTTGCTGATTTAGAAGAAAAAAGAAAGTAAGTTCAATGTTAGGACTAACCTAAGTGTGGAATACTTATATACAGTCTAGTGTGAGCAATTAGAGAACAAGGTCCTGATGCCAATGAAAGAGTGAACCAGGGTCAGTAACATCTGTGTTATGTAGTTAATAGTTTAGGAGATGGCTCTTGGGAATCATGGCCCCATCCCTCAAGCAAGAGTACAAACATTTACTTTTCCTTACCTTGACTCTGGCAAGATCATGTGGATTGAGGACAGAACCCTGATAAAATTCCACCTGAGTAAAATGTCGTTTAAATAGAGCCTCAAGCTCAAGGTTGGGGGAGATGCTGCACAGACAGAAAAGAAACAACTGTTAAAACAACAGAGTGGACATCTTGGATTCTGTGACTCCCTTGGTTTCAGCTTTCATATAAGGTCCTGAACAAAGGCCCTAACCTTCACAGAAACCTCCTTCTCTGCCCTAAATAAAAGACTCATATTTAAGAGAAGTAAACTCCACTGAAAAGCAAACCCAGAGGTCTCTGGACTTACAAAAGTTGAGGCCTATGAGGTAAAGTGTCTTCCTCTTTGTTACCACTAGAAAAGCCAGAGCTGTGGCATCAGTGTGATTGGTCATGATATGTGTCAACTTGACTGGACCACCTTGGAAGGCCCATATTCAGGTGGTTTGGTTTCCAGATACATGTATGAGGGTTCTTTCCCATGAGATTCACTTCCAAATCAGTGAATTTGGGAAAGTCGATCCTTTTTCCCCACATGAGTGGTTATCAGCCAACCAAGCAAGGACCTAAAGAGGAAAAGGCAGAGGGAGGCCATTGCTGTCTCTTGATCCATGCCTGCCTATGTGCACCATGACATCTTAGTCCTCCCACTCTTCTCTCTCTGGACTAGGGTTTCACATCACCATCTCCTTTGTGTCAGGCCTTCAACCTTTAGACCAAGTACTAATACTAATGGAGTTTTCATTTTGTAGATGTCAGATTGTGGGACTTCCCAGCCTCCACAATTGAGTGAGCTAATGTCTCACCAAGAGTCTTTCTCTATATAGGGTGGGTACTGCCCATGACTAAATGTATATTTTTAACATTTCCTACATGACTAACTGGTCTCTGAACACTTTACATTGATTGATTCCTTTCATTCTTATGATAATCCAAGGAGACAGAACATCTCCTCTGTTCATAGACATGGGAGCTGGGGCACAAGGAAATAACTTGTCCAGGCAGTCATTGGTTAAGTCATGATTCAGATTAAAGATGTAATTGGCATTATGTCTATGGATTAAATGAAAATCCATCTACACAGAGCCAGCCTGAGGTACCACTGGAGACTCAGAGGAAGAAAAGTGTTAATATGCCCAATACACTGTGTGATAATGCTGTCAACTGGATGGGATCTAGGATCACCTGGAAGACAACCTCTGTGTAAAATGGGGTGGAAAGATCCACTATGAATGTGGCAGCAGCATCTTTTAGGCTGGGTCTCAGACTAAATAAAAAATGAGAAAACAACCTGAACACCAACATTCATCTCTCTCTGCTTCTTGCATGCAGATGTAGTGTGACCATCTACCTGATGCTTTCACTGCTATACTTCCTGTGTCCATGGACCCACTAGCTAAGAGTAACTTTTGCCAGGTGTTTTGTCCCAGCAATGTATGTCACCCTGCTTCTTCTCTTGCCTTGCTTGGTCCCTCTCTGGCAACCACATCAAGTATCCCACTCCAGCCCTGCAGACACACCTGACTGCACAGATACACATTGATGAAGGGACAAGAATGATGACTTGGATCCTAGTGAATTTCATGGTTAAGTACTTCAGAAAGAAACTCAGAGATGATCCCAGACCACATCCCTGGGGATGGCTTTCAACACCGGACTACGGTGTTGCTTCACCCTCCAAGGGTTCTAAACCAAATACTTCATTTTTATGGGAAAACTACCTTTTAGCTAAGGAGCCAGAAGAGTTCATGGCTATTCAAGCTCCTTGTCCCAATAGTCAACCACCTCCATTTCCACCATCTCTCTGAGTGAAGGCACTCAGAGAGGAGCATGCAGTTGGGCAGAGGCTCTAGTGACAACAGCCATTTCTTACTTGTGAAGAAAGACGATCTCCACATTGACATCATCCCGGTCCTTGTGCAGAAAGTCCTTCAGGAAGTTAGAGACACTCTCCAGAGTGATGTGGCCACAGACTACAATGTGCCTGCATAGGAGAGGCTAGTTAGTTTCAGGCAGACCCAGTGACATGACCCCACATCCTGATCCCTAACAAGGCAGAGTAAGTGAGGCAGCTGCAAGAGGAACATCTATCTCCACCCTCAGTCCCCACAAACCCAGTCCCCATCCCAGAGGGTCACGAGGCAAAGCGATGGTGCTAGCAGCTGCTCAGAGGCTCCTGGACAGAAGCATATGGCTGCTCACCTGATGCTGTACAAAATCCTATTAAAAGCCCAGCCACTTGGCCAAGTGGTTTTATGCATTTAACAATAAGTGACATTATGCATGTGCTTAAATGCTACATTATCAAGTCCCTTGCAGATTCCTATCTCCCCCTTTCTGCCCACAAAGCGTCCTCCTGGGAGATTTACCGTAGCAGTCTTGGTTTATGACATACAGCTTATCAGGTAATGAGATAACAAATCTTGCTGAAACGATGATTTTGTGTGTAAGAAAGCGGACTTTTATCAGGGTGGCTAATGTGCGGCTTGACATGTTATAGGCTTGGCTGGCCATAAGCAGTAAAAAGGAAATTTTGCATTTTTCCACCATAACTTCTCCAACAATGGAGGCATGTAACACTTTACAGTAAGTGAGCATTACTCAGGGCTAAATGGAGATGGGATGCCCATGGAATGGAAGAGCAAACTGCCTGCTGTGGCTGTGTCCCCAGAGGGCTGCTACCTCAGGGTGTTTGGGACTTCCCTGAATGCCAAACTAATTCATCTGAAGACCCTTACAATAGGCAGAAGCAAGGGAGACATGAATGTGAAAATGCTGGCTTTGTTCTATGGTAGTTCTGACTTCTGTTTCTAGAAATAGCAGCTCACCCCCCTCTCCCCCAGGAAATGAGATCCTTTTCCAGAGCATTAAAACATCCAGCTTCTCCAATAATTTTTCTTCCTGAAACAATGTGACCTCAACATCAGACTATCCTGGGCTCATTTACATTGACTTCATGATGCTCAGTCACAAGACCATGATCTGAGAATTGGCTCTAAGCCCAAAATGGACTTGGCTGTGAAGCTATACACACCAGCTTCTAGTCAAAACACTGTGCTAAGTGGCCCAACTCACACCACTCCACCCTTCAGGCTGACAGAGGGTAGGTCTCTAATGTGTTTTAAGACTGGGCCAGGTAGTGAACATGCAGTAAGGCAATTTCCCAGGAAAACTTCAGAATGTCCAAATACATTACCCTTTATAATTTCTCTGTTCACATTGTAATGTGGCAGAAAGTTCATTGGCTGGAGGCAGCTTATAATAGGAGGTGGTGATGATGGTTTATGCAATGTCCCATTAGACGTCATTACAAGAGCCTGCCCTTTTGTGGCAATTTGGTGCTCAACTAAGTATATGAGAATAATACAGTAAACTCATTGGGGAAAAGATAATGGTGCAGAACAAAGAGTAAATCAATAATATACACAATGCAGTTAATAATATTACCATTATGGACTGTTATTGTTACAGTGGTGCACCTAGTGATCAGACATGACATGGTCATGAAGGGGAGGAAGAGGAACAATGAAGTATTTCAGAAGAGACATCGTAACATGATCATATTTCCCTCTCAACAGAATCTGCTAGGTTGTGAGGCATCATTCAGCTACTCACCCAAATTTCATGTCCAAAGCCCCATATCACTGACCCCTTCTGACCATAAGGCTGTAAAATATACTGTGTATCTGAATTCATGAAGTAAATAGACTATTTGGATTTTTATATTTCTTTTCATATTGTAAAATGTTTCTTATGGTATAAGCATTTAAGTAGGCATGAGTGTTCTGAATGAGATTTATGGTTCTGAATTGGCAAGCATGCCCAGAAAGCAACCAAGGAAGAGAATTTCCCTCCTGACCTCCACACAAAAGACAAAGGATTTTATCTCTACAACTAAGCTATGTCTTGAGTGAAAGAGCAAGCAGGGTAAGTAAGAACCCCAGTAACCTGCTTTGATGCCAAGGGCAGAATATACCAGACATGCCACTTATTCCAGTCCATACAAGGAGAAGCTGAGAGGTCAACCTTACCCAGCCAGCCTCTGTATCAGATACTGCAAATCTCAGAGTTCTACACTGGCATATCCCTCGTAATGATCAAATCCAGACTTGAATGAATGGTAGCTTGAGACAGCTGAACACTCGCCCTTCCTGTTCTGTACACAAAGAATGGAGTGAATGTCTGACAGCACCCCAGTTGCTGCTCTGGAATCATTCATCCTAAGAGAGATGTGTGAAGTGGAAGGGGAGAATATGCGCACTCCCCCCAATGAATCACCCTTGAATCAAAGGTTCAGCCAGCTGATTTATTCAGCCTTAGAAAAAGTCAGGGTTCTACTATTTGAAAGTGTGCCGGGTATATATAAAATATATTCAATGCAATCAATATTATCCCTTAAGCTTTTAATTAGCTTTCACTTCTCTTAAGAAGTAGACAAATGCTGGCAGGAGAGAGGAAGAGGGTAAAAAGATTGACTTTTTTTTTTTCATTTGGAGCTAGCTGTCTGATACCATGCTAGACAATTGAAAATATATATCTTTTAGCTACAGCATGATTTCTGGGGTGGAGAACAGTGCTTATCAAAAAAGGAAGAAAAAAATCTTCCTTTAACATAATTGGTATTTTTGCTCAGAAAAAAAAGGGGGGGTTTGCAGGGGGAAGGAGATTGATTGAAAGCAGATTGCCTTCTTGCCCAGGGAGAGTTATTAGGTACATTATCATGGCAACCTTGAAGAAGCCATATTGTTCCAATCTTCCCTGTATCTGATTTGAAGATTTACAGTCTCCCCCTTTAGTGCCAATAATCATTTCCCTCCATTTTGTTTTCCATACAATGGAAGTTATCAGGAAGCCCACATATTGAAAATGTTTGAATGTCATCAAAAGTGATGGATGGTGAGATGTTGCCTCTCTAGCCCTGTCAGCATTAGAAGATGAGCCCTGGTGGCCCATGTCTTAGGAAGCCTCAGATGCCTTACAGGGGCATGAGGGAAGGATGGCAAATGGAGAAAACACTTGAAAATCCCTTGAATGGTAGTCTGGGGGAGGATACTGTTTCAAGAAGAAAAAATGGTATTTATTATGCCATCTACTCAAAATAAGATTTTGTGTGTGTGTGTGTGTGTGTGTGTGTATATATATATATATATATATATATATATATATATATATATATATAATTGAAGCAGAGTGTCGGTTCATTGGAAGCAGGGTCAAGGGGCATGACCAAGGGAGGTTACAAGATCCCTGTCAAAATGATCTCTGCTGACTTCCACAATACCTACGGACCTGCTGGGTGAGATTCATACTCTGATGTCAGACACTAATTAATTCAGCAGTCTCAGACAGGTCCCACTAATTTTTCATTTAGGAGCAACAATTCAGAGCCTTAGAGGTACTGTAAAGAACACTTGATTCATGTGGTTGTCTCCAAGATTCACTCTGATAGATAATACATGGATGGTCCCCAGCCGAGGAGCCCATTGTCATCATCCTAAAATAGTAGAGACTGTATGGCATCTTTACATCAATACACAGTAGTATGTGGCCCATATAATTCCATCTAATCCCCAAACAACTTCATAGTCTTACTATCAGCATATCTTTAGATATCTCATCTACAACTGTTTCTTTGAGATGCACCTCTGATGTTCAGAGGATGTAAAAGGGTGCAGACCAGGTGTGTGAGACCACAATGTTCATGGAGGTGAAGCTGATGGGTGAGGATTTGTACCTCTCAGCTTCTGCTCCCTCAAGATTGGTCATTGCATGGTAGAGGAGTTATTGTAGTTCTTAAAGCTTCAGAGAGTTTGGTCATGGGAATGGGGTGGACAGAGATTAAATTAAGACATCATAGTTTTTCAGCATCTCTAGGCTAGACTATATCTGATCAGTTGGCCCAGGGGGGCTCAAGGAAACAAAACCCAAATAACACAGAAATCACCAACATCACTGTTCATAGACTCTAAACCAAACTTTAACTTTAGTCTCACAGTCTGACAAGTCAAGAGGGGCTGGAAAAGTTAATATTAGTACAAGACTACTCTCCTATGAAGCTGAGGGCTCTCACCAGTCCAGGGATTCTGAAGGTTAATAGGAGACGGCCTGTTTACAGCAGGCACTATTTAAGTGGGCCACACTGTGAGGTATCTAAAGTCATTCTTATCTGCAGTTCTGGACATAGCCTCTTTGAGCCTAGTGTTAACCTCTATGCCAGGATTCTATGTGGCCGTAGCAATTGGACTGTGAAGATAGAAAACAGATCTAAACCAATGACCATTTCTATTCTAATCTGATGAAACTTGGGGGTGGGACAAAGCCTGACTGAATTTGATGAACAGATATTTCTTAAGCAAAGGTAACAAAAACATAAGTTAATATAAGCTTAGATGAAAGACCCATCTCAGATGCTCAAGGAAGTATCTTAAATATTAACACACTGTTATCAAAAGGAACTTGGTGTAAGGGAATAATTTATCTGTTATTGATGCTGAGTAAGGGCTCCCAGCAGTGGGTTAATTAGGGATGGGTAGCCTAGGTAGGATGTGGAACAAGTAAGGCACCTTGTGGTTGAGCATGATTTCATAATAAAAGACTAATATATGACTAGAGTGAACTCTATCAGGGGTAACTGGGAAATTGCCACTTACTTATGCTATAGGCTCATCATCACCAAATATTCATGACTGTGCTCCTCCTACCACTAGCCATCTCTACCTCTAGCATGTGGTTACATATGTTTCCCTCAGTTACTCTACTTCTGTTGTTATGGTGGGCCAGGAGGGCCACAATTTCTGAGTGAGTGGCAAGCAGTTTCAGAAGTCAATGCCACGCCTGTGTTTCTTGTGGCAGAAGGTTTAAGAAAAAGATGGAGCTTTTCAAGGTTTGGGTGATAAGGCACCAGAGAGCCACTAAGAGTCAGCTTAGTTCAATGAGAACAAAAATCTACACACCTTCCACATATACCAGGTAGTTATTTCTGAGAGTCAACCACCTCTAAAACATTCCACATTTCACCAGGACAGGTGTTGGCAATAGGCCCCACTCACATTTCTGGTGCATCTTAGCTTCAGAATGTCTATGGTGCATGCTTAGTCTAACACCCACATTCTTTAATAAGGAAACAGGTTCCGCCATTTGTGCAAGGTAAGTGAGTAAACACAAAAGGCAGGACATCCCCCTCTATTTTGATGCCTTCTAAGAAACATCAAGTCCTGTGGAAAGGGCTTTGGCTGGAGATCAAGAGGCTGGGGAGCAGGCCTGTGTGACACAGAACCAAAGAGCCTGCCTGGGCCTCACCCACCAGACCCTCATGAATCCCTTTGGGTACCAGCTCCCTGCCTGCTCTCTAGTTGTTGTCATTTTATCTTGTCTAGATGGCTGCAATTGCTTCCTGATTGATTTCCCTCTGTTTACTCTCTCCACCTCCCCACCTCCCAAAAGCTGAGGAGCAAATACTGAGGCAAATGTGACCACAATCAGATCTTCCAAGGTCAACAGGGTCTTGGAGCTCCCCTTAACAGGCCTCACATGAGGAAGATAGTGTAAAATGCATGGCTCAGGGCTGTTTATTTTTAAGGATACTATATCCATTTTTACTGGAACAAGTATAAAGAACTTAAAAAACCCATAGCTATCCTGTCACAATAAATCATACAGAGTAAATTGAAAATCCTATACAGCTTTTTCTGAATACATTGCACTCACTTTGTCAAAGAGGTAGATGAAAAGTGGCATGTATTGATCTAGATGTCTCTGTGAAACTATAATATTTATATCAAATACATATGCTAGACTTTCTTCTGTCTTTCTGCTGAGCCTTCTAATCGTGCGCCTCTCATGCCACCTTTCCCAGCACCTCCCACCATTAGTAGCCCCTGACATGAGATGATTGGATTTTAAGTAGAGCTTGGCAAATAGAATAGGTAGCATTTTATCACACAAGAAGCAGGAGGGCAGTTAGAGACTCAGCAAGCAGACAAGGCTCATGTTTGCTCTTCTGGGTTGAACTTGAACTTCTCAGGGTATGTATCTTCTTGACTTTCATGCAAGCTGGACTTACCCAGCCATGTAGTTTGGCTGTTTTGTCTTAAGGTAACTGGCCCTGACTTGAGTGGTGCCTCCAGAACCACTTCACTTTAATTCTCTCCTTCTAGCTCAGGATTCTATTTCTAATAGGTAATACATCCATCTTCAACTTTCCTTCTTTTTTCTTTACCGAAAATCTGTTCCCACAAGTCTGTCTTCACTATGGGGAAAGATTGCCACCAATAATCAAAGCAAACCATCCCCCAGTTCTTATCTTCCTGTCCTACCGCAGGATCTAGCTCACCATGCAAGAGTATGGCCGTGTGTGTATGTGTGTGTGTGTGTGTGTGTGTGTGTGTGTGTGTGTGTGTTCCTGTGCATTTGTGTGTACGTGTACCATTTGTTTTCAAGACTGGCTTGTTGGAAAAAGTGTGCTTGGCTTAGACACTAACGCAGAACAAACACAGTCAACATTAAACAGCAAACTGCTAAAATGGCTGCCCAATTTAGCCACCTGGAATTTTCCAAGTGAGTAAGAGAGCTAAATATGGAAAGGAAACAACACAGAGTATTTATCATGCCCAATCCCAGATCCTGGCTATAACCATTTCCTATTGAGAGAAAAGAGGGAGGAAGAAAGAAAGAGGAAAGGGGTGGTGGGTGTCCCAAAGGAGCTTAAGGCTAAAATAATCTACTCTTGGCTACATCTTTTACTTAGCTGATGAGAAAGGAAGGAAATGTGATCGTCCTCCTGGTGAAGAAGAGAAGAAAGCAATTGTCTCATGCAACTGTCAATAGGCATATTCTGGAAAAGGCAGTCTGTTTCACTGCTTCCCTAGATGAGCAGACAATGAAGCAAACAAATCCAAACAGATCAGCAAAGGCACCTTCATGGAGCAGAGCCACAAGGTCTGGGAACAGGGCATTGGAAGACCCAGCAGAGGACACTGGGGAGCCGCTACCTAGAACTTTCTACACAAGATTTGTCATTTGACAGCCTAGTGGATCCACCATTCCAAACAATAATGAGATCTCCATAATTGGACAGTCACAAGTCCAGAGTCAGATGATGGGTAGGAATGACTTCACTTCTGTGGTAGTATGTAGCTTCCATGGGGTATCAGTCCAAGACTTGATAGATTCAGAGAACCTCAGCGTAGGCTGCTTCCTACTATCAAGTATACACCATACCTTCTGTCAACAACAGCTCACTTTTAATTAGAACTGGTTTTGTTATCTCAAATCAAATTTTCATATCCAAGCTAGCCTAATTGCTGCTCAAGTTAACCTTAGGAGTTGAACCATGCTGATGGCAAAATCCTCTAATAAATGACAACAATTTTTTGCTTCCTAGATCACAGAGCCTCATCTCTGGTTGCTTTCTGTCCATTCTGGGAGCTCACACTTCAGATATCCCCTAGATTTTTAGGATACTCAGGTATGCCAACTGTAAAAAAAAATTGCTTAGTCAGCAAAAATCCACTTCTGTTGGTTACAACCAGGTATCCCTCAGGGATAGATTTGTTGACCTTTAGTTTCTCAAAGTAGTGTCTTTACAAGTATCCAGTGTTCATGTATTACCCATCACCACCACTTTGCTATTTATATTCTCCTTTATTTCCTGTTAGAGAGAGGAGTTTATTTATGTTGGCATCCCTTATATTCCTCGGTCACTCCCCACCTTATTTTCTGAGAGGAGGCTTCTCACTAAATGTGGAACTCACAGGTTTGGTTAGGCTGGATGCCTAGGGAATTCCTGGGATCCACCCATCTCTGACTCTCCAGCTCTGGAATTATGGATATGTGCTCTTATATCTGGATTTTTAAATACAGATTCTAGGGATCCAACTCAAGACCTTATGCTTGCACAGAAAACATCCTATCAACTGAGCCATCATCTCAAGCCCCAGACAACCTTGTTAAGTAACCTCACAATTGTGTAATCATCAGAAATTATACCCATTCTTACTTGGGTCTCACCAACACACTCAGCTCTCTGCATTCATTCACCTCATTACTTGGGACTCAGTGTCCCTTCATCATTATAAATAAAGCAGATTACCTTTAGCCTAACCTTCTCCATCTCTGACAGCTTCCCTTCCTTAATAACATGTTTCCCCCTGAAGATCAAAGAAGCTATACCTGCTTCTACCTGCTGCAGCACCTGGGCTCTGGGATTGGCTTTCTCGCCATAATAATCAATCTGATACATCCTCCCCTCATCTCCTACTACATCTAAAGTGTGCTGCCTCAGCTACCAAAAGCTGCTGGCCATTCTCTGAACATACTCAACATACATACCAATGATCCCCAAAATGGGCTGCTTCCATTTAGAATTTTTTCTAAATGACTGGAGTCAAAGGCTACCTGTATAACCATTCTTCTCAATTTCAGTTGGGCAATAAACAAGTCACATATGGGTTATCCAAAATTTTAACAAAGGATCTATGTTAGATGGTCCTTCCCAAGTTTAAACTAATGAGGTGCCTTAAGGTAGGCAGGTCTAAACTAGTATGCTCAGTAGGTTAAGTAGACTGAATGTATTTTCTATACAGGTTATTTTCTGCTTATCATGGTCTTATCAGGATGGAATGCCATTTAAAGTTGAAGAGTGTTTGTACTGGCATCAGCCTCCATTGAATGCCAGTATCTATAACTCCTGGGGGGTTTGGACAGAGCCTCAGACTCCAAATCCTGCTGAGACATGACACATCAGAGCAGGATACTTGTTCAGCTTAAGAAGAAGCAGATTTCCTGGAATCATCACCAGGTCCCAGGCCCTCCTGAATCTCTCCAAAACCCTCTTTTCCTGGGTTTCTTATTAGATTGGTATGATTTTAGGCACACAACAGCCTCTGTGAGTACATTCAACAGCCTGAGTTATCACATGCTTTTAGGAACACTCTCTATAATGGGTTTCCTGCCTTCATGATTATTTCACACCTTCATGATTTTATTGTTCAAATTCCTGCCAAAAGAGCATTTCACTGGGATGATATTCCTACACAATCAAGCTCCCATTTAGCTGCCACTGGCTCCTTGGGTAATTCTGATTGGGCAAAGTCTCACACACTCTCCAAGAGAGCAACAATAACATTCTCTCAGTCATTCTTTTAACCACAGAGCCCAGCACAGTTCCTGGCTCACAGTAGGGTTTGAATAATTGTTGAGCCAATGTGTTGGAATGGGTGTTTTCCTAAATCTGTTTTATATGCAAGCTGGCATGACCCTTTGGCATTGGTTAAAAAAAAAAAAAGACATCATAAACCTTCTTAGAATGTCTTACGTGTATCTCTGATCAGCCTCCATGTCTCCTCATTGGAATGGCACAGCAGAGGGGGAGAAGATGATGCTTACTGACAACTGGTACCCATATTCAGAGTAAGTCTCCACACTTGTGGGGGAAGGAGCAGGGTATTGCTGTGCAATACCAGTACTGTCTCAACCCTGACAGCAAGGAATCAGATTTCCACAACTTTCACGCTGCATTTGGCTTCTATAATATTTTAATATAGAGAGACACTAGGCTTGGCCAGTTAGAAAGTTTGCTGTTTTATTTTCAGAGCATGGTGACAGCAGTGGTGGAATGAACCCCAAATCTATGAGGAACTGCCTGTCACACTCTGGAAAGATGTCTATCAGCACGAATGGCATGGCAGGAAGACAGAAAATGGGGTGCAACTTGGTCTCGGATGCTTACATCTATCAAACATGAGGCTGAGCAGAAAGAATCTTTAGGGATTATAATTAGAAAAGTCATAATCAGGATTCCTTTGTAAATGGAAGCAAGAATATTTGAAAGCAAAAGTCTAGGCTTGACGATGGATTTTTTTTTTTTTTTTTTTTTTTTTTTTTTTTGGTACTCAGTTCATCTCCCACCTATATTTCTATTCTTGTTTGGAGAACAATAGGTGGAACATTTTGATAAGTGTGTGGAAGGGAAGAAAGACAGCAGGGAAAGGGGGCAGGGGGCACACCTTCATCCCACCAGCATTGGGGGAGATTGATTGACTATGCAGCCACATTGCTTCTCAGGAGACATCCAAGTTTGAAAGGGACTAAAGATGCCAAGAAAAAGCATCACATCCACACCCACCAAGACCCCTGCCATTGGAAAGGACTACTTGGTGCACTACATCATATATCTAATGACAAATGCTTTGGGTCTGCCTCTTGGTACCCAATTTCAGAAGTCACCAGGGCTCATTTTCCCAAAGTATTAGGGCAATCTCATTTCTTTTTCTTTTGTCCCCTTTCCCAAAAAGTTTAATGCTAATCAAAGCAGAATGCTTAATCAGTTCAAGATGGTCTGTCAGCTTGAATTATCTATTTGTCTTCCTATTTACTGTATCTGTCTGTCTACAATTCTTTGTATCTTTGTGAAAATCAGTTATTAGGGCCCATGTTTCCTTCTGACTAGAATCGCTACCAGATGAAACTTCCCAGTGATATGTTGATGATTTGCTAATTTATGGTTTTTAAAATCTAGGAATTCTAAATATTGCTGGGGAGTCACATGGGCTATGAGAGGAGAGTGTTCAATGGCTTTCCTGACAAGGGATCAAAGATTGTGTAAAATACAAGACTTCAGTCCCGTTTCAACCTGGGCTATGTCTGACACAGAGAAATCGTAAATGACATCCTATAGGAAATATCCCTCCCAAGAGGGCTCCACCCTGCCTAGCCCTGGGAGAAGTGAGAGTGAGTGTCACCCGAGACCCCAGTAAACAGGAAAGGAAAGCAGGCCCACGGCATCAGGCCAAGTTAACACCATATGAATCAACCTAAATCCCACTGCTGCACACTGGATGCCAAGCAGGAGAGTAACCACAGCATTGTAGAATGATTTTCTAGAAACTGAGGCAGGTTTAAGTAAGCTTTCGAGCTGAAATTCCCAACCATTTAGGCGGTCAGATAGCATGGAGCTTGAAAGAGAATGACAGAACTGTGGTACAGCTGGAGGATTCAATGGGTATGCTGGAATGTATCTGTCCTCAATGCCTGGCACAGAGGAGTAGGCAGAAGGAAGCCCAGAGCAGGGTCTCAGCAAGGAGGAAAGCTCATGAGTGAGAAGAGCAAAGACACAACTAAATTAGGACCCAATCATAAGAAACCAGAAGGAGATGCAAATGGCCCTGAGCCTCCTGGACCAAGAGCAATGACCAGGTGAGTTGTAAAGGAGATAACAGTGATTCTTGGCATCCTTGGAATACTGGGTCCAGATAAGAGTAGAAAATATGATGCCAAGTACACATAAACCCCTTGAATAAATTCACTGTTATCTCCAGGATATCATGAATGGTCACAAGATCTCAAGATAGTCCAACCTAAGGATGCCAAAAGTTGCCTAATAAAACACTTAGCACTGGGGTTTCAATGGCTTTTTACAGTGGAGCGAGATATCGTTTAACTGTAATAATCATGGCCCACTCTAGAACGGGGATGTCACCATGAGATTTTTCTTCCATGCTAATTACATTCAGTTTCCTGTTCTCCTTTTGCCCACCCCTTGTCTTTTAATATTCATTCTTCTCCACATGTTCTCTCAGCATTTGGCTACCAAAAATCGGTAGAGTTATCTAAACCCATCCTATTCTCTCTCTCCCAAATCCCTGGGTCAGGGCTACCTCAATTTCGGGCCACTAAACCACATCATGGAAAATGCAAGGCCTGGATGGCTCCCCAGCTGTGCTGTCTCTGTCCAGGGGTTACAGCTGACAGATTCCTCTCTGTGGCCAATTATTTTCCATGGCCCTTGGCTATATGACCTTGGACCATGATCTTGTCAGTTCTTATAAACTAACCAGGAGGAGAATGAATTACACTCGGAGAGGAAACCTCTGGGGAAAACTGCAAGAGGCTATGGGAGGAGGAAGATGGTAAACCAAGGACCCCAAGGCCATGGGATTCTCAGTGTCACCCATGCCTCCACCATCGCAGAGCTGCTTTCATTGTATATGAAGAGAAGGGGTCAGAGTGAAAAGCCTCGAGGAGGCAGACTCGGCTGTAGGAGGGCTAATATATTGAATGAGATTTAGAGTCTCAACCCAAGAAGCTAATTGTCTCCAATATTCCCAACTTGGATAACTTTCTCAGTCCCTGATTGAACCCTTCAGTGGTTAACATTCAAGCCTATTCTTAGGAATCCCAAATAAGTTACGTGAGAGTTGGCACATTTACAGGTATCTGTACCGAGTGCTGGGATGGATGACTTGGGGTGTGATGACTAATGAAAAGGCCTTGCCAGGCTTTTGACTCCATGTGGATGGGGAGGAAGTTTTGGGAATGCAACAGCAATTATTATATTGTGCCAAACACATTGATTAAAATTCACAAGGAGGCGCCAAGGAAACCTCCATATTCCCCAATATCCCATATGTGGTTTCTGTATTCTCCAAGCCCCAAGTTTTTCCACTTAATTATCACTTAGATAAATATACCTGCTTAATATAATTACTAAATGCAATTACTTAAATAAACATACTTATATTTCTATTCTGAATAATCTTTGGATTTCAGATTTCTGTCTCTTAGCAGTTCCGGTACCTTCAGTTGTCTGACAAGTTGTGAGTGGTTACTTCTGAATAAAATATGCACATACCAAAAGATCTCTTGACTATGTATACATTTAGTTGTTTTATAGGCATCAGCTGAATACAGTCTTGGAGAGTAGCATGTATACAACATGTGTGGATGGGAACAGCCCATGCATTTTTACATGCACAAAAACTCAAAGTGCTGTCTGCTTTTTTTAAGAGTCTAAACTCCAGCTCTCAACAAAGTTAAGCCCCCTTCCTTTTGCAAATGCATTTAATTTTATCTGGAAACTTTTTGACATTCGAAATAGAACAACTGTAGTTTCTCATTATGTTTGCTGCCAGAATCCATGCTTCGTTGCTCAAGTAAAGACCTTATATTGCTAATTACTACCACATGCCCATATCCCAAGCGAAAGGAAACTTATTGATTCTGACAGCCCATTCTCTCAACACTGAATTCCAAATGAAAACTCAAATTTTGGCCAAACATAACATTTCATCAATCTTGTTCTACTGACTGGAAAAACAACATCAAACAAAGGGTGCTAATGGCCCTTTATTACCATTCCTTTCCCAAGCTTATATTTTCTGATGAAAGATCTAAGTGACCAAGGGCTTCTTTAAACTACTTGGTAATTAGCTTTTGAACCAGGAAACAATGCATAAAGTAAAGGGAACAGCCCTGGTGTTGATGACAGGACATACCTTATATCCCCATATCCCCGAAGGGTCTGGGGACATTGGAGACCCAAAAGAGAATGTTAAAAGCAAAGTGCATTTTCATAAAGGGGCAAGAAAAAGAGGGAGGAGGGGGAATCAGGCTAAAAGCAGTGATAAACGATTACAGAGCCAGAATGAGACTGGAGGCGCTCTGTGATCTAAAGCTCTCAGCAGGTGGGGCTTTGGGTGGACATGCCAGACTTTAACCCTGACCAGATCAGACCACAGCAGACCACTGAGTACTGGTCTTAGGGCCTCATTTTGGCCACCCATCAGCAAAATTTGTCAGCCAACAGCCCACCCATATTGGGTCACAAAACTGTTCTGAAGAAAAAAAAAATCCACCTGGAATGAGAATCAAGAAATACTTTCAACTTAGATTTCAAAGCCATTGACTTTATTGACTTGATTGGGGACAGGGATAAGGAGATGCTGACTGAGACCAGTGGGCTGGGACAGCTATAATGAGGGCCTGGGACTCTCAAAATACCATCCATTGTACAGAGACCTGTACATATCTCAAAGGCACACTGAATTAGGAGGCTGTTTTCCTCTTGGCTGGAGATAAATGATGGAGGGGGAATCTTTGGGCTTATTTGGCCTTTTGGAACCAATCAATGGACCAGACTTCAGGACAGCTTGATTCTAACCTTATCCAGGACTGTTAAGATAATAGGAAGGGGAGAGGCCTATGGGGGGGGGGGAGATGGGGAGATGAGCTGCCTTCCTGAGAAGATGCCAACTGGCCTCCTTTCCAATTGTCCTTTGTGTCCATGAGAGGAAACTGCTGTCCTGTGAGTAGTTCAAGGAAATGAGCTTTTTCTCCACCTCCTCATTTTCTGAACAGAGGACTAGACACCTGGGCTCAGGATGTATTGGATTCAGTAATCATAGAGAAACTCCCTGAGCTCCATCCAGCAGGGCCAACTGGCAAGATAGGATGGGCAGCCATGGAGATGGGGGGGGGGCATGTCCTATAGGCCATTCTGGTTCTCTGAAACACCAAACTAATCTAATAATGTGACAATAAGTAAGAATAAGTAACAGGATAAAAGAGCTCCATGATGGGGGGATGGGGGATGGGCATGAATGGAACAGGTGTCCCCATTTTAATACAGAAGTGAATGGCAGTGTCTAGGATATAAGTCAGTGCACATTCTTCTAGGTGTACACAGAATGTGTGGCCATTTCATTCTATGAATGCCAGGCCCTGTAATAAAAACAAAGCAGAATGGCCTTCTGAAAGCTTTCAAACCAAGCACTTATTGACTTTTGGAGGCAGTTGTAGCCACCCCATCTCTTCCCACTAAGACTTCTCTGTTGAGATGGCCCCCTGACATCAGCATTGTAATAAAACTCCTAGTCCCTCCTGGACCCATGCCCTGATACTGATGCTGATAAAATGACCCAAGCACAAACTGATACAGTTCCCAAAGAAGGAAACCTTCATGTTTGGGAACTCAAACATGCCTGTGGCACTGACACAGCACAACTGTGACATGCCCTGACCAGGAGGCATTCCCACTGTGCCAATTAACAACAAGGTGAGGAAATTACTGGTTCAGAGAAGAATGTGTTTCCTGGTGGTCACAGGCATTCCACCTGGGAAGATGGACCTATGCTACAGTTCTAGCCCACATTAGTACATGTACCAAATCTACCTGGGAATGATGCCACCTCAGTCAGAGGGACCAGAATTTGATTACTTCACCTACTCAGGAAATGAGCTTTGTTTGTATGATAAGGATTAGGGTAGAAAATATAGTCCCAGGTGCACATGGACCCCTTTAAAAAAATTCAGTCATCTCTTGGATCAGCCATCTCCTGTGCTTTCAAACCATGCCACGACAAAAGCACACTCTCCCTCATTAAACAAGTGGGCATGGTGTGGGGAGGGGCATGATCCAATGTCACAGGTGCAGGGACCCTACAAGTCACTCAAGCACATCTCCTCTGGTACGACTGACTTACTTTCTGCCTCCATGTTTGTTAAAAGTCCCGCCGAATTTATTCCGATTCAGGATGAGAGCAGCAATTTCGGGCACGTAGCGGGCAAACATTGCCTACATGCATGAGACAAAGAAACAAGAGCCAAACAGAAATGGCATGCAGAGAGGCTCCTATGCCGGCCACGGAGGCCGCGAAACCTCTTGGCATACTTACTTTCTTCCACTAACCGCGCTATAGGAGCCCCCGTATTTCTTGCGGTTTCCTATTAACTCTATGATTTCAGGGACGTAGCTGGCAAACATGGCCTAAGGAGAAGAGGGGAGACAGAAGAGAGACTAAAAAGACAGGCCAAAGAAAGGGTGACCTTTTCAGAGGGGGAATACTAAGATCTGAAAACACAAAAGGATTAGACCTGTGAAGGTGCGTATTCTCATGTTGGATTATACAAAAATAACAGGACAAAGGGGAAAGCTCCTGAAAATGCAGGACATGAAACAAACAGGAGTGGACCTAGCGGTCTAGAAGACAACAACAAATCATGGGCAAGAAAAATGCAAATGAGACCAGAGTAAATGAGCTACTGTCTTCTTCCTGAAGGAAAGTAGCCTAGAGGCTTGTAGACTGGTGGAAAGCACACCCATGCATGCATGCGCCTGCACACACACACACACACACACACACACACACACACACACACACACACACACACACATATTTTTGTCAGAAAAACCCTCTCAAATAACACTCAAAGGAGAATATTTTTATGAGTGGCTAAAGGCACTAATACTAAAAGAAGATTACAAATAAGCATGTTCAATTAAAATGACTAAAAAGCAGAAGAGGTCAATTTTGGAAATCATACAAGAGGAGAGGATAGCAAGGAGACACGAAACTGCCATGTTTTGCCCAACAAAAACTGTTCTGTGGCTGGATAATGGGGTTTCCTTATCTATGGGACCTGCAGAAATGGTGTTAATGTCCACCACCACACACATTTATATACATTTTCAAAATGTATATGTCCTATGCATACAGAAGACAGAAATGTATGCATTGCTTCATATAAATGCGTGTGCAGTGCACATATGTGACAGCTGCATGTGGACTAGTATCTTAACCACTTACCTCATACCCAGAAAAAAAATCATACTCTATTATGAGCTACTTTGAAAGACAAAGTGGAGCAACTGCTGATGTATTGCCATTCCCTGGAATTACAGCATATGCAATGGCCTCTTACTACATAGGGACCAGTGAAGCTAATTTCAGCGAGAGAAATGGAGTGGACTTTGAACATAGTCATGGTTCTAACAATAATGACATGTCCTAAATGAAGGGACACTGCTCTTTAGGGAAGGTGCCAGCCACAGTGTTTGTTGGAACTTTTCAGAGGAACATAAGGGAGAGGGGAACTCTTGAAACCGCCATCTGTCTAGAGTCTGGATAGCATCATCTATCAGAGTCAACAGCAGCAACTATATCTGAATTCCACTACTAACGGACACTCTCATTTATTAATAGCATCTATCTCTAGATAATTAGGTTTGCTCCTAGCTATGTGGCTGCCCCAATGAGGACATTATACCTGGGTCTGAGGGATAAGCATAACACTAAAGAAATACACAACAAAGTCGCCATAGTGTTTGGATTTAGCTTGCCTGGTCGGTTGCACTAGTGAGGTTACTTGCTTCCAGTGCAGAACACATAAAAAACACAAAGTCTAAGGAAGTGGGTAGTAGCAAATATTAAAAACCATTAAAATGGACATAATAAGAAAGAGGGTTTTTTTACCAGTCCCCCGAGAATGAAGAAGACCATGAAGAGACGTCCAAGCGTAGTTTTTGCATAAACATCCCCGTAGCCCACTGTAGACATTGTGACCATTAGTAAGTAGACACATTCCCAGTACGTAAGTGCCTGGTTGTTTTGGAAATTTTCCCATGGGTCCCCTGAATTCTCCACCTACAGCAAGAGGATGGGGGTGGGGAGAAAAGAAATGTATCAGGTGTACATTTGTACTGTATATAGAAGTCAGGAAGCCCAAGGCTCCAGAGGGCTGTTTTTGCATAAGCTTCCTATTCTCAGTACAGGATAGATGATTCCCTGCACTAGTCACTGAGGAGTCATGCCCCAGAAACCCTCAGCTGGTACTAGAGAAGAAGAAATAGATATAGCAACAGGGAATGCTCTCTGACTGACTGGGGCACCAAGGAGAGGAGATTGGTAGAAACGTCCCTGACGCGCTTTCCTGCACAAAGTCCTGATGCTCTGACCTTTTTTATAGAATTCTCTTGAAGGCAGAGGTGAGACAGCTCTTTCCATCTTTCCCCTGGGAATATCTGCTAATATCCTAGACCTGCCACAAAGAGCCCCACACTTCTTTTCATTATTATAACTAAGGACACCAGGCTCTGTCAGAACCCCAAACATCATGTCCTCTTCTGAGGCTTCAGTAGCTTTCTTTGCAGAAGCCCACTGGCAATTCTGCACTTGCAACTCGGGGACCTTCCTCTGGAACAAGAAGTGTGAACTCTTGGGAATTGCATCACACAATCTCTAGACCAAATGCCCTGCAGATTTTTGGTAAATGGCTATTATTAGGTTCAACTAGGGCTGCAGAGTTCCTGGGGTCTGCATAGCTACTCAACCCTGTGAGTGTAGCTGGAACCCAGCAGGGAGCAGGCAGTGGGTGTTCAGCTGGATTTAGGAAACCTGAGCCTGGAAATGCAGACTGCTTTTAGCAATTGGCTTCAGCAGCAATTAGGATGACAAAGGGTGAGATTTGACTAGACTGCCAGCAGTATAAATAGTTGCATAGGGACTGGACTCGGTGGTTAAGAACATACACTACTCGTACAGAGGACCAGAGTTCAGGTCTCGGCATTCACTTCTGGCAGTCTGCAATCTCCTGTAACTATAGCTCTTCTTAGATTTAAAGATTTAAAACCCTCTTCTTGCCTCCATTGGCACACCCACATATGTGAGCATATCCCTATACAGACACACAGGCATACACACAATTTAAAATAAACACATATATTCTTTAAAACCTCATGTGAAATCCCCAATTATCTAGTTTAACAGCTGATGGAGACAAGGTCTTTTATTCCAAGTTTTATAGTCTGATGGGGCTCCTTCCAGTTGTAACAGTTTATGTGCATATGAAATGTGCTTTAACAGTAACTATGCTTTCTGAAAGCAGGCAAGAAAAAAATCATCCTGGGGCTGTCAATGAGAAGGGTTAGCTTAGTAATAGCATTCAAAGAGTCTTCAATTAAAAATAATAACAATAATAATATTTTCAAGGTTTGAAACAACTTGACCAGTCATCAAGTAAAAGAAACAAAGGCAACTTTTTGTGAGAGAGAAGTAGAGACAGATCCAGGGATCTGAATTGTTGTTTACAAAGAGCTTATGTGGTTCAAACTGAGCATTGGTGCGAGACTTTTTCTTTGCATTTGCTGTGGAAACACTGCCATCTTGTGGCTGTCTGCAGTTATTGCATACAGAATGAAAACTACAAGTCTCCTTGAAGCAATACAGATAAAGCTGGACAATACAGGTCGATCGTGTGAACATTATGGATCATTTGGAACTAGTTTGTGGGGAAGTAGAGGGTAAATAATTCTGAAAATTGTATGGTTTGTCCCTCTTTCCTGTATCTACAACCAAACTTTTCTCTCTTCAAAGAAACAAATGTTAAGTAATAAAATGACTCAGCAAGGGCCTGCTCCAGGCCAGCCAGGAAGGCATAGTCTTCAAAGCTACTTACCAAGTGGATGAATCCAGCTGCTGTCAGCCAAGTGCTGATAAATATGGAGAGCAGATTCACCAGCTTGATGGAATTGCTGTGCAAAGGAGACAAAAAAAAAAAAAAAAAAAGAGGCCCAAGTTACAGAAAGGAGACCCTCTGGGAACAGCCTGATGGTGTCAAAAGGTCCCCTGCTTGATCAGGAGCGAAGGGCTCAACAGAGTCTGTTGGAAAAGTCACAGTTGGACTCAGCCCTCTCAAACTTCATTAAATCTTAACTTTTCTCTAAAACAAAATTATCCAAACATACAAAAAAGAAGAGCAAATAAACTTTGTGTGTCCTTCACTTCGTTGACATTTCCCACATCTTCAGTATCTCTGAATATTCTGCCTTGTTTTCTTCAATGTGTCTCTTCTTTCCACTTACATTTTTATGCTTTGTTTGAGCCACTGTGTTGTGGACATCACAGTACAACCTGTAATCACTGCAGCATTCAGCTCCTCAGAGAGGACACCATGCATTAGATTTATGACTCTGTTGTATCTAAGAGAACTCAACTCAGCAACAGGATCTAACATACAATCCTTATTTAAATGACTCCAGTTGTCCTGAGATTATGCTTAGTGAAGTTTCTATCATTTTCATCTTGCAGAAAAGAACTCTTATCTTTTACCTCCTGGCCCAATACAGCCCCTGGAGATGCTAGCCCTCACTTTGGGCAACTTATCTAAGACACCACTGCCCGTTTTCCGCCCATCTCTTTCCCTTGGGTGACATTACCTACATTCTAAGAGCTCAAAAAGTTAATAATGGTGACATATGAGGCTTTCACAGTATGTATGTAGTGCTCAACCCATGAACCTCCATGTTGAGTGTTAGATGTAACTGACTCAATCTTCATAGGACCCTTTGAGACCAACAGGGGTGTTAGGAAACTCGCCAGTTTTACTCAGTAAGCTACACAGCTAGAAATGGAACTGGATCCATTGTGTTCACTTTTGGATCCTTTACACCATAGCCACAGTGTCGTGTCAATTAGAATAACTTCATCAATGGCTGCTGGAATTTGGACCTTGAATTTATAGTGAAAAGAACAGGATAGAGCCTATGGTCTATTAGGCGGTCCAGGGTTTTGCAAGGGAGGCCTCCCCAACAGAGATTGTAGTCATTTGTCCTGGGTCAAGCATGGAGCTTTCCTTCACTTACACTTATGTCACTGAAGAAAGGCATCCACGGTCTCTGTTTGCCTGGAGTAGATTCTGAGAGCCCAGGAGCAGAATGAGTAAGTGCTTCCAAAGCTGTGCCTGAGACTGACCTTTTGAGGTGTGGTGGGACTCCATCCTCCTAGTCTGAAACCACTTGCCAAGAAAGCAACAGACTGCCCATTCTGTGCATCTTGGTCATCTGCAGAATTATTCTTTGTAATTCCTGCTATTTGCCGAAGTCGTGTTATGTGTTAAAAATTTCATTGAGTCCTTGGCCTTCTTCAAAGTCTCACCCTTTACTTTAATGCAGGCAGTAGGTGCTAACACTACTGTCACGCACCACCTAGGAAACAGAGGCTTAGAGAATGTATTTAGCTTGCCTGGGATTCAGTTTTTAAGTGGTAGGCTGCATGAAAGTAACTTGGGCAAACAGTATAGGAAGCTGGGGGCCTTCTTTTCTGTCACCCTGTGATTTGTTCATTGCCTTTTCCTAAGGACATACATCTCCCCACAGACCCTGACCTAGGAGACAAGGGTTTCACTCAAGAACTCCTACCTTTACTAAGAAGTCCAAAGTAGACAGGCCTATCAGACATGCTTTACAGGAACTCTGTGGAAGAGAGTTCTAGCCCTTCTCACATACAAGCTTTGAATAACCTACCCTACAAAAGTCCTCCTAAAAACAGGACCCCAAAAAAAGATGGAGAGAGAGGTAGAATCCCGAGGAAGGAAGCTGAATGCCTGGGTGCAGACATGCCTAATTAGCGTTAGCCATTCCCTCTTGGACCCAGTCATTCTGGAGGTGGGTTTTGTTACACAACATAAATGGCTCATATCCAGAATGTTCCCTGAGAGCTCATAATTGGTCAGGTCTGTCTAATCTATGGCCTGATGTGGTTAGCTCTGTGGCTCAAGATGCCATGGTTTGAAGTTGGCACTCTTGAGGACAAACATGCTTGTGCTAGATCCTGACCTTCCAACCTTTTCCAGATACCTCAGTGGGTCAGTCTACCCTTTGCCTTATCTCAAAGCCAGTTCTGTGACTGGGCCTAGACTCACCAACTAACACAATAATGCTCTGACCAATTTCCTGCAAGCCTTTCTCTGGGACATACCGGGATCCTTGCCTCTTTGCTACATGGAGCAGCTGACCAGGCTGGAGGTCCCTCACTGGCTCTCAGACTTCTCTTTATCAGAAGGGTAGTTCTGTGAGTCAGAGATCATCAGGGTGTAAGTAAAATGAACAGAGCCATCTGAAGTGCCATCTGAAGTGACTCTGGCAAGCTAGTAGCTCACCCTGCTTCATCAGTCTGGGTTACCACTACATCTTGCTCCCTGTGAATTCCTCAATGGAACCAAAGTAGGGCTACCATTTCCCTGTCTCTACTTTGCAAGCTCCCTAAGATGCAACCAGATATTGAAGCGGAAGAAATAGGGAGAACAGGTAGCCTGTGGCAAAAGGAGGGGTCGTATGTTCTGCTCTCACTTTCCCCAAGGAGAATTCAACACCTAATTGAGTCACTTATACACTCCCAAGTCCTCAGGGCCTGAAAACGTACTGTGCCATCACCAACTGTGTGGAGTCATTTCAAGATATTAAATCTATTGATGTCTCTGAGTCTCTTGGTGCTTTGGGAAAATGGCCTAAATATGGTGATTATTAATCTCTAAATGATTGTCACAGGATATTAATGGTGCTTAAGGGAGCTCTCCCTGTGTGCAGAATATTTCATCATTGTTGCTGAGACAGACCAGGTTCTGTGACAGCAGTACCACAGATAACTTGCATGAGGGAGAGGGCTTGCAAACTGAGCTATGATCACATTAATGTTTGAAAGTTATGTACAAAACATGCAAGATTAACTCTCAGTGGATGCACTGTCCTTGTAATATGGACTTTGCCATGTGAGAGAGGACTGCTTAGGAGGGAGGGGTTGCCAGGAGAAGAATATTGTGTTATGTGTGGCCTTCATGGCCAAGCTCAAAAGCTTGGATAAAGCATGAAACCATCAATCGTTACAGTGTCTCTGACTGTGCAGAGTCTAGCTCCTTGCCTTTAAGGAGAGATTGTGATCCTATCATCAAAACCTGGCCCCTCTTTTAAAAGAAGTAATTTTTGTGTTTCCATAAAAACTTCTGAATTCCTGTCCATAAATTCTCCATGGCTGTTCTGGTTTGGTATATTTCTTAGTTACTCTTCTATTGCTGTGATAAGACAGAAAAAACAAACAAAAAATATTTCCTGGGGCAAGTCCTGGGGCTGGGGGCATGGCAGCAGACATGCAGGCATGGGCCTGGAGCAGAAAGGAGGGACTTACATCTTATTTGCAGAGAGGGCTAACAGGGAAGGCATGGGCTTTTGCAACTTCGAAGCCCCCCCACCCCCCAACCCCCCACCCCCCTCAGGTACACCTCCTCCAACACTTCTACCCAACTGAAACTAAGTATCTAATATATGAGCCTCTAGGAGCCAGCCATTCTTACTCAAATCATCACAGTAGGAAATGCCTCCCAAGGGCTATTGTGTTAAGAGAACTTGGTCCGCCACAGATGGTAGTTTTGGGAGGATCTAAAAACTTTAGGAAATAAGGCTTAGATGGAGGAAATAGGTTAGAAGGGGTATATTCCTGGAGGCTACATCTTGTCTGTAAGGCCTTCTCCCATTCTCAAATTCTTTATCCTCTCTCCCTCCAGGTAGCTCTGAGGTGACTTCAGCAACAAGTAGGAGCAACAAAGCCAGCTGAACATGGATGTAAAACCTCTGAAACTGAGCCCAAATCATTCTTTGCTCCCTGAAGTTGTTCCCTCAGGAATTTTGGCACAGAGATGAAAGTCAGATTACCACTAGACACTAGTCATCAACATGAATGGACACAGTGAATCGTCAATGGGCAGACAGAAACCTGGTAGATCAGTGACCTTCACCAGGACTCATGCCTGCTAGGAAAGACAGTCTAACTCCTAAGTTATAGCAGTAAAGTCGAAGCTGTCCAGGCCTCACACCTACCCTTATAGACATAAGACACATTCTGGTTAACCCTGAAACTGCCAGACACTTTGCACAAGGAAGCAAGAATTTGCCCCTGTGACTGTTTTCCACCTTGTTTCTGCTTGAGGGAGCAGCCAGGAGCCAACAGCCCTTTTTCTTTTCATTGCAACATTTGCTGAGTAGCTATGAAGTGTCCTAAGCTGGAGAGTTGACCGGACGATGCCAAACTGAAATTAATGACTTTTGAGATACAAAATGGAGCAAGGTCAACTATGTTAAGTCTGCACCTTAGTTATTTTTATACTAGTCTCCTTCTGTCCCCTGACCTGCTCTGGGGCTAGGCCCTATTCCCTGGACTATTCTTCCTTTCTGGTCTTCAGCTCTATGAAGTCTTAGATACTTCAACTCTAAACAAGGAGTGAACGAGTGGATTTTTAGAATGTTGTCTCCTTACCTTCTCTGCTAATTAAAAGCCTTCAATATGTCCATCTTGCTCTCCAAATAACCCATCAATCTAAGTGACTGCATGGCGTGGCTTCTAGCTCACATCTCTTGCAATCATCATATCAAATATCCTGCTTTATAGACTGTCTTGGAGTCATTCCTGAGGTCATATATGTAATACAATTAATTTCAATAATGCTCTTTACATGTTTTCTGTAGGCAGTGGGTGTGCACACAAACTATACAGAGGTAAAAATGGCATGGTAGAGAGTAATGGCTGCCTGAGCACAGCACAGGGTATGGAGTGTTTTATTCACCCTTTGCACTCTTGCACAAAATAGTACCAACATTCACAGAGGGCACATTAGAAGAAACAATAAGGCAATTTTCATCTTGGGGGAAAATGTATTAGGTAAGACATGTTTTAATAAACATGATTGAACATGTTGAACGAGATGTGCAATTGAAGACCGTTAGTAGGTTGTACTTGGTTCTCTTGGTAGAGCAAATGGCCCAGCACAAAGTTGTTGATGAAAGTCACCAACTTGCAGGATGACTGAGGAACATCCAACAGCTCACACAGATGACCCAGCATCTCTTGCTGCCTAAAGCAGGCCATCCCAGGACACAGAGTGTCTTAGGCCTCTGTTAAGTTAGTTTGGGCACTTGCCCAGATTCTGGCTATACAATGTCCCTGTTCACTCTGGTCCCTTCTACTGTCCTCTTAACTCTTCACCCCTCCCCCTTCACACTTATTTCTGTGCCCCATTTCTTTCAGTTCTGAGCTGAATGAATCAATGGAAGAAGAGGAAATAACGACATGCTTTTTATCACATTGGTAAAGCCTCCTGCCTTACCTAATACCACAGATCAGCAGGGGTCACCACTAAAGAAAGCCAGACAGAATCTCCTTAAACATGGCACAGCTTCCTAACCCCAACCCCTGTTAGATGGTCACTGTGAAAGCATCAGAGTCTACAGAGTCTACTCTCTCCCTCCTTCACCTAGAAAATGAAACAACATTGTCACTATATAACTATGAAGCAGCTATTCTCCAGAGCAGCCAGATATAACTTCTGAATCTAAACTAAAAGCCATCTTTGCTGAGGAATGGGAAATGGGTGAGTGCCCAAGCACAGGGTCGATCAAAGTGGCCCAGATGGCACATCATGCTGCTGCAGAGGGCCTGTATGCAAATGAGGAGGGCAACAACACCGTTCAATATACATTGTTCCTGCATGTATACAAGGAGGGCAAGAACAATGTACTGCTCTATCTGCATTATTGCTCAGAGGAATGGAATCTCCTAGAATCCCAGGATCACAGAATAAAAGTCTCATTAACTTATGAGATAAATGACAAGTAGGAAGAGTCCTGAGGGTATATGAGAGCATGTAAATGGATATATTTTAACACCACCCTATGTCTACCCCTGCTACATAAATCTTAAGAACAAGGCCCTGGATACTCATCAATTCTCCTTGTGACACAAGTTCAGTATATGTTATTTTTTTTGTCAAGGTCTCACTGTGTGGCCATAACAGTCCTGGAACTCACCATGTAGACCCAAGTGGTCTCAAATTCATAGAGATCCACCTGCTTCTGCCTCCATAGTGCTAGGACTAAACGGCCTAGATAGATATGCTAGCTTTGTTAGTCTTTCTAGCTCAAAAGCAGTACAGGTGTATTGCATAAAAGATCTATAAAAAGGTAAAGCTTAAGGCTACTACTGCTCAAAGGAAATTTTAAAAAGTATTATCCATGAATGACATTATAAAGCAAAAAAATAGAAAAGCATAAAGAGATAGGGGACACCTAAAGAGAGCTTTGTGGCTCTTACATTTTGACATCTATAGAATGTGCATTTTATCTCTTATTGATATGGATGAGTAGTTGGAGGGGATTTAGGATTAAAATAGGAAGCAATAACAAAACAAAGGCACTCTTGTTGAACCCATCAGATTCTAGAAGCTGGGTTCTATATTTCATGACTGTGAAACCAACATGAAGTCCACAGGATCAAATAGCAAGTACATTACTTATGCATGACACAGTACAGAGGTGTCCTGCTTTCTGTCACTCACCAGACTCAGTAAGGCCAACCAAAGAGGAAATGGAACATTAGAAGGAGTCTTCTCAAAATGCAATTTCCTAGTAGAGAAATTCATGAGCTACACTCAGTCCCCCTTAGGGTGTGCCTAAGCTTTTTATTAGTGTGTTCACCAATGCAGCCAGGTTTCAGGGCAGCTTTGGGCACTGACAAATCACCAGGCACAGGATTCCCTAGGGGATTTCTGCTCCTGTCCTAGCCAAGTTTTTCAGATCATAGTGCAGTTAACAGAGGCAGCTATGGTGTATTTGCCTGGAGGTTTTTAGGATTTTCTCCACAAGGCACTCTACAGCACACACCCCAAGGGCTCTATGGATATAAAGTGAAACAGCTCAAATAGACTTAGGAAGAAAATGCTTTTTTGTTTGCCATATGAGGTTTATGATTGCCTGTGGAGGAGCGTTGCTTCTAGAAAAGCCTTGGCCTTTATAGCCAAGTTCAATTTCTTGTTTAGTAGTAACGAAAGGGGCATTTAGGACCTGGCAGCAAGGACTTCCCAATCAATGAACAAAACCATCCCTCATCCACAATGTACCTCTCCCAAGATGCTTAACTTGCAACCTCACTTGGTGCCCAGATACCAGTCATGTGACCTTGCCAGGCTATATCTTCCTCCCCAAATCATATCCCCTTTTCTCTTATTTCTCCCTGACCCTACAGAAGAAAACAACACACACCTTCCCTTAGTAGGTTCACTCTCCAGCTCTATGATATATTGGCTCTTCTTGTGACTGACACAACTATATCATTTTAACATGATAAAAGCAATTGTACTGATATTTACAACCCAGTCCTCAGGAACCAGAAAGGGGTGGGTGGAGTCTTACCTTGTTTTCAGGATATTCAGAAACTGCAAAATTTCTGAAAACTGTATCAGTCTAAGAGCTCTTAAAAATCTCAAGCCTGAAAAGAGAAAAGAACAGAGGTATTATTTCCAACGCTTGGATGCCATGCTTATAGCCCGTTGTCTAAGTTATGGTCACTCATGTCTGCTTGAAGGACTGTGAAGGCCTTGCAGAAGATGCATGCTCAAGTACCTTGGGCCTGATGCTTCATTTTGATTCTCCACTGAGAATCAATGTGAGCTGTTGGAAACCAGGTTAAGGGGATGAGCTAGAAGAGAGGGCCCACAAACAGGGAGATGCTCTCCCCTGGTAAGCTCCATTGAAAAGCCCATTTCTGAGCTTCCCAGTGGTCTGGCAGAATTTGGGTTTCTGAAAAATACTGGGAACTGTGCTCACTCAGGATAACCCTTGTGCTTAAGAGCAGATTAAGAATAAATCGGATTACCTTATCTCTTTGATGATTTTTTTTAATCTTTATTTTCAGCCCAGATAAAATAAAAACTATTGCCCAAAGAGCTACCCATATTCTACAATATTTTATATTTTCTCCCAATTAAAAACAAAATAAAAGAGAAAAACTAAGCACAGATCAATAAGCTACCACACTTCACAATTTCAGGATTCAAAACTTTAATATTTCCATTTCCATTGATGTCCATGTTTTTACCTGTAGCCTCTCTTTAATGGAAAAGATGCAGCTTCTAAGTGGAGAGGGACAATGATCAATGAGTTGTTTCAGGTTTTGTTTTTCAGAACCAGGATGTCATGGCCATAAAAATCACTCCATAGTGAAGGCTGGCCTTGAACTCCGATCTTCCAACCTCTACCTCCCAAATGCTGGATTACAGAGATGTCCCACCACACCCAGCTTTTTCTTTTGTTTCTTCTTTTCTTTCTTCAAGGATTACTCTCTATTTCTGTCTAATTCAAAGTCGGGTGTTAAAAATATTCTGAACAACAGATGATGGTGGCACATACCTTTAATCCCAGCACTCTGGAGACAGAGGCAGGTGGATTTCTGTGAGTTTATAGCCAGCCTGGTTTACAGAGCAATTTCTATGACACCCAGAGCTACAGAAAGAAACCCTGTCTTGAAAAACAAAAACAAATAAAACAAAACAAAATTCAGAATCACTTATGGACTTAAACCTTTATCATTACTCTGGAGTACTTCTTGCCAAATGCCAGCTTTGGGACACCCACTCCCCAAGGACTTCAGGAACACCTCAGGTGCCAGGTGTAGTACTGAGCACAGTGGGATGAGCTGACAGTGACATGCCTAGGGTGAGAAGTGACTGTTCCCCTCAAGGGAGGCAGTGAAAGAAGTCTAGTTTGCATGGTGAGATGAAGTGAGCCATAAGATTCACTAGAAACCCCCCACTGTGAAGCCTGGGTACCTCCCCCACGAACTAACTAGCATGCTATAGAACTGTTTTAATAATGAGAAAAAGTAACCCGTAGTCCAGAGGAGGGAGTGCCCAACTCACAAAGGAAGGAGAAAATGCTAATTGCTCAAAGGGAACATTTCTCATCTGAAAAGAATTCAACTTTGTGAGCAAGAGATGATGTTTAGAAAGCATATTCCTACTTTGCTAAAGGGTATTTATGTAGTTGTTATTAACCCGAACAGGCAGACATGAGAATGCAGGTAGGCTAGATGAAAGAGACCTGGAAAGCTGAGGGCCCAGTCATACCAAACTGATGGAAACCTTGCTTACACAGTCGAAAGCCCAATCTGAACAGACATTGCCTCAAGAAAGGGGGGAAACGGGAAAGAGAAACACAGGGCAAGTAAACAGCAGTGGGTAAGAGACCACAGAGATCCGTTGGAGGAACAAAAGGGAATTCGTACAACTCCGTGGTCAGAAGCAGTAGCCAGAACATAACAGAAAAGAGCTATCTAGAAATGAAAAAAAAAAAAATGGTTTGAGATTAAAATACCCAAGATGAATCTGCCTTTTTTAGTTTTCAAGTTTCAAGTATAATAATCAATAAAACACTGAGTATAAAGCATCATTGTTGGGGTACATATTGAAATCGGAATTGTCAAATGCTATCATTTGAATCTTAAGTGTTCTCTAAAGCTCATGTGTCAAAGGCTTGGTCCCTGGCTGTGGCACCAGTGGGAAGTGGTGGAGCCTTTAACAGATAGGGCCCTATGAATATAAGCTAGGCTATTAGCAGAATGTTCTAGAAGGACCCTAGCCTCCTCTTCTCTTTTTTCCATTTCCCAGTCTGCATGATGTGAGCAGCTACCTTCTACCATGCACTATTTACCATTTACTATTTACAGAAACCTCCATGCTGACCAGCCCAAATCCATCTTTCCCACTTATCAGTTGTTTGTCTCCGGTAAATCGTATTTCAACACAGATGAAAAGCTAACACAAGTAACACTTGGGCAACACTCAGAATTTTTGGAGGGGTCTGACCTAAGGTTTAATAGCGACTCAAGCAGCTCTGAAAGACTAAAATCAGAGCAATACAACATCTTCAAATACCCAATTTTTGTTGTTTACTCAGACTGTACAGATCGGTCCATCAATTGACCAATCAATCAATCAGTCAAAGCCATTAAATCAGGTCAGAGGTTAAAAGTTGGAGAGTACAGTTTCAGACTTCAGGCCATCCAATGATCTCATAGCACCATATCATACAGTGCAAGTAGACAACTTGAAGTAGCCAGCTGGGATAGACTCACTAGCAACATAGCTGCTATTCCCGGTTTATCTACACACATGTTCTTGGGTGTGTTTGAATGCACAGATGGGTGTGTGTATGTAGGTACATATACATGCTTTATGGAACCAAAAATAGAATACCACTTCCCTAAACTTGGAACTGAATTTCTTATATTTTATTTTAAAATGCTAGTGTTTGGAAGTTGCCACATTCTAATGACTTACAAACATATAATACAATGAAAGGTTTTCTTCAGTAGAGGCGGGTGAATATGAAGTTAGGAGTACAGGGAGTGAAGGGGCATAGAGCCTACCTAGATGACTTTTAGCTTTAGCTGTCAACTTGACACAGCTATAGAGACCTTTAAGAAGAGAGAATTCAGCTGAAGAAATGCTCAGATCAGACTGGCCTATTGCCATGTCTCTAAGGCATCCTGTTAATTGGGAAATGATGTAAGAAAGACAAGCCCACTGTGGACTGTATCGTCCCTACACAGCTGGATCTGAGCTATATAAGAAAGTAGCCTTCCTCCATGGTTACCACTTTAAGCTGCTTCTTTGAGTTCCTGCTGTGGCTTCCCTGGATGATGGACTCTGAAGTATAAACACTGTCTTTTCTAAGTTTCTTTGGGTTATGGTATTTATGACAACAACAGAAAGCAAACTAGGGCAGCCTATAACCCTGTTACAGAAGTCCACTCAGATAACTCTTAGTGTCTCCTTAACAGGAGCTACCCAGAAGGCAATGCCTAGCCAATGCAGTCTGTGGATAAAAAGGTGGACACTTGGCTCTCAAAGTTTTCCTGGAGCGGAAAGTATGGGATGGCATCTCCCTCTTAGAGGGAAACCAGTACTGTGAGTCCAAGATTCATAGGAGCTGAAGAGAAAAGGGCTTATTTCTTTGATGGCCTCTAGGGGTCCCTGCCTTACCAATGAGTCTCACTGACAAAAGAGGAAAAGTCCAGTGTGGATAAAAACAGACTTTGGTCTGCAGCCTAAATCCTCAGTTCACAACAGTTCCCTAGTAGCTTTCTAGCTTGGAGCCCTTGGGGGTCTCTGCTCAAAATTTGTCCTTCATAGAGAGAAAATGGCAAAGCCCTTCAGACACTGAAAGTGACACCATGCTGAGATTCAAATGAGAATGTCCCCCATAGGTTCACATGTTTGAACACTTGGTCTCCAGTTGGTGGTGCTGTTTGGAGAAGTCATAGACCATTAGGAGGTAGAGACTTGCGGGAGGAAGTACATCACTAGGGGCAGTTTTGAAGGTTTATAACCTCACCTGCCCACCCCCCTCTTCTTTCTGTATATGGATGAAATATAATCACTGGGTCCTTGCTCTTTCCTCCATGCCTTCCTTGCCTATCTCAGCCATGATGAACTCTGACTCCAAAATCCTAAGCCAAAACAAATGCCTATGTTCTCTAAGCTGATTCCAGTTATAGCATTTATCACAACAGCAGCATGGTAACTAATATATATTTCTCTTTGCCCATCACGTTCTCCTCTTATTATTTATTTGCTTCAGGCTTTCTGTATGGTGAATGTATGTGTGAGGCTAGGTATGTGTATGCCACAGTGTGAAGGTCCCTGTGGCTTGATGGCCAGTCAGTCTAGCTAAGTCTGTGAAAGTCAGACTCAGTGAGAGACTGTGTCTCAAAAGCTAAGGGAGACATGGGCACACGCGCGTGCGCGCACACACACACACACACACACACATGCGCATGCGCACACATACATACATACATACACACACACCGAACATATAATTATATTGTTATTTTTAACTTAGGAAAATAATGATACTAAAAATAAAGCAAATTTGTATTATTGATCATCTGTTTAAATTATGTCCTACATATGAAAAGCTGTATCTTTTAAAATCTATACAACAGAAGAAAATAGCTAAGGACAGTATGTCTAGCATACTACATATGTTATAACTTATTCATTGTATCAGCAACAGCAACCCAAATATGTCAAATTGCACCAAAACCCCAGAATTGTAGCTACTGCCCTGAACAGATTATATAGTCCAGCTCCAAACTGGGCTCAAGGAAACTGTGTTGGTTTTCTACCATTGTGTCAAAACATCATGAAGACAATTGATTTTATAAAGAAAATGCTTATTCGGCTCAGTTTCAGTACCTGGTTTTTAATGTCTGTGGTAGAGAAAGCCTATTCAGATGTCTCTGTGTGTATTGCAGTATGTGTATACACATGTCTATGGAGTTCAAAGGTAGGTAAACATGTTAGCTTCTAGTCAAGGACTCAATTTTGCTGTGAATAACATGTAAACAATCAGATATGGCTTCATTGATGTAAAATTCTGTTAATAGAAATAGACTATGGGGATTCGTTGCCTACAACTGCTTTGGAGGCATCCCAGTCTAATCCAGTCAGCATGAGGATCCCCTGGACTTTGTAGGTGCTCACAGTCAGGTCTTAGAGGGGCCTGTCACTCTGCATTCAGAACAAGCTCTCAGTTGAGGTCGGACTGTGGCTCAGAAGTCCACATGGAAGGGACAGTAGTTCCTACACCAGCCTGCTACATCTGCAGGGTGACAAATGAAAGTCAGTACTGAGCATGCCACCCAACCCCAGATACTCTGACTTTATAATTAGTCAGGGGTACAGTTTGGCCATAGAATATTTTAGAGTTCGGATTCTAACATCCAACCATGTTTGGGAACTTCTGGTTTAGAGTACCTTTTTCTTTTAATCCTTCAATTTATCATTCCATGTTGAAATATTTATTTATGCTGCCTAAAGAAACATATTTTATTTTGGCACCCCCCCCCCAGCAAACTCCCCTGTATCCGAGAAAAGTCATTTAAAAGCCAGTAATTCGCCCTTTCAGCATCCTACCTGTATATAAACTCAATTTTGGGGAACATGTTATTTATCTGCCAGTTAAAAAGAAATGAACAGTGTAATATGTTATTACTTATAGCATAGAGTATTTAGTCTTCAGAGAAGATTCGGTGGGTGGGTAGTCATAACAGCATGGATAACATTTATTGTTTCATGTTTATGGTTAAATATCAGAAAAAGAATATGAATTAACAGTGGTAAAAATTCTGAGTCATTTTATGGAGGCAAATTATAGCAAGAAAAGCAAACAAATAAGATCAACACTAGACTATATAACCATAAAACTGGAAAACGCACTTTGGAACTTTAGGCTAACAAATAAAACCATTAGAGGAGAATAATTGTGAAGTAAGTTGAAAAATTTAATGATTACTTCTCATTCAAAGATCCTGTAACCATTTAATTTGTTTTTTTTTTTTTAAATATATTTCTTGCTATAGATTCAAGAAAGCAAAAGACAGATCCCTTTACAGTTCTCAGGAGAAATTACTTTTGACCAGGCAATATAGATTCTGAGTTGACTAGAAGAAAAATAATTCCAGAAGAAATGGGGTATAAGAAGCAGGAAGAAAAAAAAAAACAAAAGTAACTGGTTGTATGCAGAATGAGTTTTTCTTTACAAAAATGATAAATAAGAGTAATTTAAAGTAAAAATCTTTAGGATTAACTGGAAAATGAAGTAATAAAGGGAGAACAAAGAAAGAGGTAGCAAGGGAGTTGTATCATGGGATATATGTACACCTACACACATTCATACTCATTATTCAGTAAACTATCCTTTTAATAACAACCATTTAACACTCATCAAAACTGATCACATTATTGAGCTACAAAGAAATCTAAGTAAATTCAAACTATAGTAACCATCTAAGTTAGATGTACCACAAAGAAGAGAAAATAACAAAAAAATAAAAAATAAAAAATAAGAAAAGGAATAAACAGAGATGGGAATTGTGACATATACCCTCAAGTCCAGCAATTGGGAGGCAGAGGCAGGCAAGTCTCTGAGGCAAGACTACATAGGAGTTCCAGGCCAACAAGGGCTATATACTGATTCCTTGTCTCAAAAAAACAAGAGGGGGTGGCAGAGACAGAGAAGAAGGGAGGGAGTGACAGATGGAGAGAGGGAGGGAGGAACAGATGGAGGGAGGGAGGGACAGAGGGAAGAAAGGAAGAGAGCAAAATAATAAAGACTAGAGAAATATTCTTATATAAGAATTTAGTATGTGATAAAGAAGCAATCAGAAATCAAGTGTGAGATTAATTTTCAGGATAACATTTGACAATAGGAAAGATTCAGTCATTTTGTATCATAAATTAAAACAACTCAAGATGGATTAAAAACCAAAAGTAACACAAAGAAAACCGAAAGAAATGTACATATATACTTAGTAGACTATTTCAAAAGAGGTGAAAAGAATCAGAAAAGGTCTGAAATATCAGGTTCACAACTATGGAATAAGATCAAGTTTCTACAAGTTTTAAAACCAAGATACCCTGCTGAAATTAATACAATAATGGAAATGGTGCTATAGGTCATTTCTGACCCAGGGATGCAGTTCATTGGTAGAACACATACCTTGTGTGTGCAAAGCCCTCAGCTAAATACTTGGACTCCAAACAGATGCTTTTTAAAAAAATAATTTATTTGAAAATCAAGAGCATACTATATCCAAAATGTGGAAACAGAAAATCATGGAACAGGAACTATAAGTAGAAAAGAGCCATTTGAATCTATTATGTTTGTTGAGGTGAAGTGAAAGAAAGTTGTATCCCAGGCAAACTCAATTTAAAACAGACCAAATACTTAAATGTAGAGCCAAGGTAAGAGCCACCTATGTTTCAATGTGAATGGATGAATGGATTTTAATATGGTACATGTGCACAATGGAATATAATGAATGCATAGAAGAAGAGGAAAGGCCTGTTTGCAACAATATGGATGAACTGGGAGGATGAGATGTTATATGAGATAAGCCAGAGGAGGAGAGACAAATATTGCTTGGTCTCAATCATTCACTGAACCTGAAAAAGTCAATCTCATTGAACTGGAGAGTACATGGATGGTTCCCAGGAGCTGGAGCAGCTGATGGAGAGGCAATGGGTATGATTGCAGCTCTCTGATGTAAAATTTCAGCTAGACAAGAGGAATCAGTTCAAGAGAGTTACTGTACAATGTGCCAACTGTAATCGATACATGTATTGTGCAGATGCTGTTGAAAGATTAAAGAATAAAGGGAATGAAAATTACATGAAATGCAGCAAGCACTGTATTTATTACACATCACAACTAGCAATATATTTGAGTTTGCTTTAGGGAAATGACTGCAATGACATAGTCTTATAAATTTGAGGGTAGAATTACAAATTGATAAAACCCTTTTTAGAAGTAATTCAATACTATGAATCAAACTAATCCGTTTCTAGCAATAAAGCCCAAGATGTTATAACAAATACTATAGGAGCAAATATGTTCATTGCAAAATTATTCATTAAGGAAAACAGAAAGCAGCTTTAGCACTACAAGTCGGCCTCCTTAAGTATAGCTTCTTATGGATATTTTAAATGCACAAAGGAATGTAACAAGGAACACGTGACAGGAACATGATTGTATTGTTAAGTTACAGAAGGACATAGAAATTAGAATGGCGGGTACCAGGAGATACGAAGGGCAAAAACAGGAATTGCTTAATTCCTACGTGCATTCTAAATACCTATCTTACACCCACAGGTAAGTGTAGCACTTACCCATCATCAAACAAACTCTCTTTGCAGCAGACTGAATCCACTGCAGAAAAACACAACTGGTTAAACCGCAAAGAACAACCAATCATGGGCTTCGTGACCCCAATGGATACAGTACAACCCCTGCCCTCAAGCCTTAGGAAACATCACAGCAAGGGGGGCAGAAAGGTTGTCAGAGCCCAAGGACCCAGAACTCTGCTGTGCTATCATATTTCCTATAAATGTCAAGGAAGCTACACCTCCTATGCTTCAATAATGTGGCTTCCAAAATACCGCCTGAACAACAATAACAGTAGACATGCCATGTGGAAGGGGAAAATCTCATGGGGTCCTAGACTAAGAACTACAGACAACCAATGACTTCTGAGAAAGGGAGAATTTGTTTTCCCATGGATAAGCCCCCTAATTATTTATCCAATTCCAAGTGATGAACACTGAAATCATACACATAAAGAAACACTAAACAGACTGACTCATCAGGCTGTATTTATACATTTGTGCATCTAAATATATATGTGACAATAACAATAAAATAATGAGAGGCCATGAATGTGAAAGGAGGTAGGGAGAAGGTACATGGAAGGGGCTATACTGAGCAAAGGGAAGGGAAAATGATGTAATTTTATTTTTAATAAAAATTATATATTAAAAAGAATTTAAGGTTTGGAAGATGTAGATATCTGTTTGCAACAATGCAAAGTACTACCTAACTAACTATGTGTTTAAAAGTGGTTACGATAGTCAGGCTTTAAGTTCCATTTTCTTTATCACTACAAGCTTTCAAGGCACTGGGGAAATAGGGAATGTTTGCTATGCATACATGAGTACCAACATAAAAAGCCAGGTGTGGCCATACACACACTCTTGGAACCCCCATTGCTGTGGGGGACAGAAACAGGAGACTTGCTGGTCACCTGCCTAACCACAGCTTAAATGTGAGAAACCCTGTCAAGAAATAGAGTAGGATATGTAACATCTTCCCCTGGCCTCTCCTGGGAGCACCCCCCCCACACACACACACACCTGCATATGTCACACACATAAACCACACATACACATTTTTTAAATTCATTTTGTAAGATTTATTTTCATCTTTAGTGTGTGTGTGTGTGTGGGGTGTAAGTATGCTCATGTGAGTACAGGTACCTGGTGTAGTCAGAAGAGGGTGTTAGACCCTCTGGAGCTAGAGTTAAAGGCGGTTGGGAGCCACCAGACACAGGAGCTGGGAACTGAATCTGGGTGTTCTGCAAGAGCAATGCATTCTCTTAACTCCAGGGTCATCTCTACAACCCCTTAATCAATTAATTTGTAAAAGGTTCTTGAAGTAGTCACTTGAAAGTGTTTTTAAAAAGGATAAAATGCATATTTCCTAAGTAAAACTACAAAATATAATATATAAAAATTAAAATTTACGGGTTGTGGTGGAATACACCTTTAATCCCAGCACTTTGGAGGCAGAGGCAGATAGATCTCTGATGGAGACCAGCCTTGTCCACAGAGTTCCAAGACAGCCAGGGAGGGCTGTTACACTGAGAAACCCTGTTTCAAACAATAAAAAAATTAAAATTTATATGAAATGAAAATAATGATTATATTATCTATATAAAATTAGGTTTACTTTTTAGATTTTTGAGATGTTTTACATTTTAAGAATCCTTTAAATAATGTTGACACCCAAGTTTTTAGCTTATAATTATTTTGTGATGGTATTATGAAGTCAGTGGCAAATTAGGACTGCTGCCTAGGTCTTCTTGGCTCTAAGGCCTATGTTCACATCCAGAATTTAGTCACTTGAGGTCACCAACTCTAGGAAAGGAGGCCCCTCAGTAAGTGCTATCATCTCAAATGTTTAAACTTGGTGACACAGGCGTAACCCCAGGTTAGAGGTCCCCAAGAGCTAGGGCTATAGAATCACAGCAGTGACTGAAGGTATACAGATAGAATCAAGTGCCCTTTCTTAAATGAGGAATTGGTAGAGTTAAACAGATAAGCAGGTCATTGATTAATCATTCATTGTTCAGACCCCTGGTATCCCAAGAGTTTTGATTATGTGAGGTCCTGAGAGAATACTGGACAGAAATCACATGAACAAACACATCTGGCCTGAGGCAGAAAGCCTGTCCAGGCTCTGCAATTTGCTATTTTCCTTTCACTTTTGCTCTTTAATCTTTAAATCCAAAGCTGGAAGATTCTAATAAACCTCTGTTGTTTCCAATCCCTGCAGCCCCATGCAAATCCCAGAGAGCAGTTGTTTTTGTGCTGTCTGACAAGGTCACTCCCTTGAAGACCAGGGGAAGTTAAGTCAAACTAAGAGCATTAGAGTGTAAGGGCTGCATACCACAGGAGGAGGCTTCTTCAGGGTGGTCCCATGTACCTTGGCTGTTGGGAAGTTTAACTACTTGTTCCTCACAGCTCTCTTCTCCCCACCCAGCTATAGACCTTCTGTGCAAACAAGGTTGTTTTCAAAACTTTCCAGTGTGCAGTGCAGTTGTGCCTTGACCCCAGGTGAGGGAGGTGCATGACTTCCTCCTATGCTTAGCCCATCTCCTGGCTTGGGTATATAAGCCCATTACTCTCTGTAATAAACAGTGGTGGTAGCAACAGCTTCTTCTTAACTTCTCTTGATGGTCTGTTAAGTGTTTCAATCCCGACACCTTCCGCCAAGCTCGGTCTCAGGCCGTGCTTGGCTATTAAAGGGCCACCTTGTATCCTCAGCTTGGGTGCCACTGGAGCCATCTACTGTTTAGTCCCAACTTAGAGGAAACTAATGCCTCTCCTTCCTTAGTGTAGGTGTGGGGGCCTGTGTTTCTTGCTCACAAACACTCCTAGACCTTTGTTCCTCCAATCAAAGGAACATTCCTTGCTAGTCTAACACTCTTACCAATCATTTCCCAGGGTAATAGTTGAGGCTGCTTTGTTCTTCTCAGCCTTGACCCTCTGACAGATACTAAACAAGAAGCCATATTCACAGTGTGATCAAAACCTATCCATTGGTCCATTTGGTAACTCATTCATTCACCCACATATGAGAGCTGATTTCCTGTTCTCCACCAACCACTCTGTACTAGCCAATGAAGGCTCAAGGATGGTGCTCCTGCTTCTGGAGTTTTCTATGGGAATAGATGGGCCAGAGTAGGGAAATCATTTTTGAATGGGAACAGTCTTGATTCTACCACTTAAACAAAACCCTCCTCTTTATTGTCAGGAACAGAACCATGACCCAAAGCACTTTAACCCCTAACTTGGTCAAGAGTCTGAAAGCGGATCTGCCTGCGTCACTTTGTCCCCCGACCCACCAGGTTTCTCTTCTGGCTTGTAGAAAAGACACAGCTTTTCTGACATTGATCAGAGAATAAGGCTCCTGCCTATGAACCCTTGCATGCTTTCTATCTCATGCATAGACATTCCCCCCAACCCTTATTTTGCACTAGAAGGCTTTCTGTGACCTGTTCTTTGCTTGTGGCATTCCTGCAGCTATCCTTCACATTCTGTCTCTGCATCAGGACCATCTCACAATTAATTTGCAGCGCAGGGCCTTCTTTTCTGTGTCTTCTCTCTCAAGTGTTCTTCTCCCAGATCATTGCAAAGCTAAATCTCAGAAGCCTTTGGTCAATCCATCTGGTGAATCCCCCAATTCCACTTTATTTATCTTCACAGTATTTACCTCTATCTAATTTACTTCCATTTTTTTTATATACTTGGACCATTTTCCTACCTATTCCCAATAACCACAGGAGCCCATTCAACCCTTTCTTCCTCTTCCCCCTCCAGCTCATCATCCTCTAGCATTCCTGGCCTCCTGACAATGAATGAATGTATTCATGTGAACACCTCTTAAGTAGTAGTAGGTTTACTTTATTACTAACATTTCATCAGGCAACAGTCTTTTTTTCTCTTGACCACCCCATTCAGTGTTCAGACTCTTGCAAGCGTGCTACTTTGCTACAAAAGTCTTTGCAATAAAGGGAGAGGGAATAAAACAAGCCAGTGGACATGCTCACATGAATATTCTGACTCCAGACAGTTCATCTAAAAGACGTCCTTTTTGTCATTGCTAATGAAAAAGATTGACTAGACTCACCAATCACTTGCTCGCTAATTGGAATTTTGCTAGGCATAATTAGATTAGGCAGGGTTATTTGAGTTGAGCCTATCCACATCAGAATTCTAAGCTGGGTTCCAAAGGGACAATATTTCATTTTAAAGAAGCTTCTGGTACTGCTGATGTTCTAGAAATAAAGCTAAGATTGGGATTTTTTTTTGTCTGAAAATGTAAATTTCAGCCATTTATTTGAAACTGCTATGCATTATAGATGGCCAGACAAAACCAAATCCCGATTATTGGAAGGTAGCTGAGAAAAGAAAATCTGCCTAGAGGACTTTCCTTTATGGTACCTGCTGAGTACAGATAATGAAACCTCACACAAGGCAGGCAGGATCACGTCACCATAGCCACATGAAAGGATAGAAGAAAGTAAACTGCAGCTCTCATTGCTTTTCTAGGAAAAAATCATCCATAGCTTACACACCTCTCCAGGAATCTCTGATCCACTAAAAATTACTGCCACTTACTAAAAGAAGGCAGCTCTAGTCACCTGCAGGACTTTCCCAAGGATTATCTTTAAAAGCACAATGACATTTGGGAGAGCTAGAGACTAGTCAAAGTCATCTAAAAACGAAGGCAGAGATTTCAACCCCGCTGGGTAGCCAACAAAACATGGAAAGGAGGTGCCTACTATCCCCCAGCACACAGACATACAAACAAACACACAACACAGCACAACATTTCCTTCAATGCTGTGTCATGGAAGGATGCTACCTGAGGATATGGAATACTTTGGGAGGATGACTATAGTCTTACCCCAAGAAGAGCAAACCCTGCAGCAAGCCACCAGTGACTGCCAGAGGTTCTCTGGTTCTTCCTTCTTGGGAGCCACTGGCCCAGACCTCACTCTGTAACCTTTGTGGAACAAATCCCCCAGAGACTTCCTGCGACGTCTTCTAGGAGTATGCACCTCAGTGGTGGTGGTGCTAGGTGGATGGTGGTACACCAGAATCTTGCTGGGGATCATGGCAAAGGCAGGCAGGAGAATTGAGCTGTAGACTCCCTTTGGGTCTGCTTATGCTCAAGCTGATGTTCTAGAAAGACCTGGAAGGAGTCCATGCTCCTCTGACCTGTGTTGCAGACAATTCCTGTTGTCCCACACAGTGGCATTCAGTGAAGTAAATGTCCTCTCCTACCACAACTGGCAAGTGGGCTCAGATGCACCAGCCATATCAGGAAGGCTACAGAAGGGCGGGGACCACTCTGCCACATTGTCCTACAAGCTGCTCTATCAGCTTCATCCTGGGAATTATCACATAAGCTCCTTTGGACATGGCTTAGTGGATGGGAAGAGAAAAAGCTACAATCCCTCAAATCAATTGCTACAGAGCAGGGTGTGAGAGGGGCTGCAATTTGGGATCCATCAAGTCACTTCTTTTATGTTAGTGGCCTTATTTGACAATTGGGTGAGCTTATAGGGAGGACCTCTTTATAAAATGTGATACACAGTTAGAGAGAAAAACTGAAAGACTCCTTTATCTTTTGCCACACCTTTCCTCCACAGGAAAATCCTCTACTGTGAAGCAGTGAGCCAGGAAGGCAGTCTGCTGTCCCAAGGAAGGTGGGCTTAGGTCCTACCATCAGTACTCCTGCCCCATTTCCCAACACTCCCTGTCCTAAGCATCTATCTGCATATTGACTAGAGCCTTGTTTTTGGACTCGCTCCCTTAAATGTACATATCCAAGCTTTACAATGTGGCAGCATTTAGAGATGAGTTTTGGTGAGTTCTGTGAAGGTTGAACCTCCCTAATGCAAGCAGCTCCCTTTTAAGACAGACACCAGTGAGCTTATTCATCCCATTTTTCTGCCACGTGAGCACTCTGTGAGAAGCCCTCGTCCTTTTTCCTTGATCTCAGGCTCCAGCCTCTAGAACTGTGGGAAAATAAATCTGTATTCTTTGAGTCAGCCAGGCCGCATGCTATGGCAACCCAAGGAGACTAAGTCTGTATCTCCAGGTGCAATGTATAAACAGAAATAACGTAGCCAGAGAAAGAGGGAAAACACTAAAGATATAAACAAGAAAATACTCAGATTCTCTAAGTTACCATAACTGGTCCCATCACTGTTTTCAGACGTCTAGGAGACTTAAAATAGGCAGGCAGAATTTTCAACATAGGTTAGTGTGTCACCTAACCACTATGTGCAAAGCATCTATGACAGCTGGAACATTCTGTCAGATACTGAGTGCTTCTGCAATCTAACAGGAACATAGAAGTCCAGTAGGGGTCAAGTTATGGGGGAAGGGAGAATAGAAAGGTTCTCTTGTAGTGTGGTTACTCAACAATTTGGGTCAGGTCTGCAAAGGAAGAGTAAGCAGCTACCTTACAATTCCCTTCTGCCGACCTGTGTATATACACATGTGTATAACATATAAATGTGTAACATGCTGTGATGTATTTACTAAAAATGACTACACACTAGTTCTGAATCACAATGATTGAGTAGCAAAGAAGCAGTTGAATGCAGATGGCAAAGCCAAGGACAGTGCTACACACTTTGATCCCAGCACTCAGGAGACAGAGGCAGGCAGAACTCTGTGAGTTCAAGGCCATCTTGGTCTTCCTAGAATGTTCCAGGCCAAAGACCCTGTCTCTCTCTCTCTCTCTCTCTATATATATATATATATATATATATATATATATATATATATATATATCTGTGAGAGATAGAAATTTATAAAAAGTTGAGACAATAAATGGACTTGTTTAGCTTTTTAAAAACAACAACCTTCAATGTGTTTAAATGGGAAAAAATAAAAAATGACAGGAAGCTAACTGTGCAACACAAAGTTATCAGAAAAGATGGATACACATGTCATGGGCACTAAGAGAATAACAAAAAACATGAAGAATATTGTACATATAATTTTAACAACCAAATGAAAGGAACATGTTTCATTAAAAGTACAACTTCCTCAAACCGATACAAGAAGAATTAGAAAACACAAACAGCCATATTCTTCATTAAATAAAAAATCCAAATTTCAGTTAGAAACATTCTCACAAAGAAAATTTCAGATTGAGTTGGTTTCTAGTGAAGTGATCTGATGGGAGATGTCATTCTGTATATGTTTCTCATACTGGTTAATGAATAAAGCACTGTTGGCCAATAGGAAAGGAAGATAGGAGGGACTAGGAGACAAGGAGGAAATAGGAAGTAGTAAGGAGGAGTCAAGATGGAGAGTCTGAAGAAAGCAGTATGCCGCTGGCTCCCCGGTAAGAGAAATACATAGATCAGCAGAAATGGGTTAATAATTAAGGCAGAGCTAGCCGATAAGAAACAAGTAACCAGGCCAACAGTATTGTATCAAATACAGAGTCTCTGTGTATTATTTGGGGCTGGTGGCATGGCAGCAGGACAAGACCGGGCTGCGGCAGGCAAAAAACCGTATTCGTTACAAATGGCGCCCACGTGGTTAATAAGAACTTCCACTTAAAATTTAACAAAAGCTTAAAAACAGGTTTTAGAAACAAAAGAACAGAGACAAGCAAGGTTTCTTGGTAGCAGCATTTTTCTCAGTTGAACTCTGCTTTACTAGAGACAAGCAGATATTCGCGCGGCTCCTTTAAGGGAAGATTCCTTACTTTGAATAAGCGGCAAAAAAAAAAAAAAAAAAAAAAAAAAACGCACAGCTTTTAAATAACTCTGCTAACAATTTATTGGTGTGTATGAGAGATGGCAATGGCAGTGACCACATCTCCAAGCCGGCAGCATGCTTTCTGGGTGGCAACGCAGACCAAGGCGGTGAGCACAGCTCTCAGTGCTGGTGGTAAAAGTACCCGCCACCATCTTTGGTAAACCGCGGCTGACACAGCTATGACTTTCATTTTAGCAAAGTTGTTGTTTACCAGATAAAAGACTTGTGGCCAGACAAAGATAAAGATTTACAGTAAAGACAGATTCATATTAAGAAAAACCTCTAAAGGTTTACAGTGTGTTTTAAAATATACGTAGACATGAAAAGAAAAATGGTTTTAAAGAGACAAAGAGGAACTGGGTGTTGTAGCACACGCCTTTAATCCCTGCACTCAGGAGACAGAGGCAAGCAGATCTCTGTGATTTCAAAGTAAACCTGGTATGCAGAGTGAATTCCAGGACAGATAAGAGTTACACAGAGAAACCCTGTCTCAAAAAATAAAAAGTAAAAGAAACAGAGTAATAATAAAGCCACGTAAAGATGAAAAGCTCAGAGAGAATCTGGTTACTGTATGCTATTGTATTGTCTCTGCATTCTTTGACTACTGAGAAAATAACAACAATTGATAAAGGAAATGTTGCTCGATTAATTCAACTTATATATTTTAAAAATGCTTTGACTCCAACATTTAAGTTCAAGGACAAGTTACTGGGGAAAAGGATTTCTATTTTTGTTTCCACAGAAAATGAAAAGCTCTGGATTCCTTCCAGACAAAGGTGGTTTGATCAAGCCAGGCCCCCTGAAACAGAGTCGCTGGTGATCCAACATTCAAAACAGCTTGGACAAAGCAGCCTCGCAGACTACAACCAGGATTTCTTAGGATTCCTCCATGACAGCGCCCCCTATCAGCAGGAAGTAGTTTGGAAAGAACAACGCCCAAATTCCCAAATATTTATAAATGTTTGTTTTCATTTAAATGGACTTGGGTATAAATGGTTAATGATCACAGCCAGTTCTTTTTAAAGGTAAAAAGGGAATTATGGTATAGATATGAATACTTTGTTTTGGAATTGATTTTCATTTATTGATACAATTTAAGGTTAGTTTTGTCATATGTATATTTCTCCTCTTGTTTGTATAGCTCATTTAGAAATGTAATGTATAATGTAGTACAGATTATAGATAATTACCTATGATAGTCAAAGCTTAGAGTTTAGTTAGGGTTTTCAAGATACACAGAGATGTATTTAAGATAGATAGGAATTCTTCAAACCTTTCAAAGACCTACAGAATATGGCATTTAAAATGGTTTAGGGTTTTACTTGACAATGAGACATAATTGCTCCTGGTAACACCACCTGCGTCAAAAAGGAAGATGGACATTAAAGAAACACGTTATGGAGTTTACTTCCAATATGGCAAGACTAGCCATTTGGACAAAATACTGCTCTTGTCTGGACTGTTTGACTTTGTGCTATATAAACTGGACATGCAGGGCCACAGAAAAGTGACTGCTGATTCACGATGGACATTGCTACAGAGTTCCTGCTTCATGGAAGAGTCTGCGAGACAGTATGCAGGACACAGAGAAAAGTGACTGATAAACTGCCAATACAAGAAGACAGTTTAAAGTTTCCTGCATTGCTGAAGAGTCTGCCAGACACACTATGGCCTATGGGCTGAAGATGGAAGATTACAAAAGAACTTTGGGTGACCAGGCAGTGAGTTGTCTCTGTCATTTCTAGAGTTTATACTATCCTTCTGTGGTCTTTGAGGGACTTGAAGACAGTTATGGTTACAGTTTTCCTTAGTATTAAAGATAAGTTACTTAGACTTTAGACACACAAAGATATGATAGATGATGGAATATTTTCTTCAAATCTTGCTAAATGTTAATGGACTAAATAGTGTTAACTGTGATTCTTATTTGATAACTGTTATGTGATATATTTTGCTATGTTAAGGTTAAAACCCTTCTTTTTATTTAGACAGAAAAGAGGAGATGATGGGAGATGTCATTCTGTATATGTTTCTCATACTGGTTAATGAATAAAGCACTGTTGGCCAATAGGAAAGGAAGATAGGAGGGACTAGGAGACAAGGAGGAAATAGGAAGTAGGAAGGAGGAGTCAAGATGGAGAGTCTGGAGAAAGCAGTATGCCGCTGGCTCCCCGGTAAGAGAAATACATAGATCAGCAGAAATGGGTTAATAATTAAAGGCAGAGCTAGCCGATAAGAAACTAGTAACTGGCCAACAGTATAATATCTAATACAGAGTCTCTGTGTATTATTTGGGGCTGGCGGCTTGGCGGCGGGTCAAGACCAGCAGGCGGCAGGCGGAAAAACCGTACACGTTACAGTGATCTCTGAATATCAATGGAGAGTATTATACCAGTCTTGTGTAGGTTCTTTTAGAGAGCACAATATGACTTGTTTTATGCAGCCAGCATAACCAAAATGACAAAATCTGATGAAGACATCATTTGTTGGTAAGACATATTGATCTGCACTTTTAATAAAACCCAAAACTTGTTAAAATACAAATCATGAGAAAATATACTAAACTGGTATATCAGATATCTTATGAAACTACAAATCAATACTACTTAGATACAACTAGTAAATCATAACAATGGCTAAAGTTGGAAATTTATTTCTTAGAGGCTGGAGAGATATCTCACTGAACCTAGTACTTGCAGTGCAAGCATAAAGACCTGAGTTCAGATGCTCAGCACTTATATAAAATGGTAAGCATGTGTAGAACCCCACAGAAGAGTGTGAGGAAGGATTAGAGAAACCAGAGAGGTTGAGGAAACCACAAGAACAGGGCCCACAGAATCAACTAAGCAGGACTCAGAAAGGCTCAAAGAGACTGAAGTGGCAACCATGGAGTCTACATGGGTCTGTGCTAGATCCTCTGCAAATATGTTGTGGTTGTTTACCTTGAGGTTTTTGTAGGACTCCTAACAGTTAAAAGCTGGGTTATCTCTGACTCTTTTGCCTTCTCCTTGATATGCAGGATTGTGTCCATTGTTATTGGTATGCCATGTTCAATAGATATCCTTGGAGGCCTGCTCTTTTCTGAGGAGAATGGAGGAGCAGTGGATAGGGTGGAGAGAAGAGGTATGGGCAGATACTAGGAGGAGTAGAGGAAGGGAAGGATGTGGTCAGGATGCATTGTGCCAGACAATAATAAATAAAAAGAATAAAGAATAAAATCTGAGCATGATGGTGTGTGTCTATGATCCCAGTGCTGGGTAGGTGCAGACAGGTTGGTTACTGGAGTTCAGGGGTCATCCAATCCAGGCAGTTGATAGGCTCAAGGTATAATGAGAGGCCCTGTCTCAAAAAAAAAAAAAAAAAAAAAAAAGAAAAGAAAAGAAAAGTGTAGAGCAATACAGGAAGACATTTGACATTGACTTCTGGCCTCTATTTGTATTCACATGCACTCATATACACACATACATCAACAGAGAAAGGAAGGAAGGGAGGAAAGAAGGAAGGGAGGGAGAGAGGAAGGACGGAAGGCAAAATAAAAGCAAAGATGTCTCTCAAACATTGGTCAAGAAATGAAGTCACTGGCACCAGCAGGAGCATCAGTTAGAATCTTCCCTGGAAAGCTTAAGTTTCTGACAGAGTAAGCCTGTACCCATTTTTTTGACCCAGAAACTCCATTTCTATGTATTTACTCAAGAAGAATAATAACATTTGCCCATAAAACCATGTGTACAAGGATGCTTATAACAATTTTATTCAAATTAACCTAAATGGCCATCAGCAAATGATCAATAAACAAATCATGCCATATCCCTGTAATGGAATACCATCCCACTCCCCCACCCCCGCAAAAAACAAAAAAAACAACAACAAAAAAAAAAACAGGCTACTGAGATACAACAGCATATATGAGTCTCAGAATCCTTGCTCTGTATGCAAGAAACTACACAAAAAACAAAAGAGAATATGTTTTCGATTACATGGCATCCAAGAAGAGGAAAAAAAAGTAACCTAGAGTGAGATAAATTAAGACAACTGCTCATTATGTTTGATGGATACTGAGGTTGAATATTGTTTTTATCCTCTTAGGGCCCATTTTGGTTACAGCATTAGTACCCAGGGTGGTTCTGTTTGGGAGATAGTGGGACCATTAGGACATGAGACATAGTGGAAAGTCTCTAAATCACTGAAAACATGAAGTATTCCTTGTGTGACTCTTTCAATCTTTATGAGAATAGAAATAGTGACTGATGCATAGAGCTATTGTAAGGAACAAACAAATGTACCTCTATCATTACAGCTGTCCTTGGCATATAACCCAGATATGGTACTAGGCAAGCCAGAGATACAAATGTGAGTTTCTATCAATTAGTTAATTCTCAAGGAACACCTCATCTTGTAGAGAGCCTTATAATCTATCCTTGTTTTTAGCTAGGATAGTGCTAGGATGCCAAATGTCCCCCAAAGATCTATGTACTAGAAGCTTGGTCTCCAGGATGGCACTACTGGGGCAGTGGAACATTAAAGAGGTAGGGGTCTAGTGTGGGGTCTTTAGGTCACTGAGGACAAATAGGGGCAGTAGGACACTGGCTGAGTTCTTCCCTATGGTTTTTAGCCATAAAAATGAATGGTTTTGCCACAATATACTGTCTCTTCACAGACCTAAAGGCAATGGATTATAGATGGATCCCAAACCCTAAACCAAAATATGTTTTTTTTTTTTTTCCCTCACTATAAGGCTTGGTGGTTTAAAAAAAAATGGGCCCTAAAGGGAGTAGCACTATTAGGAGGTATAGCTTTGTTGGAGTAGGTGTGGCCCTGTCAGAGGAAGTGTGTCACTGGGGGGATGGGCTTCCAGGTCTCCTATGCTCAATCTATGCCCAGTAACACAGTTTACTTCCTGTTGCCTGTGGATCAAGTAGTAGATCTCTCAGCTCCTTCTCCAGCACCATGGCTGCCTGCATGCCACCATGTCCTGCCATGATGATAATGAATTAAACCTCTGAAATTGTGAGCCAGCCTAATTATATGTTTTCCTTTTGTAAGAGTTGCCATGGGCGGGTTGCCTTTTCACAGTAATAGAAAAACCTATTTAAGACAAAGGTATCTTATTACAAAGAAACCTGAAGTTTCATTTTAATGGAATACACACCAGACCCTTAGCTCGGTTTCCTTGCACATTCACTGATGCCTGATACTCTTTTGAAGAGGTGGCATTCTATAATTCACACTGCCAGAGAAACTAGGATACAAGGAGGAACCTAAGAGATTCATACAAGGTCCTTCATAGAAGGGGAAAGGAGCAAGGTATCCTGAGCATATTGGGAGTTGGGGGGGGCAGTGAGTGGAGAGGGAGTTAAGAGAAAGAGAAGGGGAGGAGAGGAGAACTTGGGGGGACTAGGAAGATTGAGTTGGGGGATGAATAGAAGAGAGAAAGAGTGAGAGAGAGAGAGATTATAGATTTGAAGAAAAAACTGACTCTAGAGAAATATCCAGAGACCTCCCTACAAGGATGACCCCAACTAACAATCTGAGCAACAGTGGAAAGGCTACCTTAAGTGGAAAGGCCTTTCCTTGATAATGAGATTGCTAACTAACTTATATGCCCTCATCTAGTAGCTGATGGAAACAGAAGCAGATACACACAGCTAAAAACTGAGGCAAACTCCTGGAATCCAGTTGCAGAGAGGAAGGAATGATAAGAAAAGGGTCAAGACCAGGCTACAGAAACCCACAGAGACAGCTGACCTGAACAAGTGGGAGCTCATGGATCCCCAGACTGATAGTTGGGGAACCAGCATTGGACCAACTCAGATCCCCTGAACGTGGGTCTCAGTTAGAAGGCCTAGGCAATCTAAGGGACCTCTGACAGTGGAACCAGGATGTATCCCTGGTGCATGAAAGGACTTTGGGATCACATTCCCCATGGAGGGATACTCCCTTAGCCTAGAGGCAGGAGGGAGGGACTAGTTTCTACTCCAAATGACTTGACATATTTTTATTTTCCCTCTTGGAAGGCATCCACCTCCCTGTGGAGTGGAGGGGGCTGCGATGGGAGAGGTGTCGGGGGGGGGCATGGGAAGGAGGGAGAGGGAACTGGGATCAATATGTAAAATAATAAATATATATTAAAAGGAAAAAGAAGAAGTGGCATTACACAGGAGGAAAGGTCTGGGATCAGATTATCATGCTGAATTCCAGCTCTGCTCATCCTGTGAGAATGTAGACTGGTTCCATGACATCTACAAGCCTCTCACTGTATAAAGATAGCATTATCCTTCTAAGAAAAAGACTGTGACAATCCATAGATGTCATGGGAGTTTTCAAATGCCTCACCACATAGACCATTCTATATAGTCACTCCTGTTCTCCAAAGCCCCTGCACTTGGCTGTTTCTCCTTGGGTCTAATGGATTGGCTAGTCTCCACTAAAGCAAACACCCCTCTGAGAGTTGTTGATCCCACAGTGGGAGAGGAATGTGGATAAGGGAGGAAAGCTATAAGAGGGAGGGGGAGACTGAT